>NW_022589754.1:7946850-8301713 GCF_004348235.1 Phoca vitulina | reverse complement strand
AAGATAAGAAGTTGTTTGAAAAGAGGAAGGATTTAAAAAAAAAAAAGGAGAGAATGTGATCAGGCAGGAGTTTAGAACAAAGCCATACACTAGAGATTTAGGGTATATTTTGGTCTGTTAGAAGAAACTGTATCCCTAAATTTTAAAGAGAGAACAACTTATATATATATACCAAAAATAAGGTTACCTACTATGAAGGGATAGAGTATGACTCTAAAAATGAAAAATAAAAAAGATTTTTTGAAAAAAAGGATTGATAAGATGTTGGTTGAAAAAGGGATAAAGAAAAATTCAAAAAAAAAAAGAAAAAAGAAAAAGAAAGTTAAAAAAAATTAACTTTGAAGGACTTAAGAATCATGGGAAAAAAGCCATGAATTCTATGTGCAGTATTCCCGTAGTGCTGGAGTTCTGCCCGTTCTTATTGATCGGTAAACTTGGTCTTGGCTGACTGTTCTTGCTGATCTTCTGGGGGAAGGGCCTGTCACAGTGGTTCTCAGATGTCTTTGCTGGAGGCGGAATTGCCCCACTCTTGCCAGGTTGGGCTAAGTAATCTGCTCAGGTTCACTCTCGGGAGCTTTTGTTCCCTGCAAGCTTTCCGTACAGCTTTGGAGGACGAGAGTGAAAATGGCGGCCTCCCAATCTCTGCCCCAGAGGAGATGAGAACTCGAGGCCCCACTCCTCAGTGAGCCCCCAGAGAAAAGCAATCAACCCCTCCTGTCTCCCTGGTCTCCGGCCGCACTCTGTGCTCACCCGGCCTGTGACCGAGCGTTTCTACCTCTGGCACATGCCCCGTGTGGAGTCTCCAAACCCAGCAGATTCCTGTGGTGTGCTCCTGTGCAGCTGTTCCTGGGGGAAGAAGGGGAGTCTCCCTGGTTCTGCTGCTTGTTGGGTCCCTGCTGGAAGAGCGGTGGCCTGACTGTGCCACGGATTACGGTTTATGGCAACCCTGAGCTGAGAGCCCACTCCTCGGCTCCATCTCTGCAGCCAGCTTCCTTGCTCCAATACCTGGGAACTCTGCCACACTCAGGCACCCCCAGTCTTTCTGTGACCCTGAGGGTCCTGAGACCACACTGTCCCAGAGAGGGTTCCACCTCCCAATCAGCCACGGGAGTGAAGTCCCTCAGCAGAGCCGACTTCTAAAAGTTCCGATTTTGTGCTCTGCTGCTCTATCACTTGCCAGTAGCAGCTGCCGGAAGCCCCTCCCCTGCTGTCTATCTTCCTGAATATCGCCTCGGATTCACTTCTCTACACGTCCTACCTTCCAGAAAGTGGTCACTTTTCTGTTCAGGGAGTTGCTGCTATTCTTTTCTTCGATCTCCTGTTGAGTTCATAGGTGTTCAGAATGGTTTGATCCCTATCCAGCTGAATTCCTGGGACCAGAGGAAATTTAGGTCTCCTACTCCTCCACCATCTTGCTCCTTCTTCCTTGTTATATCTTCTTGTGGGATTGTTTCCTTAATGATTATATACTGTTCTTCTTTGTCATTTGTCACAGACTTTGTTTTAAAGTCTATTTTGTCTGATATAAGTATTGCTACCCTGGCTTTCTTTTCACAGCCATTTGCATAAATCCTTCTCTATCTCTTTACTTTCAGTTTGCAGGTGTCTTTAGGTCTCAGATGAGACTCTTGTAGACAACAGAGAGATGGGTTTTATTTCTTTTATGCATTCTGTCACCCTATGTATATTTTTTATTTTATTATTATTATTTTTTAAAATTTAAATTTTAGGTAGTTAACATACAGTGCAATGTTGGTTTCTGGAGTAGAATTCAGTGATTCATCACTTACATACAATATCTAATGTTCATCACAAATGCCCTCTTTAATACCCATCATCCATCTAGCCCATACCCCACCCACCTCCCTCCATCAACCCTCATTCATTCTCTATCATTAAGAGTCTCTTATGGTTTGTTTCCCTCTCCTTTTCCTCCCTCTTCCCATATATTCATCTGTTTTCTTTCTTTTTTAAAAAAATTTATTTATTTATTTGAGACAGAGAGAGAGAGAGAGCACAGGTGGGGAGAAGGATCAGAGGGAGAGGGAGAAGCAGACTCCCTGCTGAGCAGGGAGCCCGATGCAGGACTCAATCTCAGGATCATGGGATTGTGACCTGAGCCAAAGGCAGACACTTAACTGACTGAGCCACCCAAGCTCCCCCATCTGTTTTCTTTCTTAAATTCCACATATGAGTGAGATCGTATGGTATTTGTCTTTCTCTGACTGACTTATTTCACTTGGTATAATACACTGTATCTCTGTCCATGTCATTGCAAATGGCAAGATTTCATTCTTTTTAATGGCTGAGTCATATTACATATATATATATATATATATATATATATATATATATATATACCACCTCTTCATTATCCATTCATTAGTCAATGGATATTTGGGCTCTCTCCGTAGTTTGGCTATTGTTAATAATGCTGCTGTAAACATCAGGGTGCATGTACCGCTTTCAATCTGTATTTTTGTATCCTTTGGGTAGATACCTAGTAGTGCAATTGCTGGATCATAAGGTAGTCTTATTTTTCACTTTTTGAGGAACCTCCATACTGTTCTCTGGAGTGGCTGCACCAGTTTGCATTCCCACAAACAGTGCAAAAGTGTTCCCCTTTCTTTGCCCTCACCAACACCTGGTGTTTCTTGTGTTGTTAATTTTAGCCATCCTGACAGGTGTGAGATGATCTCTCATCGTGGTTTTGATTTGTATTTCCCTGATGATAAGTGATGCTGATCAACTTTTCTTTTGTCTGTTAGCCATCTGGATGCCTTTGGAAAAGTGTCTATTCATGTCTTCTGACCATTTCTTAACTGGGTTAATTGTTTTTTGGGTGTTGACCCTATATTTTTGATTACAGTGTTTAGTCCATTTACTTTTGAAATAATTATTGATATGTATATATTGTCATTTTGTTACTTGTTTTATGGTGTATTTTGGAGTTTTTCTCCATTCCTTTTTTCTCATGGTCTCTTCTCTCACAATCGGTTGCTTTTAATTACTGATATACTTGGATTCTTTCTCTTTCTCCTTTGCATATCTATTACTGGTCTTTGATTTGGGGTTACCATTAGGTTTGTATAGAACAGCTTCTGTGTATACCAGTCTATGTGAAGTTAATGATCACTTAAGTTTGAACTCATTGTTTATTCTTCTCTTTCCCATGTTTTAGGTATATGATGTCATTTTTTTACAACCTTTTATTTTGTGAGTCCCTTGACTAATTTTTATATATATGTTTATTTGTGCTGATTTTGTGCTTCCTACTTTCCTTACTCTTGTTTGTTGTCTTTCCTTTCCAGTCAAAGAGTCCCCTTCAACATTTCTTGTACTGCTGGTTTAGTGGTAATGAATTCTTTTAACTTTTATTTTTGTGGGAAATTCTTTATTTCTCCCTCTATTCTGAATGATAACCTTGCTGGTTAGAGTATTCTTGGCTGCAGCTTTTTTCCTTTCAGCATTTTAATGTAACATGCCATTCCCTTCTGACCTGCAAAGTTTCTACTGAAAAATAATCTGATAGTCTTATGGGGTTTCCCTTGTATGTAACTGCTTTCATTTTTCTTGCTGCCTTTAAAATTCCTTTATCACTACACTTTGCTATTTTAATTGCTATGTGTTTTTTTTATGGACTTCCCTGTGTTGATTTCATTGGAGGATCTCTGTGACTCCTGGATCTGGATATCTGTTTCCTTCTCCAGATTAGGGAAGTTTTCAGCTATTATTTCTTCATATAAATTTTCTTCCCTCTTTTCTTTCTCTTCTCCTCCTGGAATCTCTATAATGCAAATGTTATTATGCTGGATGGCAATGCTAAGATCTTTAAATCTATTCTCATTTTGCATATTTTTTCCTCTCAGCTGTTCAGCTTGATTACTTTCCATTTCTCTGTCCTCTAAGTCATTGATTTGTTCTTCTGTTCCATCTAGTCTATTTATTCCTTCTAGTGTACTTTTAATTAAATTTATTGAGTTTTTTAATGCCTTATTTCTTCTTTTTTATTTTATTGTTGAGGGTCTCACTGATGTCCTTCACTCTTTTCTCAAGTCCAGTGAGTATCTTCATGATCATTACTTTAAATTCCCTATCAGGCATACTAATTATATCCATTTCACTTAAGTCTCTGGATATGGTTGTTTTTTTTTTAAGATTTTATTTATTTGACAGAGAGAGACACAGTGAGAGAGGGAACACAAGCAGGGGGAGTGGGAGAGGGAGAAGCAGGCTTCCCGTGGAGCAGGGAGCCTGATGCGGGGCTCGATCCCAGGACCCTGGGATCATGACCTGAGCTGAAGGCAGACGCTTAACGACTGAGCCACCCAGGCGCCCCTCTGGCTATGGTTTTGTCCTCTTCTTTCATTTGGGACATATTCCTCTGTCTCTTCATTTTGTCTAATTCTCTGTGTCTGTTTCTCTGTGTTAGTAAAGACAGCTACATCTCCTTCACTTGAAAGAAATTACCTATGAAGAAGAAGTCCTGTCATGCCTTGCCATGCAGTGTCCCCTGTTCTCTAGAACCTGGCCCTTCAGGTGTGTGTCCTGCATGTGATGCGTGCAGCCTGCTGTTGTGACTGAGCTCCTTTTTCCTTTAGTCCAGTCATCTGCAATGACTCTCTTTGCTTGTTGTGTGCAGTGTTTGGTCCCTGTGGTGTTAGTCGACCAGTCTGAGGACTCCTTGGGCTTTAGTTGAGTCATACCAGGCATTTGCCACAGATGCAGTAGCACTGAATTACAGGGCACTTTCTTTGTGTTGTCCCTTGAGAAGAGTTTGTTAGTAGGTGGGCAATTGCAGGGCAATCTGACTAGTTGCCTGCCTCTAGCCCACTGCTGGGGCCTCCATCTGACCGTGTGGTTATGTTTCCCTCTCTCCAGGGCAAGAGTCACTTTGGAGTGGTGCTTGCCACTGTAGGCGTTGTTTGTGCACTACTAGGCCTGTGGCACCACAATGCTTTGGGTTTTGGCCAAGAGTATATTGGAACGGGCATATCCACCAAAGCACAATGCAGCAGAGTGGCAGAGCTAGCAAGCTTTGCATTTTGTTGTTCCACTGCAGGAGGGTCCCTGCAGTGCCTGGACTGAGGTGGACTGCCTCCAAGGTGCATTGGTAGAAGCATAGCATGGGGGGGGCAGGGCAGCAGTGCTAGCAAGTTAGGTAGCAAGTCCCACAGATGGCTGTGTGTTTTTCCACTGGGGGTTGTGAAGGGAAATGGCATCTGCCAGTTCCTTTTTCCTGGAGCAGTTCTTCAGCAATATCTGTCCCTTCAAGACACAACTCTGTGATGAGTAAATAACTCCATTCCATATGCCCCAAGCACCTTTCAAAACTGCTGGTTCTATGCTGTATCTTCCATAGGCTGTTTCTTGTACTGTCTCTTTAAGGGCAGGGACTCAGTTTCCTCTTCCCACTGGCTCTCCAAGTGCCAAACCTGCTGATTTTCTTGAAATTCCAGGTCTGAAGTCCTACTCGTTGTAAGAACTCATGAAATTCTGCCCCTCTAGTTTTCAAAGCAAATGTTACAGGAATTCATCTTCTCCATGCAGGCTCCCTGGTGTGAGGTTCTGTTTCTTTCTCTTCTCCATGCCCATGGTGTCCTTCCCTCCTGAAGACAGTCTCACAAGTCCATTTAGTTCCTGACAGCATCTCCACTCTTCATACCCTCTTCAATATGGTCTCTTCTTTACATGTAGTTGTGGAGTTTATGCTGAAAGTTTTTGGGTTGTTTTCTGGGTTATTTACACTGACGTGTTATCTAGTTGTATCTGTAGGACAAGGCGAGCTAGAAAGCTTTGCTACTAATTTACTACTCCTCTTACTCTGCCATATTTCTGGAATTTTCTAGATCATATTTTAAATGAACATAATGAATAGACCTTTTTCATACCTTTATTGTTGCTATAAGCTGAAAATAGAGTCATGTTGCATTGTAAATTATACATATTTTAAAACTTTATGTATTATTTCCCAACATTCTAAATAACACAAATATTATAATTAGAAAATATTTCTTTTTCAACATTTCCTTGGTGATTCGGGGTCTTATCTGATTCCATACAAATTTTAGGATTGTTTGTTCCAGCACTTTGAAAAATGTCATTGGAATTTTAATCAGGAAGGTGTTGAAGGTATAGATCGCTCTGGGTAGCATAGACATTTTAACAATGTTTATTCTTCTGACCTATAAGCATGGAATGTTTTTCCATCTTTTTGTGTCTTCTTCACTTTCTTTCAGGTGTGTTCTATAGTTCTTAGAGTATAGAACCTTTACCTCTTTGGTTAAGTTTATTCCGAGTTATCTTATGGCTTTTGGTGCTATGGTAAATGGAATCGTTTCTCTAATTTCTCTTTCTACAATTGCATTGTTAGTGTATAAGAAAGCAACTGATTGCTATGCATTGATTTTGTATCCTGCCACATTACTGAATTGCTGGATGAGTTCTAGTAATTTAGGGGTGGAGTCTTTTGGATTTTCCACATAAAGTATCATGTCATCTGTGAAGATAGAGAGTTTGACTTCTTCTTTGTCAATTTGAATACCTTTTATTTCTTTTTGTTGTCTGATTGCTGTTGCTAGGACTTCTAGTACTATATTGAACAATAGTGGCGAGAGTGGACACCCTTGACGTGTTCCTGATCTTAAGGGAAAGTCTCTCAGCTTTTCCACATTGAGGATGATATTCGCTGTGGTTTTTTCATAGATGGATTTTATGAACTTGAGGAATGTTCCCTCTATCCCTATACTCTGAAGAGTTTTAATCAGGAAAGGATGCTATATTTTGTCAAATGCTTTTTCTGCATCAACTGAGAAGACCATATGGTTCTTCTCTCTCTTATTAATATGTTCTATCACATCGATTGATTTGCGAATGTTGAACCACCCTTGCATCCCGGGAATAAATCCCACTTGCTCAAGGTGGATGATCCTCTTAATTTATTGTTAGATCCTATTAGCTAGGAATTTGTTGAGGATTTTGGAATCCATATTCATCAGGGATATTGGTCTGAAATTCTCCTTTTTGATGGGGTCTTTGCCTGGTTTGGGGATTAAGGTAATGCTAACCTCACAGAAATGAGTCCGGAAGCTTTCCTTCTGTTTCTATTTTTTGAAACAGCTTCAGGAGAATACGTATTATTCTTTGAATGTTTGGTGGAATTCCCCAGGGAACCCATCAGACCCTGTACTCTTGTTTTTTGGGAGGTTTTTGATCACTGCTTCAATCTCGTTACTGGTTATGGTCCTATTCAGGTTGTCAATTTCTTCCTGTTTCAGTCATGGCAATTTATGATTAAGAAGGCATCCATTTCTTCCAGGTTGTTTAATATATTGGGATATAGTTGTTGCTAATAATTTCTAATGGTTGTTTCTATTTCCTTGGTGTTAGTCGTGATCTCTCCCCTTTGATTCATAATTTTATTAATTTGGGTCCTTTCTCTTTTCTTTTGGATAAGTCTGGCCAGTGGTTTATCGATCTTATTAATTCTTTCAAAGAACCAGCTTCTAGTTTCGTTGATCTGATCTACTGTATTTCTGGTTTCTAATTCATTGATCTCTGCTCTAATCTTAATTATTTCTTTTCTAATGTGTGGCTTAGGCATTGTTTGTTGCTTTCTCTCTAGTTCTTTAAGGTGTAAAGTTAGTTGGTGAATTCGGGATTTTTCTATTTTTTTGAGTGAGGCTTGGATGGCTATGTATTTCCCCCTTAGGACTGCCTTGGCAGTATCCCATAGGTTTTGGACCGATGTGTTTTCATGCTCATTGGTTTCCATGAATTGTTTAAGTTCTTTGATTTCCTGGTTGACCCAAACATTCCTGAGCAGAGTGGTCTTTAGCTTCCAAGTGTTCGAATTTCTTCCAAAATTTTCCTTGTGATTGAGTTCCAGTTTTAAAGCATTATGGTCTGAGAATATGCAGGGAATAATCTCAATCTTTTAGTATTGGTTGAGACCTGATTTGTGACCCAGTATGTGTTCTATTCTGGAGAAAGTTCCATGTGTGCTCGAGAAGAATGAGTATTCTGTTGTTTTGGGTGGAATGTTCTGTATATATCTATGAGGTCCATCTGGCCCAGTGTGTCCTTCAGAATTCTTATTTCTTTGTTGATTTTCTGCTTAGATGATCTGTCTATTGCTGAGAGTGGAGTATTGAGGTCTCCTAAAATTAACGTATTATTATTAATATGACTCTTTTTTTTTAAGATTTTATTTATTTATTTGACAGAGAGAGACACAGGAAGAGAGGGAACACAAGCAGGGGGAGTGGGAGAGGGAGAAGCAGGCTTCCCACTGAGCAGGGAGCCCAATGCGGGTCTCGATCCCAGGACCCTGAGATCATGACCTGAGCTGAAGGCAGACGTTTAATGACTGAGCCACCCAGGGGCCCTATCAATATGACTCTTTATTTTGGTTAACAGTTGGTTTATGTAGGTGGCTGCTCCCATGTTGGGGGCATAGACATTTACAATTATTAGATCTTATTGTTGGATAGACCTTTTAAGAATGATATAGTGTCCTTCTGTGTCTCTAACTACAGTCTTTAGCTTTAAATCTAATTTGTCTCATTTAAGAATTGCTACCCCAGCTTTCTTTTGAGCTCCGTTGGCATGGAAGATCAATCTCCATCTCTTCACTTTCAGTCTGGATGTATCTTTAGGTTCCAAATGAGTCTCTTGTAGACAGCATATGGATGGGTCCTGTCTTTTTATCCAATCTGCAACCCTGTGCCATTTTATGGGAGTATTTAGGCTGTTCACATTGAGAGTGATTATTGAAAGATATGAATTTATTGTCATCATGTTGCCTGTGAAGACCTTGTTTCTATAGATTGTCTCTGTAAATTTCTGTTCTACATCACTCTTGGGGTCTTTCCTCCTTTATAGAACCCCCCATAATATTTCCTGCTGGGCTGGCTTAGTGGTCTCATATTCATTCAATTTCTGCTGGTCTTGGAAACTCTGCATCTCTCCATCCATTCTAAATGACAGCCTTGCCGGATAGAGTATTCTTGGTTGCATGTTATTCTCATGTAGTGCCCTGAATATGTCTTGCCAGGGCTTTCTGGCTTGCTAGGTCTCTGTGGATAGGTCTGATGTGATTATGATGTTCCTTCCTCTGTACATAAGGAATCTCTTCCCCCTAACTGCCCTTAAGATGGTTTCCTTGGTTCTGAGATTTGCAAGTTTTACTATTCCATGCTGGGGCATTGGCCTGTTTTCCTTGATCTTGGGAGGGGTCCTCTCTGCCTCTAGGACACGAATGTTTGTTTCAGTCCCCAGATTAGGGAAATTCTCAGTGACGATTTGCTCAAATATATCTTCTAGTCCTCTCTTTCTCTCCACTCCCTCAGGGATCCCAAGAATTCTGACACTAGAACGTTTCATGGTGTCACTTATTTCTCTGAATCTGTTTTCATGGATTTTGAGTTGCTTCTCCATGGCCTCCTCTTTTTCCTTCTTTTCTATCAGTTGGTCTTCTAGATCACTAATTCATTCTTCTGCCTCTCTTACCATAGCTGTTACATTATCTAGATTAGATTGGATCTCATTGATAACATTTTTAAGTTCTTCAGTTCAGCTTTCATTTCTGCCCTGAGAGACTCTATGTTGCCACTAATCAATTTCTCCATTCTAGCTATTGTCTTCACAATTGCTACCCTGAATTCCATTTCTGACATCTTGGTTATATCTGCATCCATTTGTAAATCTGTGGCAGAAGTCACTGTCTCTGAGTCTTTCCTATTTTGGGGGTTCCTCCTCCTAGTCATTCTGTTGAAGGGTGATTGAGGGAATGCACAGAGTCCAAATTATTGACCACAACCCAAGCAAGATGCACCTGTTTTATAGGGACCTTAGGGTTGTTGGCCTCTTGTTCTCCCAGCCTGTCTTGTGGGGGAGGGGCCTGCCGTGCTGTTACTCAGGCAACCTTGTTTAGGCAGAGTTGCCCTGCCCCCTGTGGGTGGGATGGACTCAGTGAAAATCGGTTTTGGGGGGGCTTTTGTTCTCTGGCGGCTTTCCCTGGTGGCTTTCCACATCTCTCCTGAGAGTCAGAGCAGAAGAGACCGTTTCCAACCCTCTGCCTCAGAGCAGAGAGATCACAGTCTGTTTTTCAGTGAGCTCTCCAGGCCACACTACCTCTCTTTCTGTCTTTGCTGCTATAAACTGCAGCGTCCTGGGTTGTGCACCCCTCAGCAGGGCTCACAGTCCTTGCTTCCAGGTCAGGGCCCCGGGGCATGTCTCTGCCCTTTGTACATCTAAAACCGCCAGCCACCCCCTCTTCACACCCCTCTGCTCCCACCACTTCCGGTCCCCTCTGCTCCCACCACTTCCGGTCGGTGAGTCTGTGCCCTGTCCTCAGCGGGGGAGGCTATTGCTCACTGATGATGTAGGATCCCGTTGGCTTGGCTCCCTCCCCCTTCCATTTATCTTTGGATATGTGCCCGCAAAATCATGGCTCCCTGCCTCATACCTCAAAAACAACCACCTGCAATATTTTGTTTGTAGAGATCCAGATATATCTTATTACATCTCAGGCTGATTTTGTGGGTGTTCAGAATAATGTGGTAGGTTTCCAGCTCAATTCCAGGAACTGGTTGGAATAGGGTCGCCTACTCCTCCGCCATCTTTTTTCCAGAAATGGGACATTTTCTAGTTTGTGTTCACTTCCATAAATCCCCATATAATCCAATTCTTCAAAACATATAAATTTACACCAAAATGTAATAACATATATTTAAAAATGGAAGTGATCCATTTCTCTTCTTAAAGGATGCTATATATTCATCTAGATAATTAGTAAAATAAATTCTCCACACACAAAAAAACTGTGTACAACATTATTACTCTTGTAACATGAACCAAAAACTTAGGATATTGATAAGTCTGTTTTTGTTTTTCAGACCACTTTACCAGAGGCATTGTGTACATAATAGTTGGAAGAAAATAATGAAGGCACTCTTGGTTCATTCATCGCTAAATATGTATTGGCTGCCTATTCATGTAAGAGGCACTAGAATTTGGTCCAAGCTCAGTGCTGCATTAAGTGACTCATCACACATGCATCAGCTCTATTATTCAAAATTATCTCAGAAGGATTTATTTTTATTTTTTAAAGATTTTATATTTATTTGACAGAGAGAGAGAAAGAGAGTGAGAGTGAGAGTGAGAAAGTGAGCATGCAAACACAAGCAAGGGGTGTGGCAGAGGGAGAGGGAGAAGCATGCTCACCACCAAGCTGGAAACCCAAGCGGAGTTCAATTCCAGGACCCTGGGATCATGACTTGAGTTGAAGGCAGCATTTAACCAACTGAGCCACCCAGGTGCCCCTCAGTAAGATTTTTTTTAAGGCTATACATCATAAACTTTTCATGTTACTTATTACAATTTTATTAAACCTGTAAGCTGATTAAATATATTTCATAGTTAAAAAAACATTAATTCATTCAATTCTTAAAGTCTTTTCTTTGGATTCCATATAAAATGGTAAATTACAATAGGGAAAGGTACTTGTTAAGCCAGTGGCTTAAGGTATGTTTGGTGGATTCTTAGGTCTCATAAAAATGATTTCGAGGGTCTGAATGTTTTATTTGAAGTTTTTAAAATGAATAAATTTTAATTATTAAACCAAAAACTCAAATATAGCTGTTATATATATAAAAATTAACATCCGAGTATGAGCACTTTAGCTTGTGATCATTTCTTTAACTTTGTAATGTGAACTAATTAAAATTTTGCATTGATAATTTAGATTTATATGTATGTCACTCTCTTTTTGAAATCTTAGTATGTGTGCTGTCAAAGTGAGCACTCTTTTTGAATTCTTTATTGGAAAGCATCAACACATAATTTTGTTTGGTAATAAGATTCTTCTGAGAATCATTGCTATAAGCTATTAATTACACTACTCCCACACATTTCTCTGTCTACCTAATTGTCCCCCACATATTTTTTCATTAAATCTGTTATTCTTTCATCCCTCTCATCAGATCCCTTCACATTCTCTTAAATATACATTTTACCACTCACCCATTTACCTTTTATATCCTGTGTAACAGAGGATCCATGAGCCACTTCTTCACTCATTACTCTCAGTAACTTGACTTTTTCCAGACCCCAGGCTATTTTGACTTCTTCTCTCAACAGGGATGACCTTTCACGCTATTTCCATGTACCACCTGCTATAACAGCAGTGGACTAATTTTGACTAAGGAGAGTATGGTCTTGCTGGAAGGGGCTGAGGGGCACACACAATTCTAGCTACAACTTGTCAAGAGGGTTGGATATAACCAGATACCACCAACCCAACACCCCGATGCCTAAAGTTTACTCAGAGGTGAGTAACAGCTTGAGAGCCTGGCAATGTAATTTAAAGGAAGGAACATTGGAAAGATCTTAATTTCTTGTCTTTTTTCTTCCTAGCCTCAATTCAATCACTGATTCCACATGTAACTTTTGGAAAGTTACTTTCCCCTCTAAGTTTCCTCAACATGGTTTACAGAATTAAAAAAAATGGAGTCATATTAGCTTGGCATCAAATTGGCTCTTCCACAAGCTGTGTGATCTTTATCTCTAACATTTTATGATTAGGTTTTGACCCTAAAAAGCAGGGCACAGAGGTAATAGGACTGAAGAAAGGCCCAGATCAAAGGAAAGGGAAAGAAAACTTGAACAGATCTCACCAGATGCCATGTAGTGAGATGGCAATAGATGTGGAGTAGAGGCCTGGGGATAGTTATAGACCAGGGCCCACTGGAAGAAAAAATAAACTTTTTTTGTTTTGTAATGTTGTTCTGCCCTATTATTACTATTGTTCAGACCCCTACAATGTCTTATCAGTTGTCTGATTGTACTCTGCCCTGTCTAACACCACTCAGCTCTATAATTTGTTCTGCACATTTCTTCAAGATTGAATTTCCTAAAGTGCAGCTTCATTCATGTCAGTCCCCCATTGCCCACAGAATAAAGTAGAAACTCTAAGTTTGCATTCAGTGTCCTTGATTTGTCCTCAACTGGTTTCCAAATCTTCTCTCCCACAGGTCCTTAATGTACAAGTCACACTGTATTTCTTTTTCTACTAACATAATTCTTGTGCTCACCTTAGTGTACAATCCTGCCCACTCTTCATGGTCCATGTTAAATGAACTTGTGTCTCTCCACTCCTTCCTATATTATTGGAGTGCTCTGCTTGTACCCTTCATAAACACTTCCACCAATTTGTGTCTTGTGTGTGATTGCTGTTTTAGTCTTAGACTTTCCTTTCTTAGAAATAAATTCCTAGAGGGTATAAACTCCACATCATTTATATCTATTTATTCCCTTTACTAAATCCCTACAATTGTGCTTAGTATATTGTTGTGCATATTGTGACTCAGTAAATTTTTTTAAAAGTAGGTTCTGTGCCCAGCATGGGGCCTAATGTGGGGCCTGAACTCACAACCTTGAGATCAAGACCTGAGCTGAGATCAAGAGTCAGATGCTTAACCAACTGAGCCACCTAGGTGCCCCACTCACTAAATATTTTTGAAACAAATTTAATACCTTAAAATCTGCTTTTTCCAAACCCAGTTCTTCCTTGTTCAGTTTTCAGAGTAATAAAATAGGATTTTGAGTTATAAGACTTGTAGGGAACCATTCTGTCATGATACTTGTCTAGTCGTTCTTGTATGCTTTCCAGCTTTAGCCTGAATTGGATCCCTATCCAATCCCACAAATCTCTTAATATCCTGTGAGCAGCTAAAAGAATGTTTGGAAATGAAATATGATTAACTCTATTGAGATACAACGTCTATTGAGATTAGAATGAGGACAATATCCGTAATGATATACTTTCAACTGTTTTAGAGATTGCTCATTTTCTTCCCACTCCATGTCTCCAAGACCTGGACAAAGCAAACCTGACTATTTCAAGCTGCCAGGCTGATAAGGTTTTAGGGGTCCATGTTATACCCTTCCTCCCACCAATATCCCAAGAGAAATGGTAATACACAATATCTCTAAACTTACACTTCAGAGCAAGTTAAACATTTCATCCTTCAGGACAGTTGATAATATTTCCTAAAATGAAAAAAAAAGGTGAAAATTTTGTCTGTGGCCATGTGGGGCACCGTTATCTACTTAATGCAGAATTCTGCTGTGTATCCTGGGTTCCAAGGCATGTATGAGTAAGAAAAATTAAATGGAGTTACTTATAATTGATTAAGTGACTAGGAAATTAACACTGGGAGGTAAAAATTTTTGTAAATGAGACAACTGAAAAGAAATTGAAGAAGCACTAATCTAACAGAGTGAAATAATTAGTTTTAAATTTGTAAGAAAATATTTTTTACTATTTATGGAAAATAGAGAGAAAACATAAAACACAATTGGCAAAGCTTGAAATTGAAAAGACTAAATTTGAATTCCTCTGTCTGAAATTTATCTTAGATATATATTCAGATGGTATACAAAGTTACATGGCTGCAAAAATTAATGTTCATTTAATTTTTAATATTTATTTCCTAATTTATATCATCTTATAGTATAATTTCATCAAAAATGTGTCTTTCACCAAGAATCATTCATAAATTGAGTGCTTTTAGAATTCCAGATTAACTTTAACACAATTAACTATGTTTAAAATGTAGTTAAGTTGGCATTGTTGAAAATGGCAGAGTAAGAACCTCTGAAAATTCTTTCCTCCATGAAAGCAGTGGGGAACACTGATTTTTAAAGTCAGAGTCAACTTCTTCAGAACTCTAAAAATAACCAAAACCTTGCAGCAATGAGGAGAGTTAAGAGATTCAAGGAAAACAGCTAAATCTCAGTAAGAATTATGAATTTTGTGGCAATATAACTTGTCCTATTCCCACCCTCTGTTTCTGTTATCTGCAGTAACCTTGAACACCAAGAGATCATAATTATGGTAAAAACTAGCAACCTGGCAGTCACCAGAGGTGGAAAAGTGGGGAGAGAGCTCTTTCAAAACATTATTTCCAGATGACTGTCACTATTTGAACTTTCTGGTGGGTTGCTGGAAGAACCTCCTTACAAGGTTATCTTTATTTGACTTTACTTAAAATTTGTATAATAGGAAAAGCCCTTTTCCTCAGGGACGTTTGTCAAAAACAATTAGAGGTAGTAGTTTAACTTCACAGGGGCCTGAGGTGGTGGGTAACAGATGAGACAAACAATAGGCTAACCAAAAGTATTAAAAGGTAAACCTTTAGAATGAGATGTCCATAGGGACTTTGAAAAGCTCTGCTCTGTTCCAAAGAACTTGGAAACCACATGCATGCATTGAAACCACATGTGCATAGCCAGGATAGTATGCATACTCAAAGAAGACTTGAGAAAACATTAACTTAACATCTATGGCTTACCTTTAAGCCCCATGCAAGCAAGAAATAAAGAATGTTATAACACATACAAATAGAACTTTGGCTAAAACTGAGAGACATTGGTTCCAGTTATGTGCATAAATCTTTGTCCAATAATTAGCTGAGGTGAAAGCTAAATGAGCAGAAACTTCAGTGACCACACAAGACATAGAATACAGACATTACAAAATTAGTTTCAAAAAATCAGCAAGCAAACAAATAACAACAAAAACTACAATACAGTCTAAGGAGGATGGTGGAGATTAACACAAATGAGGGGAAAATAATGGAACAAAGTTTTTGTATATTATCGAATTAAACTAGTATTAATCTGAACTAGGTAGTTATAATATGTGAAATATAATACCTAGGGATATCATTGAGAAAAAATATAGAAAAAAATATAGTAAAGGAAATAATGCAGGAATTAAAATAATACAGTAGAAAATATCTATTTAACACAAAAGAAGGAAGTAATGGAGAAATAAAGAAGCAAAGATGCATCAGACATAAAAAATAGCAGGGAAGCTAGGAAGATGGCAGAGTAGGAGGACTCTAAGCTCACCTGTCCAATGGATGCAAAGAGATAACACTCACATCAGTGTAAATAACTCAGAAAATGACCTGAAGACTGGCAGAACAAACTCCACAACTAAAGGTAGAGAAGAAGCCACATACAAGAAGGTAGATAAGGTGGAGATGTGGGTTGGGAGTGATCTGGACTGGCCATCCATGGTCAGAAGGGAACTGGGGATGTGGAGAAGGGTGAAAAACAGATTTTCACACCATGAAGCCTACACTGGGAAGACAAATCCCCATAACATTTGACCTTGAAAGTGAGAGGGGCCAAATTTCATGTGTTTTTACAACCAGCAGGACTTAAATCCTGGGAATTTTAAAAATGATCAGTCTCAGCCCTGGGAGAGTCCAGAGGGTCAGAGGAAGATGAGACCCACCCTTAAAGAGACAACATGAAAGTCTGCAGAGATACAGCATGCAAGCAGCAGTTTGAAAAACGCCTGGGGCACACAGGATGGAGTTTGTCCTGGAGAGGCAAGGATCACAGGAAGACCCCTCCAAAAACAAAGGAGCTGGAAATTACCATTTCTATCCCCTTTCCCTCAGCATAATCACACAACCACCTTCAGGGGCCAGTACAGTGCCAACACTCACTACCTAACTTGCTTGCACCAAACTCCATCCCTCCGTATTTTGGTATATCCAGCCTTCCCAGTCATGCTTGCCTCAGTCCTGGCACTGCAGGGCACTTCCCCCAGAAGACCAAAACAAACCTCTCCAGCACTGTGTCTCCCAACCCTTGAATTTGTGGGGCCTCAATTTCAACTGCAACTACTGCAGTAGCAGGCCCTGAGGAAGCCCAAGGTGCACCTTGTTAAGGTTGTGTGCTTCACACATACCACTTTGCAGAAGCACTTAGGCAAGCCCAGTCCCAGCAGCAGAGGCAGCAGGTATCATTTCATAAGCAGACCAACACATACCTTGTTAAAACGCACCCAACCCTATTAGGGGTTAAACAGAGCTCACAACAGGCAAAGAGAGCACTGCAGACAACTGGACTGAAGGAAGAAAAATGGCCAGGACAAAGCAGGGCACATGCAACACAATAGGAGACACCCCTGAAACACCAAGTCCTGGGGAACAGGGGACATTGCACTGCAAGACCTCTTTTTCATAAGGCCATTACCTTCTAGAGCAGGAGATGTAGTTGTCTTTCCTAACATCCAGAAATAGACTCAAAGAATTAGACAAAATGAGGACACAGAGGAATATGTCCCAAATGAAAGAACAGGACAAAACCACATCAAGAGACCTAATTAAAACAAACATAAGTAATATGCTTGATAGAGAATTTAAAGCAATGACCATAAAAATACTTACTGAACTTGGGAAGAGTGGAGGACATCAGTGAGACACTTAACAAAGAGACAAAAGAAAAAAATAAATGATCAAGGATGAAGAACACAAATAAGATTAAAAATACATTTGATGGAATAAATAGCAGGCTAGATGAGGCAGAGGAATGAATTAATGACCTGGTAGACAAAGTAATGGAAAATAATCAAGCTGAAAAAAAATAAGTGAAGAAAATTATTCAAAATGAGAATAGACTTAGGGAACTCAGTGACCAATCAAGTGTAATAACATTCGCATTATATGGATCCCAGAAGAAGAAGAAGAGAGAAAAGGGAGCAGAAAATTTACTTGAAGAAATAATGTCTTAAAAATTCCCTAATCTGGGGATGGAAACAGATAACCAGATCCTGGAGGCACAGAGCTCCCCCAACAAAATCAACCCAAGGAGGTCCATAACAAGATACATTGTAATTAACATGGCAAAGTGTAGTGACACAGAAAAAAATTAAAAGTAGCAAAAAAAAAAAAATAATAATAAGACAGTTACCCACAAGGGAAACCCCATAAGTATATCAGAAGTTTGTTCAGCAGGACATTTGCAGGCCAGAAGTGAGTGGCATGGGAAAAACCTGCAGCCAAGAATACTCAATCCAGCAAAGCTATCATTCAGAATACAAGGAGAGATAAGAATTTCCCAGACAAACAATAAACTACGGGAGTTCATGACCACTAAACCAGCGGTACAGGAAATGTTAAAGGGCACTCTTTGAGTGGAAAGGAAAGGCAATGAGAGAGTATGAAAAGTTGGAAAGACAAAAGCAGTTATAATTATATCTGTAAAAATCAGTCAGTGGATTCACAAAATAAAAGGATGTAAAGTATGACACATATACCTAAAAGGTTGGGGGAAGAGAGGAGTAATGAATGGGATCAAACTTAAATGACCATCAACTTCATATAGAATATTATATGCAAAAAAGGGTTAAATACAAACCTAATGGTAACCACAAATCAAAGGCCAGTAATAGATATGCAAAGAATAAAGAGAAAAGAATCCAAGTATATACTAAAGAAAGCCAACAAAACATGAAATACAGCAAGAAAAGAAAGGATCAGAGGAAAAGTACAAAAGCAACCACAAAACAAGTAAGAAAATGGCAATAAATACATACTTATCAATAATTACTTTGAATGTAAATGGACTAAATGCTCTAATCAAGAAATATAGGGTGACAGAATGGATTAAAAAAAAACAAGACCCATCTACATGCTGTCTATAAGAGCCTCATTTCAGACTGAAAAACACCAGTAGATTGAAAATGAGGGGATGATGAAACATTTATCATGCAAATATATGTTAAAGGAAAGCTGGAGTAGCAATACATATATATGACAAAATAGACTTTAAAACAAAGACTTTAAAACAAAACAAACAACAAAGACAGTATATAATAATAAAAAGGATAATCCAACAAGAAGATATAAAATTGTAAATATTTATGCCCCCAATATGGTAGGATCCTAACACAGAAAACAGTAACAAACAAAAAGGAAGTAATCAATAGTAATACAATAGCAGTAGGGGACTTTAACGTCATACTATATTGGTGAACAGCTCATCCAAACAGAAAACCAAGAAGGAAACAGTGGCTTTAAAGGACACATTGGACCACATGGACTTAACAGATATATTCAGAACACTTTATCCTAAAACAGAAGAATGCATATTCTTTTTAAGTTCTCACAGAACATTCTCTAGAAGAGATCACATATTAGGCCAACAAACAAGTCTCAACAAATTCAAAAAGATCAAAATCATACCATGAATCCTTTCTGACTACAAAGCTATGAAACTAGAAATCAACCAAAAGAAAAACGCTGGAAACAACACAAATACATGGAATTTAAATAACATACTACTGAACAATGAATGGGCCAACCATGAAATCAAAGAAGAAATCAAAAAGTACATGGAAAGAAAAGAAAATGAAAACACAACAGTCCAAAATCTTTGGGAGGCAGCAGCAGAAGTTCGAAGAGGGAAGTTTATAGCAATATAGGCCTACCTCAAGAAGCAAGAAAAATCAAATAAACAACCTAACTTTATACCTAAAGGAGCTAGAAAAAGAACAAACAAAACCTAAAACCAGCAGAAGGAAGGAATTAATTATTAGAGCAGAAACAAATGATATAGAAACTAAAAGAACTAATAGAGCTGGTTCTGCAAAAACAAAAAAACAAAACAAAACAAAACAAAAAACAAAATTGATAAACCTCTAGCCAGATTCACCAAAAACAAAAACAAAACAAAACAGAGAGGGGGGACTCAAATAAACAAAATCATAAATGATAGAGGAGAAATAACAACCAGCACCACAGAAATACAAACAATTGTAAGAGAATATTATGAAAAATTGTATGCCAACAAATTAGACAATCTGGAAGAAATGGATAAATTCCTAGAAACATACAACATACCAAAACCGAAGCAGGAAGAAATAGAAAATTTGAACAGACCAATTACCAGTAATGAAATTGATGCAGTAATTAAAAAAAAAAAAAAACTCTCAACAAGCAAAAGTCTGGGATACCAGACTGCTTCATACGTGAATTCTACCAAACAATTAACATAGAGCTAATACCTGTTGTTCTCAAACTATTTCAAAATATAGAGAAGGAAGGAAAAACCTCCTAATTCATTCTATGAGACCACCATTACCCTGATACCAAAACCTGATAAAGACACCACAAAAAGGGAACTACAGGCCAACATCCCTGAAACATAAACACAAAAATCCTCAACAAAATACTAGCAAACCAAATCCAAAAATATATGAAAAAAATCATTCACCAAGATCAAGAGAAATATATTCCCAGTATGAAAGGATGGTACAATATTTGCAAATCAATCAGTGTGATACATCACATAAATAAGAGAATGGGTAAAACCCATATGATCATTTCTATAGATGCAAAAATAGCATTTGGCAAAGTACAACATCCATTCATGATAAGTCCCTGAACAAAGTACGTCTAGAGGAAAGATTCCACAAAATAATAAAGGCCTTACAGGAAAAACACAAAGAAAACATCATACTCAATGGATAAAAACTGAGAACTGTCCACTTAAGCTCAGGAACAAGACAAGGATGTTCACCATCACTTTTATTCATCAAGGGACTGGAAATCCTAGCGACAGCAATTAGAGAACAAGAAGAAATAAAAGGTATCTAAATTGGTAAGGAAGAATTAAAACTTTTACTCTTTCCAGATGACATGATACTATATATAGAAAGCCCCAAATATTCCACCAAAAAATTACTAGAACTGATAAATGAATTCAGTAAAGTCACAAGATACAAAATCAATGTACAGAAATGCATTGCATTCCTATACAATAACAATGAAGCAGCAGAAAGAGAAATTAAGAAAACAATTCCATTTAAAATTGCACCAAAAATTATGTCTGGAATAAATTTAACCAAAGAGGTGAAGAGCTGTACTCTGAAAACTATAAAACACTGATGAAAGAAATTGAAGGTGACACAAAGAAATGGAAAGACATTCCATGCTCAGGAATTGGAAGAACAAATATTGTTAAGATGTGTATATCATGCAAAGCAACCTACAGATTCAATGCAATCCCTATCAAAATACCAACAGCATTTTTCACAGAACTAGAACAAACAATCCTGAAGTTTGTATGGAACCACAGAAGACCCTGTAGAACCAAAGCAATCTTGAAAAAGAAAAACAAAACTGGAGTATCACCGTTCTGGGCTTCAAGTTATATTGCAAAGCTATAGTAATCAAGCCAGTATCATACTGGCATAAAAACAGACACATAGATCAATAGAACAGAATATAAAACCCAGAAATAAACACACAACTATATGGTCAATTAATCTTTGACAAGGAAGGAAGAAATATCCAATGGGAAAAAGATAGTCTCTCTTACAAATAGTGTTGAGAAAATTGGACAGCTACATGCAAAAGAATGAAAGTGGACTGCTGTTTTCCACCATTCATAAAAATAAATTCAAAATGGATTAAAGACCTATATGTGAGACCTGAAATCATCAAAATACTAGAAGAAAGCACAGGCAATAATGTCTCTGACATTGGCCTTAGCAGCATTTTCTAGGTATGTCTCCTGAGGCAAGGGAAACTAAAGCAAAAGTAAACTATTAGGACTACATCACAATAAAAAGCTTTGCACAGCAAAGGAAACAATCAACAAAACTAAAAAGCAACCTATGGGATGGGTTATTCCAAAGATATTTGTAAATGACATATCTAATAAAGGTTTAATATGCAAAATACATAAAGAACTTATAAAACTCAACACCCAAGAAACAAAAAATCTAATTTAAAAATGGGCTGGAGGGTATTATGCTGAGCGAAATAAGTCAATCAGAGAAAGACATGTATCATATGACCTCACTGATATGAGGAATTCTTAATCTCAGGAAACAAACTGAGGGTTGCTGGAGTGGTGGGGGGTGGGAGGGATGGGGTGGCTGGTTGATAGACATTGGGGAGGGTATGTACTATGGTGAGCACTGTGAATTGTGCAAGACTGTTGAATCACAGAACTGTACCTCTGAAACAAATAATACATTATATGTTAAAAAAAAAGAAGAAGAAGAAGATAGCAGGAAGGGAAAAATGAAAGGGGGGGAATCGGAGGGGGAGATGAACCATGAGAGACTATGGACTCTGAGAAACAAACTGAGGGTTCTAGAGGGGAGGTGGGTGGGGGGATGAGTTAGCCCGGTGATGGGTGTTAAAGAGGGCATGTACTGAATGGAGCACTGGGTGTTATACGCAAACAATGAATCATGGAACACTACATCAAAAACTAATGATGTAATGTATGGTGATTAACATAACATAATAAAAAAAATTTAAAAAATGGGCAAAGAACATGAACATTTTTCCAAAGAAGACATAGAGAATGCCAACAGATACATAAAAAGATACTCAACATTACACATCAGGGAAATGAAAATCAAAACTACAATAAGATATCAGCTCATGCCTGTCAGAATGGCTAAAATCCCAAACACAAGATACAGTGGGTGTTGGTGAGGATATGGAGAAAAGGAACCCTGTACACTATATTATTGGGAATGCAAACTGGTCCAGCCACTGTGGAAAAGAATATGTAGGTTCCTCAAAAAGTTAGAAATGGAAATATCCTATGATCCAGTAATTGTACTGCTGGATATTTACCCAAAATTACAAAAACACTTATTCAAAGTGATACATGCACCCCTATATTTATGACAGCATTATTTACAATAGCTAAATTATGGAAGCAGCCCAAGTGCCCATTGATAGGTGAATGGATAAAGAAGATGTGGTACATATATAATGGAATATTATTCAGTTACAAAAAAGAATGAAATCTTGCCATTTGCAACAACATGGATGGAGCTAGAGATTATACTGCTTAGTGAAATAAGTCAGTCAGAAAGAAACAAATACCATATGGTATCACTCATATGTGGAATTAAGAAACAAAATAAATGAGCAAAGGAAAAAAAAAGGAGAGAGAGCCAAACCAAGAAACAGACTCTTAACTATAGAGAAGAAATGGATGGTTACCAGAGGAGAGGTGGGTGCAGAGATGGGTGAAATAGGTGATGGGGATTAAAGACTACACTTATCATGAAGAACACTGAGTAATGTATAGAACTGTTGAATCACTATATTCTATAACTGAAACTAATATAACATTGCATGTTAACTATACTGGAATTACATTAATAACTTTTTAAAAGAATATTATAAAGAGATGAATGAGTGATCATTTCCATATCTACCCTATTTTTACATTATGAAGGAGGCAAGGGAAGAAAAGACCAAATTAGGGTTTAAGGATTTCTCAAATGCTATCAGTATACAGCACTTAGGCTATCACACTTCCTAGTGAAAGAACTCTTCTTAATCCACTGTAGTCATCTTCTGACTGGAAAGAAATTGTTGAATAAATTTTGTGGTTTCTGATAGAAAAAAAAAGAAAAAGAAAAGTAGATTGAAAGTAAAAGGATGGAAAAATATACCATGAGAAGAGTAACCAAATGTGAGCTGTGTGGCTATATTTGTATCTACCACAATAGACTTTAAGACAAAAGTTCTTACTAGAGACAAAGAAGGTACATTTTATAATAATAAAAGGGTCAATCTAGCAATAACATATAACAGTTATAAACAATATTACCTAACAAAAAGTTCTCAAAATTCACAAAGCTAAAACTGACAAAATTGAAGGGTATTAAACAAAATTAAATAATAATAGTTGGGGACTTCAATATCTTACTTTTAATAATATAGAGAATAAGTAGGCATAAAATCACGAAGAAAATAAATGACTTGAAGTTATTTTAAGTCAACTAGTCCTAACAGACATATATAGAACACTCCATTCAACAACAGCAGAATACAAATTCTTCTCAGGTACACATGGAACAATCCCCAAGACAGACTATATGTTTGGCCATAAAACAAGTCTCAATATATTTTAAAAATATATCCTCTAAGATTTTATTTATTTATTTGAGACAGACAGAGAGAGAGAGAGAGTGCAAGTGGGGAGAAGGCTCAGAGGGAAAGGGAGAAGCAGATTCCCCTCTGAGCAGGGAGCCCAATACAGGGCTCAATCCCAGGACACTGAGATCATGACCTGAGCTAAAAGCAGATGCCCAACTGACTGAGCCACCCAGGTGCCCCTATTTAAAAAATATTTAAATTACACAAAGTATCTTTACCAACCATGTAGAATGAAATTAGAAGTTAATCAGAAGAGGAAATTTGGAAAATACACAAATATGTGTAAATTAAACAACACCCTCTTAAGTAATCAAAGATCAAGAAGAAATCATGAGAAATTACAACCTATTTTGAGAATAACTAAAACAAATAACATACCAGAAATTATGGGATGCAGCAAAAACAGCTATTAGAAGGACATTTATAACTGTGTCTGTATTTTTTTTAAAAAAGATCTCAAATGAATAACTAAACTTTCCACAAAGAGAACTAGAAACTTAGTGAATTTAACCCAAAACGAGCAGCAGCAGAAAATAATGAAGATCAGAGTGGAAATAATGAAATAGAGAACAGAAAAACAATAGAGAAAATCAACAAAAACAAATGTTTCTCTGAAAAGATTTAAAAAATTGAGAAGCTTTTACCTAGAAAGTAGAATTGAATTACTAAAATCAGATGAATTACTATTTACCTTTCAGAAATAAAAGGAGTATTAAAGAATACTATGACAAATTATACTCCAAAAAATTATATAACTTAGATAATATAGAAGAATTCTTGGAAAGATACAAAACTACGAAAGCTTAATTGAGAAAAGATAAAAAATATGCATAGACTTGTAACAAGTAAAAAGATTCAATTAGTAATGACAAAACTTCTTACAAAGAAAAGCCTGAGGCCCAAATGCCTGCATGGTGAATTCTTCCATATTTTAAAGAATAATTAACAGCAATCCTTCATAAACCATTCCAAAAAATAGAAGAGGAGCGAGAACTCACAAATTCAGTGCATGAAGCTAGCATTATCCTGTTATCCAAACCTTACAATGACATTACAAGAAAACTATAGACCAATATCCCTTGTGAACATAGGTGTAAAAAAATCCTCAGCACAATACTAGCAAATTGAATTCAGCAATATATAAAAATGATTGCATATCATAAACAAGTGGAATTTATTCCAGGAATGCAAACTTTGTTCAACTTCTGAATATCAATCAATGTAATACACAATATTCATAGAATAACAAAAAAAAATCTTGATCATTTCAATAGATGCCAAAAAAAAAAAAAAAATCATTCAACTAAAGCCAAGACATTTTCATGATAAAATTGTTTAAGAACTTAAGAGAATGAAACTTCCTCAACATGATAAAGGGCATCTGTAAAAAACCCACACATTGTACTGGTAGTTCTGGCCAAAGCAGTCAGGCAAGAAAAAAATTAATGTCATCCAGAATGGAAAGAAAAAAAGTAAAACTGCTTCTATTTGCATATGACATGATCTTGCATATAGAAAATTCTAAGGATTTGACCAAAAATCTATAAGACCTAATAAATGAGGTGATCAAGATTGCAGAGTACAAGAACAATATACGAAAATCAATTTTATTTCTATATCAACAATCATTCCAAAAATGAAATTAAGGAAACTATTCCATTTATGATAGTATTGATAAGACTAAAATAGATAGGAATAAATTTAACAAAATAAGTGTAAGACATGTACACTGAAAACTACAAAATTATTGAAAGTAATTAAAGAAAACCTGGAAAATGCAAAGTCATCTAGTGTTGATGGATTTAGAAGACTTAATATTATTAAAATGGTAATATTCCCCAAATTGCTATACAAGTTCCCTGCAATCCTTATAAAATTCCTAGCTGGCATCTTTGCAAAAATTCACAAGCTGATCCTAAAATTTATATAAAAATTTCATTTTTCAGGACCAAAAATAACCAAAATCTTCTTTAAAAAGGAGAGCAAAGTTATAGATTCACACTTTGCTATTTCAAAACTTACTGCAAAGCTGCTGTAATCAAGACTATGTAGTATTGGCATAAATGTGGACATATAGATTAATGAAAACAAATTGAGAGTACAGAAATAAATTCATACATTTACGGTGGAATTAATTTTCAACAAGTGAGCCATGAGAATTCAATGAGGTAAAGAATAACTTTTTCAATAAATGGTGCGGGGTCAAATGGTTATCCAAATGCAAAGGACTCCTACTTCACATTATACACAAAATTTAACTCCAAATATGTCAAAGAATATATGTAAAAGCTAAATTTATAAAACTCTTAGAGGATAACCTGAAGGTACATCTTTGTGACCTTTTATTTAGAAATGGATTCCTTGTTATGACATCAAAACTACAAACAACAGAAAGAAAATAGATAACCAGGACTTCATCAATATTTAAAAAAAAACCCAAAACTTCTGTGATTCAAAGGACACTGTCAAGAAAGTGAAAAGACATCCTAAACAATAGGAGAAAATAGTTGTAAATAATATACCTGATAAGGGTCTATTAACCAGAATAAAGAACACTTACATCTCAACAATAAAAAAAGCAAAAAACCCAATTTAAAATTAGGCAACACATTTGAATATATACTGAAGATATACAAATGGCCAGAAGGGACATACTTAGATGCCTAATGTCATTAATAAAGAAAGAAATGCAAATCAAAATCACTATGCCATTTGTTAAAAATAAGCAGGCTCCAAATGGAGTCACTTACGTTAAGCCCCACCAAGATTTAATACTTAACAATTGCAGTTTTAGCCTCTCCCAAGAATGGAATTTTAAGCCAGTCTGGAATTTCTAGTGAATTAACTACATCAATGAGTTAATCTGCATGATAAGACTTCCTGCCTTCCCCTAAGGGAAGATAATCTTCCCTGAAAGAATATTTTCTTTTGCTAATAATCACTTTGTCCCACCCTCTTTCTGCCTATAAAATTCTTCCATTTCTTCCATTTATATGGCTACTCAGAGCTTCTCTCTACTTGCTAGATGGGATGTCTCTTGATTCATAAATTGCTTAATAAAGCCTATTAGACATTCAAATTTACTTGGTTGAATTTTGTTTTTTAACCTTATGTTAAGTGAAATAAGCCAGTCACCCAAGGACAAGTACTGCATGATTTAACTTATATGAAGTATCTAAATTAATCAAATTCATAGAAGCAAGGAATAGAATGGCAGTTCCCAGTGACTGGGAAGAAGGAGAAATGGGGAGTTATTGTTCAATGGACATAAAGTTTCAGTAATGCAAAACAAATAAGTTGTAGAAATCTACTATGCAACATAGTGCATATAGTTAATACTGTATTGTGCACTTAAATATTTGGTGAGAGGTAGGCCTATCACCCAGCTGAGCCAAGGACCAACCCTACCCAGTAATGCACCCACAGCACTCCTGGCAGGACTTACAGCCAATGAGGCCAGGGAGCAGCTCTGCCCACCAGTGCAGCTGCAGCTGTTATGGCCCTGCCACAACAGGAAAACAAATGCAACCCACACAAGGGACACCTCAAGAGCACCAGCCTCTGGTAGAAAGGGAGATTGCATTTGTGGGCCCCACAGGACATTGCTAACATAAGGCCACTCCTTCAAGAGCAGGAGACATACCTTAACTACCTAATACATAAAAACAAACACAGAGCTAAGCAAAATGAGGAGACAGAGGAATATGTTCTAAATGAAGGTACAAGACAGAACTCAGAAAAATAACTTAATAAAACAAAGATAAGCAATCTACTCAATAAGGTGTTCAAAGTAATGATCATGAAGATGCTTACTGAACATGGGAGAAGAATGAATGGACATGGTGAGAACTTCAACAAAGAAATAGAAAATATAAGAAAGTGCCAATCAGAGCTGAAAAATACAACAGAAATGAAAAATATACTCGAGAGAATAAATAGCAGATTAAGATGATACAAAAAATATATCAGTTATCTGGAAGACAGGGTAGTGGAAATAACCTGAACTGAACAGCAAAAAGATAAAAAGAATTTTAAAAAAATGAGGATAATTTAAGGGACCTCTGGAACAACATCAAGCATATTACTATTAACATTATAAGGATCCCAGAAGAAAGTCAGAAAGAGGCAGAAAACTTATTTGAAGATATAATAGCTGAAAACTTCCCTAAACTGCCTAAGGACGCAGTCATCCAGGTCCAGGAAGGACAGAGAGTCCCAAACAAGATGAATCCAAAGAGATTTACACCAAGATATATTATAATTAAAAAGTCACAATTAAAGATAAAGAATCTTAAAAACAGCAAGAGAAAAATAATTATTACATATAAGGGAACTCCTATAAAACTATCAGCTGATTACCCGGTAGGAAGTTTGTGGTCCATAAGAAAGTAGCCCAATATATTCAAAGTGCTGAAAGAAATAAACTTACAGCCAAGAATACTCTACCTGGCAAGATTATTATTTAGAATTGAGGGGAAGATAAAGAGTTTCCCAGACAAACAAAAGCTAAAGTTAAAGAGTTCTATAAGCAGAAAAGAAAAGCCCATAACCAGGAATATGTAAATGTATATAATTTCAACCATCTTTCCAACCACAATGGCAGATTATTTTATATATATATATTTCTTAGAAAGGCAACCATATAGTAAAGATAGTGGGTCAATCACTTACAAAGCTAGCATTAGTATTAAAAAACAGGAGTAGTCAAATCAACTATATCTACAATAATTAGTTAAGGGATATACAAAGTAAAAAGATGTAAAATATGATGTCAAAACGTGTGGGTGAGAGTAAAACTAATGCTTTTAGAATGTGTTCAAATTTGAGCAACCATCAATTTAAAATAGACAGCTACATACATAGGTTTTTTATATATGAACCTCATGATAACCACAAACCAAACCTCTAATAGATTCACAAGAAATAAAGAGAAAGGAATCTAAAAATAAAACTAAAGGAAGTCACTAAACCACAAAGGAAGAGAGCAAGAGAAGAAAGGTGTAGAGAGCAACTACAAAAACAACCAGATGACAATTAAACAAAATGGCAATAAATGCATACCTATCAATAATTAATTCAAAGGTAAATGGACTAAATGCTCCAATGTAAAGACAGAGGATGGCTGAATGGATAAAAAAACAAGGCCCATCTACATACTGCCTAAAAGAGACTCAATTTAGACCCAAACACACTCACGGAATAAAGTTACAGGATGGAAAAAGAGATTCCATGGAAATGGGGAAATGAGGAAAAAGCTGGTAGCAATACAAAGCAGACTTCAAAACAAAGGCTGTAACAAAAGGCAAAGAAGGTCATTACATAATGATAACATACATTATCAATGTATGTATCATACAATGATCAATACAATGGAAAAATATAACACTTGTAAATATTTATGCAGCCAACAGAAGAGTTAAGTATATAAAGTAAATATTAACAGACACAGGGAGAAATTTACAGTAAAATACAATAAGAGTAGGAATCCTGAACACCCCATTTACATCAATGGATAAGTTATCCAAACAGAAATTCAAAAAGAAAACACTGGCCTTAAATAACACATTAGGACAGATGGACTTAATAGATATATACAAAACATTCCATCCAAAAAGAGCAGATACGCATTCTTCTCAAGTGCAAATGGAAGACTTTCCATGATCACATTAGGCTGCCAAACAAATTTCAATATATTTAAGAAAATTGAAATCTTATCATCTTTCCAACCACAATGGTATACAACTAGAAATGAATTATAAGAAGAAAATTGGAAAACCACAAACAGGTGGAGGAGGTTAAACAACATGCTACTGAACAACCAATGAATCACCCAAGAAATCAGAGAGGTACTAAGAGCTGTTTCTTTGACAAGATAAACAAAATTGATAAACCTTTAGCCAGACTCATCAAGAAAAAAAAGAGAAAGGGCCCAAATAAGTAAAATCAGAAATAAAAGAGGAAGAATTAAAATGGATACAACAGAAACAAAAAGGATCATAAGACACTACTAGAAGCAATTATATGCCAACAAGTTGGACAACCTAGAATAAACTGATAAATTCCTAGAAACATACAACCTTCAAAGACTGACTCAGGAATAGAAAATCTGAACAGACCAATTACTAGTAATGATATTTAATCAGTAATCAAAAACAAAACAAAACAAAACAAAACAACCCCACCAATTCCCAGAAAAGAAAGTCCAGGACCAGATGGCTCCATAAAAACTCTTAACAAAGTTGGTTCTGGGGGGAATGTACCTCAACATAATGAAGTCCATATATGTCAAACCCCTATACTCAATGGTGAAAAACTGAAAGCTTTTCGTCTAAATTCAGGAACAAAACAAGGAAACCTACTCTTGCCACTTTTATTCAACATAGTATTGGAAGTACTAGCCACAGCAATTAGGCAAGAAAAAGAAATAAAAGTCATCTAAATTGGAAAAAAAAGAAGTAAAACTGTCACTATTTGCAGGTCCCATGGAATATATAGAAAACCCTAAAGCCCCTATCATAAAACTATTAGAACTAATAAACCAATTCAGTAAATTTGAAGGATACAAAATCAATATATAGAAATATGTTGCATTTCTATACACTAATAATGAACTATCAGAAAGAGAAATTAAGGAAGCAATCTCATTTGATTTAAAAAAACTTAAACACCTAAGAATAAATCTAACCAAAGAGTGAAAAAACTACTCTGAATACTAGGGCACTGATGAAAGAAATTGAAGATGATACAAATTAGTGGAATGATGTACCGTGCTCATGGATTAGAAAAATTAATATTGTTAAAATGTCCATACTGCCCAAAGCCATCTACAGATTCAATGCAACCCCTATGAAAATACTAATGGCATTTTCCATAGAACTAGAACGAATGAAATAAAATTTGTACGGAACCACAGAAGACTTCAAATAGCCAAAGCAATTGTAGGAGTGCTAACAATATTGACTCCATCTTTGACCATCGATCTTGTTCATGTTCACTCAATGACCTATTTTGGGCTTACATATTCCAGGCCCCTTGGAAATTAATATAAATACCTTAAAAATGCCCACCAAGGCAGGAATGGGAGAAGGCTTGTTTTGGACTCCCATGAGTCTGTTAGAGATAACATAGTCTTTCCTCTTCCTGACACACAGGTGGTGCCACAAGATCTAATTAAAGGTTAGCTGTTGATGAGGTGCATGCAAAACTTTTGAGGTGCATGCAAACCCTTTAATCTCACCACAATACACTCTGCATGTCTCCTGGCTCTATAATTTCTGTGGACTTTGTGGATAATAATTGTGTAGCTGTCATGGATTGTCCTATGCTTGATACCCTCCTCCAATGCCATGCCATCAGTAAGTTACCTTGAATAAAACTGTATAAACTCTATGGAGTCACCTGCTACATTTTCCAGACACAAAGTAACTTCTCAATTTGGGGGATACTTAACTGTCCTTCCCCTCACCTTTGAACAATATTTAGAAAGAAAAACAAAGGTGGAGTTTTCATATCCTGGGTTTCAAACTACACCAAGAAGTATAGTAATCAAAGCTGAACAAAAACACACACATAAATCAATGGAACAGAATACAGACCTCAGAAATAAACCCATGCTTATATGGTCAATTAATCTATGACAAAGGAAGCAGAAATATACAATGGGGAAATTACAGTCTCTTCAATAAATAGTGTTGGGAAAACTGGATAGTTACATGCAAAGGTGTGAGACTGGACCCCTTTATTATATCATATAAAAAAAATAGGGATGCCGGGTGATTCAGTCAGTTAAGTGTCTGCCGTTGGGTCACGTCATGATCTCAATGTCCTGGGATCGAATCCCACATCAGGCTCCTTGCTCAGCGAGGAGCCTGCTTCTCCCTCAGCCTGCCACTCCCCCTGCTTGTGCACTCTCTCTTTAGCTCTAAATAAATAAATAAATAAATAAATAAATAAATAAATAAATAAAATCTTTTAAAAAAAAGAAAAGGCAACCTAGTAAATGGAAGAAGATATTCAAAATTATATATCCGATAAGGGTTTAGCATCCAAATAAATAACTTCTACAATTCAATATTTTAAAAAATAAACAATCTGTATTATATACCTGAAACTAATACTATAGTGTATGTTAACTAACTGGAATTAAAATAAAAACTATGAAATAAACAAATAAAAAATAAAAATATGTTTAAAAAATGGACATTTTTTAATTACTTAAAAAAGAGGACATTTTTCTGAAGAAGACATGGAGATGTCCAACAGGCATATAAAAAGATGTTCAACATCACTAACCATTAGGGTAATGCAAATCAAAACTACAGTGAGACATCACCTCACACTTATCAGAATGGCTATTATCAAAAAGATAAGAAATAACAAGTGTTGGCAAGAATTCAGAGAAAAGGGAACACTCACATAGTATTGGTGGGAGTGTAAATTGGTAAAGCCACTATGGAAACATTATGAAGATTCCTCAAAAAACTAAAAATTGAAACACCTTATGATCTTTCAATTTCACTTCTGGGTATTTATCTGAAGAAAATGAAAATACTAATTTGAAAAGACATATACATCCCTATGCTCATTTTATAGCTAATTACAAAAACTAAGATATGGAAGCAAGCTAAATGTCCATCAATAGATGAATGGATAAAAAAATGTGAGGTAAGAGGAGGGGAGCAAGATGACGGAAGACTAGGGGACCTCATTTCATCTGGTCCCTTGAATTTAGCTGGATATCTATCAAACCATTCTGAACACCCACGAATTCAGCCTGAGATGTAAGAAAATATATCTGGAACTCTACAAGCAGAAAAACAACTGCTTTTTGCAAGGTAGGAGATGCAGAGTCATAGATCTGTGGGAAAATACTGGAAGATAACCAGAGGGGTTGGGATCCTCCATAAGCTGGCTACTGGAAAGTGATATAACACCGGAGCACAAAATCGGAACCCTTAGAAATCTGCTCCAGTGAGAGACATCCCTTTCTGAAAGGGGCTCAGGGGATGAAAAAGGTAGAATTCTAGGTGGGTCATTGTGGTCTCAGGATCCCAGGAGACACAGAAAGAATGGGGGGTACCTGAACTGATACAGTGCCCAAGCAGGAGAGTGGGGAAACTAGTTATGGTCAGCGAGCCCAGGAAGGACTCTCAACTCCAGTCTCCATAAACTGCGAGTTGGCTGGTAAGGAGACTGCTCTTTACCTGAGCACCTAGAAAAAGACTGGAAGATGCAGGCCAGTTACCAACCCCTGGGAGGATGGACACGGTTGCACCCACAACCAGGCAACAACTCTCAGGGTGGCAGCGGCCCCAGAAAGGACAGTAGGGCAGCACCCAGCCATGACCTGGGAGCAGTGGTGCAAGGTGCATGCATGAGCCCACAACCACTTGCAGTCACAAAGACTCAAAGTGAAGTGTCATTCCCGGGCCACAGGGACAACCCCCCCCCCACCCTGGGGAGAATTGCAGTGGGGGCAAACCAGGAAAGTCTGCTGGTTTGGTGGACACAGAAATGGAGACGGTTTGATTTGGAGGGTTTATTGAAGAAGGGGGGCCATGACCTTGAGGCTCTGGGCCAGAGATCCTGGCACAGCCATTTTTGGTCTGACCCTCTGAAGAGGCGTGGAAAGCCACCAGGGAAAAAAAGCCACACAGTCGACCAACTCACATTAAGCCCATCTCCCTGACAAAGGGTGGGGAAACTCCACCCTGGCAGAGACACCTGAGAAGCCACAGAGTGGACCCCTCCCCCAGAAGACAGACTGGAAGAACAGATGAATGACAAGCTTATGGAGACCACAAGACTGTAAAACTACAGTGCCAGGGGAAGATAATATATTGAGCTCCAGGTGTTTCCTCACTACTTGTTTATCATTCAGGCTAAAATTTTACATTTCCTTTTTTTTAAACCTTTTTCCCGTTTCAAATAGATTCTTATCTTCCAACTTATGTTTTCAAGTCGTTTTTTAGCTTTTTTTTTCACATTTACATTTTATAGATTTATGCCTCATTCTAGACCTTTTTTTACTCTATTTAATTTAAATATATATATATATATATATATAAATATATATATATTTAAATAAAATTCTGCTTTCTTTGCAATTTTGGGATATACTGTCTTCTAACACATAGACCAAAATTCAATCAGGAACAAGTGGATCACCCTGCTTTGTCCACCCTGTGAGACTACAATGCCTCTCCCTGCCTTTTTTATTGTTTTGTTTCAGTTTGACTATCTTTGGTGGCTTCCGACCAGTTTGGATCTTTTCTAGGGTGTATTTTGCTTGAGTCGTGGTTGATATTTTGGACTCTGTTCATTTGCTCACCCATCCTTTGCTGAACAGAATAACTTGGAGGAGGAACTCATAACAAAGAAAAGAACCAGAGGCGATGTCCTCTGCCACAGAGCTAATCAATATGGATACAAGCCAGATGTCAGAGATACAACTCAGGAGAGCAATTATAAAGTTAATAACTAGACTTGAAAAGGGCATACATGACAATACAGAATCTCTGAGGGTGGAAATGAGATCTAATCTGGTCAAATGTAAAAATGCTATGAATGAGATGCAGTCTAAACTGGATACTCTAACAGTTAGGATCAGTGAAGCAAAAGAGAGAATAAGTGATCTAGAAGACAGGCTGATGGAAAGGAAGTTGAGGAAAAGAGAGAAAAACAACTCATAGCCTATGAAGAAAGGCTTAGAGAATTTAATGATGCAGTGAAAAGATCCAAAGGCAACATCACTGGGATCCTAAAGGGGGTGGAAATTGAGAGAGGGCTAGAAAGTATATTGGAGCAAATCATGGTTGACAACTTCCCTAATCTGGGGGATGGAAACAACCATTCATGTCCAAGAGGCAGAGAGGACACCTCCCAAAATCAATAAAAACAGATCAACACCCAGACATATAATAATGAAGCTTACAAACCTTAGAGCCAAAGAAGCCATCTTGAAAGCAGCTAGGGAGAGGAGATTCCTTATGTACAGAGGGAGGAACATCAGAATAACATAAGACCTATCCACAGAAACCTGGCAGTCCATAAAGGGTTAGCAAGACATATACAAGGTAATAAATGAGAATAACATGTAGCCAAGAATACTTTATCCAGCAAGGCTGTCATTTGGAATGGAAGGAGAGATAAAGAGTTTTCAGAACAGACAGAAACTGAAAGAATATGTGACCACCAAGCCAGCCATGAAAAAAATATTAAGGGGGATCCTGTAAGTGAAGAGAGACCCCAAGAGTAACATAAAACAGAAAGTAAAGGAGACAATCTATAGAAACAGGGACTTTGCAGGCAATACAATGGCACTAAATTCATATCTTTCAATAGTTACTCTGAATGTAAATGGGCTGAATGCTCCTCTGAAAAGACACAGGACTGCAAATTGGATAAAAAGCAGGACGCTTCCGTATGTTGTCTACAAGAGACTCATTTTGAATCTAAAGACATCTCCAAATTGAAACTGAGGGTATGGAGAACCATTTACCACACTAATGGACCTCAAAAGAAAGCTGGGGTAGCAATCCTCATATCAGACAAATTAGATTTTAAGCCAAAGACCACAGTAAGAGATGTAGAGGGACAGTATATCATGCTTAAAGGGTCTATCCAACAAGGAAATCTAACAATTGTAAATATCTATGCCCCCAAAGTGGGAGCAGCCAATTATATAAACCAGTTAATAACCATAGTAAAGAAACATACAGATAATAATGCATTAATAGTAGGAGACTTCAACACCACACTAAAAACAATAGACAGATCATCTAAGCAGAAGATCAGCAAAGAAACAAGAACTTTGAAGGACAGATTGGACAGATGGATTTGGCAGATATATATAGAACATTCGATCTTAAAACAACAGAATATTCATTCTTTTTGAGTGCACATGGAACCATTCTCCAGAATGGGTCACATACTGGGTCACAAATCAGGTCTCAACCAATAACAAAAGATTGAGATTATTCCCTGCATATTTTCAGACCACAATTCTTTGAAACTGGAACTCAATCACAAGAAGAAATTTGGAAGGAACTCAAACACTTGGAGGTTAAAGAGGATCCTGCTAAAGAATGAATGGGTCAACCAGGAAATTAAAGAAGAACTTAAACAATTCATGCAAACTAATGAAAATGAAAACACATTGGTTAAAAACCTGTGGGATACTGCAAATGTGGTCCTAAGCAGGAAGTACATAGCCATCCAAGCCTCACTTAAGAAAATTAGAAAAATCCCAAATGCACAAGCTCACCTTACACCTAAAGGACCTGGAGAAAGAACAGCAAATAGAGCCTAAACCAAGCAGGAGAAGAGAAATAACAAAGATTAGAGCAGAGATCAATGAAATGAAAACCAGAAGAACAGTAGAACAGATCAATGAAACTACAAGCTGGTTCTTTGAAAGAATTAATAAGATTGGTAAACCTCTGGCCAGACGTATTCAAAAGAAAAGGGAAAGGACCCAAATCCAATACAATCATGAGTGAAAGGGGAAAGATCATGACTAATACCAAGGAAATAGAGAAAATTGTTAGAACATATTATCAGCAACTATCTGCCAACAAATTAAGCAATCTGAAAGAAATGGATGCATTCCTGGAAACTTATAAACTACCAAGATTGAAACAGGAAGAAATAGACAACCTGAACAGACCAATAACCAGCAAGGGAGTTGAAGCAGTAATCAAAAACCTCCCAAAAGATAAGAGTCGAGAGCCAGAAGGCTTCCCAGGAGAATTCTACCAAACATTTAAATAAGAAATAATACCTATTCTTCTGAAGTAGTTTCAAAAATAGAAATGGAAGGAAAACTTCCAAACTCGTTCTATGAGGCCAGCATTACCCTGATTCCAAAACCAGACAAAGACCCCCTCAAAAAGGAGAATTACAGACCAATATCCCTGATGAACATGGATGCCAAAATACTCAACAAGATCTCAGCCAATAGGATCCAACAGTACATTAAAAGGATTAACCATCATGACTAGGTGGGATTTATTCCTGGGATGCAAGGGTGGTTCAACATTTGCAAATCAACCAACGTGATAGGGCACATTAGTAAAAAAAAGACAAGAACCATATGATTCTCTCAATTGATGCAGAAAAAGCACTTGACAAAATACAGCATCCTTTCTTGATTAAAACTCTTCAGAGTGTAGGGATAGAGGGAACATTCTTCAATATCATAAAAACCATCTATGAAAAGCCCACAGAGAATATTATTCTCAATGGGGAAAACCTGAGAGCTTTTCCCTTAAGGTCAGGAACATGAAAGGAATGCCCAATTTCACTACTGTTGTTCACATTGTAGTAGAAGTCCTAGCCTCAGCAATCAGACTAAAAAAAAAAAAAAGAAATAAATAAATAAAAGGCATTCAAATTGGCAAAGAAGAAGTCAAACTCTCTCTCTTCACAGATGACATGATATTTTATGTGGAAAATCCAAAAGACTCTACCCCCAAATTACTAGAACTCATAAAGCAATTCAGCAATGTAGCAGGATACAAAATCAATGCACAGAGATCAGTTGCATTTCTATACACTAATAACGTGACTGAAGAAAGAGAAATTAAGAAATCGATCCCACTTACAATTGCACTAAAAACCATAAGGTACCTAGGAATAAACCTAATCAAAGAGGTAAAGATCTTTACTCTAGAAACTACAGAAAACTTATGAAAGACATTGAGGAAGACACGAAGAGAGGGAAAAGTATTTCATGCTCATGGATTGGAAGAATGAGCATTGTGAAAATGTCTATGCTGCCCAGAGCAATGTACACATTCAGTGCAATCCCTATCAAAATGCCATCGACTTTTTTCACAGAGCTGGAACAAACAATCCTAAAATTTGTATGGAACCAGAAAAGACCTTGAATCACCAAGGGAACATTGAAAAAAAAAAACAAAAAAAAAACAAAGCCCAAAGCTAGGGGCATCACAATGCCTGACTTCAAGCTATATTACAAAGCTGTGATCATTAAGACAGCATGGTACTGGCACAAAAATAGACACATAGATCAATGGAACAGAAATGGACCCTCAACTCTATGTTCAACTAATCTTCCACAAAGCAGGAAAGAATATCTAACGGAAAAAGGACAGTCACTTAAATAAATGGTGCTGGGAAAATTGGACAACCACATGCAGAAGAATGAAACTGGCCAATTCTCTACACCATACACAAAGATAAACTCAAAATGGATGAAAGACCTCAATGTGAGACAGGAATCCATCAAAATCCACATCGGCCACAGCAACTTCTTCCAAGACACGTCTCTAAAGGCAAGGGAAACAAAAGCAAAAATGAACTTTTGGGACTTCATCAGGATAAAAAGTTTCTGCACAGCAAAAGAAACAGTCAACAAAACTAAGAGGCAACCGACAGAATGGGAGAAGATATTTGCAAATGACATTACAGTTAAAGGGCTGATATCCAAGATCTATAAAGAACTTCTCAATCTCAACACCCAAAAAACAAATAATCAAGTCAAAAATTGGGCAGACGACATGAACAGACACTTCTCCAAAGAAGACATACAAATGGCTAACAGACACATGAAAAAATGTTCAACATCATTAGCCATCAGGGAAATACAAATCAAAGCATAATGAGATACCACCTTACACCAGTTCAAAAGTCAAAAATTAACAAGGCAGGAAACAGCAAATGTTGGTGAGGATGTAGAGAAAGGGGAACAATTGCACTACTAGGTATTTACCCCAAAGGTACAGATGTAGTGAAAAGAAGGGGCACATGCACCCCAATGTTCATAGCAGCAGTGTCCACAATAGCCAAATTGTGGAAGGAGCTGAGATGCCCTTCAACAGATGAATGGATAAAGAAGATATGGTTCATATATACAATGGAATATTGCTCAACCATCAGAAAGGATGAATACCCACCATTTGCATGGACATGGGTGGAACTGGAGGGGATTATGCTAAGTGAAATAAGTCAAGCAGAGAAAGACAATTATCATATGGTTTCACTCTTATGTGGAACATAAGGAATATCATGGAGGATAATAGGGGAAGCAAGGGAAAGCTGAAGGGTGGGAAATCAGAGAGGGAGACAAACCATGAAGACTCTGGACTCTGGGAAGCAAAGTGAGGGTTTCAGAGAGGATGGGGGTGGGGGGATGGGGTAGCTTGGTGATGGGTATTAAGGAGGGCACGTGTTGTGATGAGTACTGGGTGTTACACGCAATTAATGAATCATTGAACACTACATCGAAAACTAATGATGTACTGCATGGTAGAGAACTTAACATAATAAAAAAATAAATATTAAATAAAACCCAAAATAAACAACAACAAAAAGAAGGGTACAATACCACTTTTGTGATATTGTTGCCATATAATGCATAAACTCAATCTACTGAAGAGAAAACATCAGAAAAAACAAAATTGAATGCTATTCTATGAATGAGCAATATCCTTCAATAGTATCAAGATCACTGAAGGCAAGGAGAAGTTGGAAAACACTTACAGACCAAAGCCGATAAAGGGATGTAAGAAGCAAATGCAATTTGAAATTTTGGATTGTATACTATAACAGAAAAAAGTTGTTAGTGAAAAAAACCAGTGGAACTTAAATGAGGTCTTTAGTTAATAATAGTATACTATTAGTAGTATAGTAGTATACTATTTTGATGATTGTCAATGGTTATGTAGGATGTTAACATCAGGGAAGTAGGAAAAAGGGTATATGGAAACTACAATCTATGCAACTTTTGTGTAAATCCAAAGTTATTTCAAAATAAAAGTTTAAAAACAAAAACTATGTGGCATAGTTAATGTAATATAAACTATATGAATTTGTATTTTTGAGGTATAATTCACATAACATAAAATTCAACATTTGAACCAATTTAATAGTAAATAATTTAGTGGCTTTTAGTACATTTAGTGTTATATCACCATCACAACCAATTGTAAAACAGTTTATCACACCAAAAGAAACCTAATACCCTTTAAGCAGCAAATCTCTATTCCTCACTCCCCCCAGCCTTTGGAAACCAGTAATCTCTATGGATTTACCTATTCTCTTTATTTCATATAAATATAATCATACAATATGTGGCCTTTTGTGTCTAATGTCTTTCACATAGCTCTTAGGTATATATCCAGAAGAATTAAAATAGGTGTACCGATAAAAAGCTGTACACTTGTGTTCATTAGCAGCAATATTTATAATGGCCCAAAATAGAAATACCATAAAATCCAATAATTCTACTACTGGATATTTATGCAAAGAAATCAAAAACACTAATTCAAAAAGATATCTGCACCCCTATGTTTATTGCAGCATTATTTACAATAACCAAGATATGGAAGGAACATGTGTCCATCAGGAGGTGAATCGATAAGGAAGATATCACACACACACACACACACACACACACACACACACGAATATTACACAGCCATAAAAAAGGTAAGATCTTGCCATTTGCAACAACATAGATGGACCTAGAGGGTATTATGCTAAGTGAAATAAGTTAGACTGAAAAAGACAAATATCATGTGATTTCACTCATATGTGTAATCTACAAAACAAAACAAAGGAATAAACACAAAATGCAGACTCAGACTTATAAATACAGAGAAGAAACTGATGGTTACAGGTTGGGGGATGAGGAGATGGGCAAAATGGATGAAGAGAAGCAGGAAATACAGGCTTTCAGTTATGGATTAAATAAGTCGGAGGGATAAAAGACACAGAATTGGGAATATAATTAATGTTATTGTAATAACATTGTATGGTGACAGATGATAGCTATACTTGTGGTGAGCATAGCATAAGGTATAGAGTTGTCAAATCATTATGTTGTACATATGAAATTAATTTATCATTGTGTGTCAACTACACTCAAATAAATAAAAACAAAAAACCAGAAAGTAGAAAAAACCCAAATGCCATCAATTGATGAATACATAAATGAAGTATGGTTTATTCATCTTATGGAATATTATTTAGCCATAAAAAAGAACAAAGTATATGCTGTAATCTGGATGAACCTTGGAAACACGGTATGTTGACTTGTAATTTTTAAAGTATTATGCACACATACACTGAAAAGTCTAGGATAGTAAGAAAAATTAAATAAACCTAGTAGAGTTGCAGATATGGTTAAGAATTTTAAAACAGGGATGCCTGGGTGGCTCAGTTGGTTAAGCAGCTGCCTTCGGCCCGGGTCATGATCCCAGGGTCCTGGGATCGAGTCCTACATCGGGCTCCTTGCTCAGCAGGGAGCCTGCTTCTCCCTCTCTCTCCCTCTGCTTGTGCTCTCTCTGTCAAATAAATAAAATCTTAAAAAAAAAAAGAATTTTAAAACAATTGAATCTAATTGTAGGCTGAACTTTTGTGGGTACAATAATTAAAATTAACATGAAACTACACATAGTTCATGTGTGTATCCTAGAGGGGTACTAATCTAATAGCATGAAATATTAGGTATACATTTGTATAAAAGTTACTTTTTAGTATGTATAACAATACTTCTAAAGTATAATTACTAAAAGTTTAAGATATAAGATATTAAATTTAATTCTACTTCTAGGGATTACTCCTTTATAAGAATAAACACAAATATAGAAATATATAATGCTTTACAAAAACATGGCTGTTTATTTAATTTTAAGATCTGTTTTTATATATGCATTTAGGTATTTATCATTTGAAATATAAAAGAGATTACATACATATTTATATATGCATAGGAAATGTCCAAGATGCTACAACAGGAGTAGTTAACACTGATTACTTCTGGGGAGTTAGAAAAGAGGTAGGAGTAGCGAGAGAAATTTTTATTTTACATCTGTCAGTGCTGCTTTTCTTCCTTTTGTCATGATAATTATTTATTTTTATTTCCTCTCATCTTTCGGAGTGCCTTACAACTTACTTTGGTTTATCAGGCAAGGTCAGCCATTCTGGGTTGTTGTAACTCCCTTATTTTACAAATTAGGAGGTGGGTCAGGAAAGTGAAATAACTTATTCAGGCACAGCCTGCAACAGAAGAAGTTCGGAGAAGTAAATCCTTTAGATTGATATATTATTTTTTCCACACCCCTACACCTGTTCAGTTACATTGCCCATTCCTCTGAAATATAATTACAAAGCCATCAGTCATTTTAAATGTTCCATGGATGTTTCCAGAGCACGATTCAGAACAGCAATGGAAAGATTTTCACAGTACATTATCCATCTGTTGCCATAATTCTAAAAAAGGTGATCACATTTCCATGAATGGAAACAGATGTAAATGCATAAGCAGTTGGAACTGAAACAGCATGTATTCATAGACCATGAATAGCTTCTTTTTTCCTCCCTAGACATAGTTCAATGATGTGATCTTTTCAGTTTTCAGAAGAGCAATGGCTGAGGTTCCAGTTTATCCTTAGGTAACAACTTCCGTTAAGGCCAGTTGGGACTTTGTCTAGTGTCTTATGTGGGGAATTCTGTGTTACAGAGAGGCTGTAAGGGAGCAAAGGGGATGCAACAATAGCCTACAGACCTAATAACTGAATGGGCTGGTTGCTTGGAATTTATGTTGTGAAACTGTTCAATCTCTATGATACCAATAGTTTTCATAGAATCATAATATTTCAGAGTCATAAGGAACATTAGGGATTACCTAATTCAAATATCTTACATACAAAAATAAAACAGGTCCAGAAAGGGCAAAGATTTTCCTAAAGCAATATGTTTAGTTGTTTTTGTTTATTACATAGTTTCTTGGTCAGATTTCTAGTGGCAAGGGGAAAAGAATTGGAAGATTATGACACCCTTTAATTCCCTAACCAACCACCAGTTTGTCAGGGGTTCTGCCAGGAGCAGGATCTGCCTAGTTTTCTCAGAGCCAGTGAATTGAGATTGAATGTGATTTTTAAGTCACTGTGATTTCAGAAAAGGCCATTTACTATATGTAGTAGAAAGTACAGTAGCCTTGTGGTAGGGTGGTCTTGATTTAAATTCTTAACACATTTATTTGCTAGCTGTGTGCTCCTGAGAATTGCACTTAACTTCCCTGTGTTTCAGTGTCATTATTTGTAAAATAGAGTTAATAACACATGCTTGGCTATTTTCCGGAAAAAGTGTGAGACAATGTATGTGAAAGTGTCTGGAACATGGTAGAGGCTCAATAAATATTTGTTATTGAGGTCCACCTGGAATGTGGCCAGCAGTTACTCAAGTTAACTATGACTGATTTTAGTGTTGGAAGCATCACTTGGGAGAATGAGCTGGAAGCTTACTATTTTACCATTTCTTTGTACCTCTCAGAGTTCCCTTGCAAAATGTAGTTATCTCTGGAAGAGGAAGCACTTGGAACTCTGATCAAATAAAACCTGAGAGAGGAGGTTGTAATACATTATAACAGAAAACACGAATTTATGGGGATGGGACATAAGAAACCTGCCTTCTTAAAAGGTGGTTGACCAACAAAAACATTGTTGCTTTCGTCATAGTCACAGTCTACCATATAAGTCTTCATTCTAGACCCTTCAGGTTAAGGATAAGTTAGGGCTAAGTTTGAATACAAAGAGAAATATCACTAATGAGGTCAGCAGAGTAGTTCAGAAACTGTATTGGGGTTGCCCTAATCCAAGCAAAAGTAAAGCACTCCTGAAGGGTTCTTGTCCCCTCTTTATCATAACTCCCATTGCCAGAACATTGCTGGGTTAGGTATTAGAAAAGCAGCTTCAGACTATACACCAATGTGTGTATTTTAATAGCCCTCTGAGTACATTTTCTTCTCTTTCCTCCCAAATTGATTCCTGGTGTATTGCTAATAGCCCTCTGAGTACATTTTCTTCTCTTTCCTCCCAAACTGATTCCTTACCTGAATACTCAGTCCTTCAACTTCTTTTGGTAGGCTAGCTTTTGGAGGCTTCAGGGGAAGGTAGGAACAGAGCACCGATTTGCTTTCCTCTTCCACTGTTTTATTTTTTCTTTCTAAAGCCAGAGTACTAAACTATGTTGGTTTCTCTGGATTATCTTTAGGTATCAACTTCCATAACCAAAGGGTGAGATCAGTATGCCTTATACCCAATGCCTCTCTGGATTTTATTGTCTACCTTGTTCCAGGTGCCAACATCTGGGAACTGGCCTGTGGGTTAGTGGAGACTGGGATTTCAAGAAAACCCTAATTGCAGGCATTATCACTAACTATATATTTTCTATGTGCCAAACTCTGTGCTAGATGACTTAATACATATTATCTCATGTTTTCCTTCCAGTGAGGTGTGATATTATTATTCAATTTTTAGATTGAGATAAAACACCATTACTAAGGCCACCTATCTAGTAAGTGGTGGACCTAGGGTTGGAACCTAAGTCTGTCAGACTCCATCTTTCTCTCTCAGTCACTTAGAATACCTTGGGCTACAAATCTAGGTGGTCTAAGAACAGCTTCTCCCTTCTCCTGAATGATTCTTTGCCTGGGCAACTACAGATATATGTTCTCTGCCTCCCTGCTGTTTCCCTATATTTTTATTCTCTTAGGGGTTGGGCTATGACCCATTGAGTTGGGTCTGGTTCCCAGCTTTCTGCATCCCTGGGCAATTGAAGAGGAGAAAGTTTGGACCCCCAAAAGCTTCTACTTTAGTCCCCAGCTAAATGATTAAAGTAGTACAGATGTCAGCATAGCAGCCTTGGGAGAAATGTAAAATTTGCTATTTGTTTTTTTTAACTCCTTTGCTGGTAATGTCTAATGACCTTACAGAAAAATAATACTTGTGGAAACTATTAACCATTCATCAGATTGACTTTGTTCTTTGACTATAACTGAACTCTTTCCATGCAAATTCAGTCATAGTTTTGTTTGTTTGCTTGTTTTGTATTCATTTGGCTTAGATGGAATAATTGACTAAAGATACTCACAGAATGTTTGTTGTGGAAAGAATGTCATGTAATCCCTTCTTACTGAAGATAGGAAAATTGTGGGAAGACAGAACTTGCCCAAGGTCATACACCAATCATCTAGGCCTTCAACTTTTAATCCACTAGGATCTCTATTGTTACAACAGTGCTCAATGTATATTTACTGAGAATTGGTTGGTTGTCATGAGGTAGGTAGGTTTTTTCTGGTATCCCAAAAATATGTCATGCAGGAAATAGCATAGTATTGGGCAAGAGTTAAAAGCACATGTCTATAATAGGTCTGATATTTAGCTGGTTACACTAATATGGTTGTACCAGTTATATTAAGCAATTGTGCCACCTCATTAGTGTCTATGACATACTGGTTGTGAGATATTTTGAAGTTCAATCCTGTTTATAGGTGCTAAGCAGATAATGTATATGGGGGAGGTAGACCTTGTGTGTATTATCAAATTGTAATGAATTAAGGCAAATAGCATTTAAGTAAAACATGATCACAATGAGTTTTACTTAATGCCAAAGTGCTAACATTTGTATTTATTTCAGCAACTACCCACTATTTTAAAAATTAAAAAGGAATGTTCTAGAGTAATGCTATCAAATAGAAATGTAATGTGAGCATATAAGAAATTTTTAATTGAAATTTTTATTGATAGAATTATAAATTCACATGTAGTTCTAAGAAAACATGCAGAGAGATGCAATGTACCCTTTATCTAGTTATGCTCATTAGTAATATTTTGCAAAAAACTATAGTACAATAGCACAAACAGCATATTGACGAAGATCCAGTCCACCAATCTTTTTCAGAGATTTCTCGTTTAACTTGTATTCTGTGTGTGTGTGTGTGCACGTGTGTGTGTATTTAGTTCTATACAGTTTTATTTCTTGTGTATGTTTGTGTAATCAACCACCACCACAGTGAGGAAACTGAATAGTTCCATCACTACAAGGATTCCTTGTATGGCCCTTTTATAGCCACATGCACTTACCTCCCACCCTCCCAATCCCCACCCCCAGGCAACCATTAATCATTTCTTCATCTCTATAATTTTGTTATTTCAAGAATGTTATATGAATGGAATCATACAATTTGGGACTTTTGGGACAGTAATTTTTTTTAAACTTAGCATAATTCCCTGGAGATTTATCTAAGTTGTTTCATGTTTCAGTAGTCCATTCCTTTTTATTGCTGAGTGGTACTCCATGGCATAGGTATACCACATAGAACTGTTATGAACATAAATTTTCATTTCTCAGTAATAAATGCTCAAGGATGTAATTATTGGGTTGTATGATAAACACTTATTTAGTTTTGTTATTAACTGAGAAGCTTTTCCAGGATGAGTATATCATTTCACATTTCCACCATCAATGTATAACTCATTCAGTTTATCTGTATCCTTATCAGCATTTGATGTTGTCACTATCTCTTATTTTAGTCATTCTGATAGGTGTAGTTTTAATTTCATTTCCCTCATTGCAAATGATATTGAACAAATTTCCGTGTGTTTACTTGCTATCTATATATCTTTAGTGAAATGTCTGTTTATGCCCTTTGCCTGTTTTCTATCTGTATTTTTTTTTTTTACTATTGAGTTCTCAGAGTTCTTTATATATTCTAGATACTAGTTGTTTGTCAGATATGTCTTTTAGAAATATTTTCTCCAAGTCTGTAGCTTATCTTTCTATCCTCTTCCTATGGACTTTCACAGAAACAAAGTTTTTAATTTTGATGAGATCCAGGCTATCAAATTTTCCTTTTATATATTGTGCTTTTGCTCTCAACTCTAAGAATTCTTTGTCCCTAGACCCTGGAGATTTTCTCTTGTGATTTTTTAAAACTTTTATAGTTTTGTGTGTTACATTGGAATCTGTGCCCCACTTTAAATTATTTTTTTCATAAGGTGTTGTTTCCCCTTCCCATGTATGCTCAATTGCTCTAGCACCAATTCAATGGGTTTTCCATCTTTGTCAAAAATAAGTTGGGCATGGGACACCTGGGTGGCTCAGTAGGTTAAGTGGCTGCCTTTGGCTCAGGTCATGATCCCAGGCTCCCGGGATTGAGTCCCTCATTGGGCTCCTTGCTCAGTGGGGAGCCTGCTTCTCCCTCTGCCTGCCACTCCCCCTGCTTGTGCTCTCTTTCTGACAAATAAATAAAATCTTTTTTTAAAAAAGATTTTATTTATTTATTTGAGAGAGCAAATGAGAGAGAGAGAGCACAAGAGGGGGGAGCAGGAGAGGGAGAAGCAGACTCCCCACTGAGCAGGGAGCCTGATGTGGGACTCGATCCCAGGACTCCAGGATCATGACCTGAGCCGAAGGCAGTCGCTCAACCAACTGAGCCACCCAGGCACCCAACAAATAAACAAAATCTTTAAAAAAAAATAAGTTGGGCATATTTGTGTTGATCTCTTTCTGGGTCTTCTGTCTTATATATATATATCACATATATATGATATATAAATATAATTACATAATTACATATATATAATTCTATGCATATAGTAGAATATTATATATATTATTACACATATATGTATTAATCTATATAATCTATATATTGTATAGATATATAGTGGAATATATAATATATAATATACATATTATATTATCATATATAATATACATATTATATTATCATATATAATATACATATATTATCATATATAATATATAATATACATACATATTATATATTATCATATATAATATATAATACATATAATATATAATATATACAGTGGAATATTACCCAGCCATTAAAAAAAGAATGAAATCTTGCCATTTGCAACAACATGAATGGAGCTACAGAGTATTATGCTAAGCAAAATAAGTCAGTCATAGAAAGACAAATACCATATGACTTCACTCATGTGGAATTTAAGAAATAAAACAAATGAGCAATGGGGAAAAAAAGAGAGAGGGAGGCAAACTAAAGAGAAAACTCTTAACTACAGAGAACAAATTGATGGTTACCAGATGGGAGGTGGGGGTGGCATTAATTAGGCAATGCGGATTAAGGAGGGCACTTGTGATGAGCACCAGGTGTTGTATGGAAGTGTTGAACTACTAAATTGTACACCTGAAACTAATATTACACTGTATGTTAACTGGCTGGAATTTAGATAAGAACTTAAAAAAAAAGAAAAAAGAGAACTCAAATAAAAACAAAATGAAAAAGAAACAACAACCAAAACAAAACAAAACAAAACAATTATAATTAATAAATGAATTTAAATACATAAACTCAAATTGATTACTATCAACCAGCAAGAACACATTAAAAAAATAAGATTAAATGAATAAGATGAGACTTGGGAAAGGACCATCTATGAGGAAGATGGGCCAATAAAGTATTTATTTATAGAATATCTAAAGAAAAACTCTTTAAATCAATATGAGAAAAGCACAAATGCCTCAACAAAAAAGAAGCAGAGAATATGAAGAGAAAGTAAGGTGCAGAGACTAAGAAAAACATTAAAATGTGGGGCACCTGGGTGGCTCAGTCATTAAGTGTCTGCCTTCGGCTCAGGTCATGATCTCAGGGTCCTGGGATAGAGCCCCCCATCGAGCTTCATGCTCAGCAGGGAGCCTGCTTCTCCCTCTCTCACTCCCCCTGCCTGTGTTCCCTCTTTCACTGTGTATCTCTCTGCCAAATAAATACATAAAATCTTCAAAAAATACATTAAAATGTAACTTGCCTGAAGCAGGTTATTGCAAGCTACAGGTAACAGGATCCCTGTGGGGAATCAAGAAGGCAGGGTCCCAGCCGGAAGTACTACCAGGGGGATGATAGTGCCTCCCTCCTGCTGCTCAGAGAGTTGGGACTCCAGAATTGTGGGGTGCCTTTGGACTTGCCACCCAAATCCTCTCTGCTCGTTCCTCCACTAGGTAAAGACCCTAGTTACTGCCCCCGACCCCATGTCAGAGAGGATTCTGATTGGCTGTATCTGCCAGGACATCATGAATGTGCACTGCATCATACCTAGAAAAATATGTTCCTCTGATTGGCAGATGATTATTCCCAGCTCATGTCACTCCAAAATATTTTATTTGTCACCTTCTCCTCTAATCCTTCTGGGCCAAGACCCAGGAATCCTTTCCTTGGGTGAGGTGAAAGAGAACACTTTTGTCAAGTGTCACATCTCAGAGGGAAGCAGTCTTTTATCATCAACTGTAAAAATAAAGGTAAAATGAAGGCACTCCAGTTAAATAAAACTTAGATAATCTTTTGCTAGAAGGCCCACCTTACAAGCAATAGTAAAAAATTTTTTCAGACTGAAATAAAATGAGCTCATATAATAACATGAATGCACATTAAAAAACACAAAGAGCACAATTAAAGGTTAGTATGTAACTATAAGGCAGTATAAATGAATATTTGTTTTCTTAACTGATTTTTAAAAGCAATTATATAAAATATGTCAGTAATTGTACATTGGGGGCACAGGCATTTAAAGACATTTCTATAAATCACTAGCTGACCATTTAACTAATGGAATGGAGAATTCAGTGGGCATGCATGACCAAACATACAGTCTTCACTAAAAGAAAATAGAGAAACAAACACCTACAATCAACAATAATTAGCAAAAACAAAAAGAAGAAGAAAGAAAAGGGAGACAATCTGCTTTCCAAAGTTATCATATTATAATATTAAAAAATATCCAATTTTCTTTTTTAGTATGATTCCAGTATAGTTAACATACAATGTTATATTAGTTTCAGGTGTACAGTATAGTGATTGAACAATGCCATATATTACCCAGTGCTCATCATGATAAGTGCACTCCCTAATTCCCATCACCTATTTCACCCATATATCCACCCACCTCCCATCTGGAAACCCTCAGTTTGTTCTCTAGAGTTAAGAGTCTGTTTCTTGGTTTCTCTCTCTCTCTTTTTCCTTTGCTCATTTATTTCGATTCTTAAATTCCACATCCTATAAATTTTAGAATAAGCTTGCTCATGTCTCCAAAAATTCTTACTGGGAATTTTTTCGGAATTGCATTAAACATGTAGGTCAATTTGGAGAGATAATTTTTTTTAAATGTTTTATTTATTTATTCATGAGAGTCAGAGAGAGAGAAAGGCAGAGGCAGAGGGAGAAGCAGGCTCCCCACGTAGCAGGGAGCCCAATGCGGGACTTGATCCCAGGACCCTGGGATCATGACCTGAGCCGAAGGCAGACGCTTAACCATCTGAGCCACCCAGGTGCCCCTGGAGAGAGAACTGATGTCTTTTTTATGTTGAGTTTTCCTCTTCATGACCACAGTATATAGCTCTGTTTATTTAAGTCTTCTTTAATTTATTTCATCAGCGTTTTATAATTTTTAGCATATTAATTCCCATTGCATATTTTGTTAAGGGTATACCTGAGCATTTTATTTTCTTTGGAATGATTATAAATGGTATTATCTTTTTAATTTCAGTTTCTACATGTTCATTGTTAGCATATAGGAATGTGATTGATTTTCATGCATTGATCTTATATCCTGTGACCTTGCTGAATTCACTTATTAGTGTTAGAAGTGTTTTATAGACTCTTCGGGATTTTCTATGCAGACAATCATGTTTGCATATTGACATAGTTTTATTTCTTTTCTTCCAATTTGTATGCCTTTTATTTCTTTCCTTGCCTTATTACAGTGTATTGATCTTCCAGTGTTATGTGAAATAAAAGTGATCCAAGTGGATATCTTTGCCTTCTTCCTGATCTTAGGGGAAAAGCATTCAACCTTTCACCATTAAGTATGACATTCCCAGTAAGTTTTTTTTTTGTTGTTGAGTGGATGGGATAAAGATGTACTTTATCAAGTTGAGAAAGTCTTTCCCTAATTTTGAGTACTTTAATCATGAATGGGTGTTATACCAGTGATTTAAAATTTTCTAAAAGCCACGTAATGTGATGAGCCCTGGATGTTATATGTAACTGACAAATTGTTGAACACTACATCTGAAACTAATGATGTACTATATGTTGGCTAATTTAATTTAAATATGAAAAAATTTTTCTAAAAACCTCATAAAAAGTTTTTAAATAAGTAATATTAATTGTAATATACTTTTTAAACTCTGAATATCCAAAGTATTGTTATTTTATTATGTAAACAGTATAAAATTATTAATAAGATATTTTATAGTTTTGTATTGAATCTTAGAAATCTGGTGTATATTTTATACTTAGAGCACATCTCAATTTGGACCAGCCACATGTGGCTCATAGCTGCTATATAAAACAGTGTAGGTCTAAAGTGGTGAAATTTCAGGGAAGAAGCATTTGGGTATCTTTTTAACCATGGAACTTAAGCTGCTCTATTTTGTTTTTCTCTCCTTATTCTTTATGAAAATCTCTTGGTGAACAGGATGGCATAGTCGACTGAACATTGCCCATTTTCAATTCAAACCAACAGTACAGTACAATAGTTTTATGCTTTTTAAAAAATGGTCATTTCACATGTAGATGGTTTCAGTTTGATATTCAGGTAATCAGTGGATAAAGGAGTTATTCTTGGTGGCCATCTTTTATGGGCCCCTAGTATAACTAGAGCCCCTGGATTAACAATATGAGCATGACCTAAAATTTTAGGATAACAGTAGAATGGAAAGGATGTCAAAATCTAAAATTACAGATCTCTCACCAAAAGCTATGTAATCTTGGATAAATTCCTTGACTTCCCTGCCCCCCCACTCTGATGGAACTGCCCTTCCCAGTCACTGTTGCCTCACTCCCAGTGTAGTAGGCCCCCTCCCCCAGAAGACCAGTCCCAAACCCTGCCCACACCATGTCTCCCAATGGAGGACTTTTGCAGACCCCCCCCAGTTCCAGTGGCAGTGGCAGTGGCAGTGGCAACAGGTCTTATTTCATAAGCAGACCAGAGCACAGCTGGTTAAAACCTCCACATTCAGGAACAAACACTGCCCAAAATAGGCAAAGAAAGCTTCTGTAGATGACTGGCCTGAAGGATAAAGTGGCCAGGACAAAACAGCAAAGCACACGCAGCACACATTGGAAACTGTCCTGGAAGTGCCAGGCACTGGAGAATAGGGGACACTACATGGCAGGGATGTACAGGACCTCTTCTTCATAAGGCCATTACCTTCAAGAACAGGACATGTAGCTGACTTTCTTAACACATAGAAACAGGCACAGAGAGTTAGACAAAATGAGAAGACAGAGAAATTTGATCCAAATGAAAGAAAAGGACAAGGCCACAGCCAGAGATCGAAGCAAAACAGATATAAGTAACATGCCTGATGGAGAATTTAAAGCAATGATCATAAGGATACTCACTGGAATGAAAAAAGAGTGGAAGGCATCAGTAAGACCCTTCACACAGAGATTAAAAAGAACCAGTCAGAGAAGAAGTGTGCAATAAATGAGATTAAAAATATACTTGATGCAATGAACTGCAGGCTGGAATAAGTAGAGGGAGGAATTAATGACCTAGAAGACAGAGTAATGGAAAGTAAACAAGCTGAAGACAAGAAAGATAAAAGAATTAAGCAAAATGAGAATAGACTTAGGGAAGTCAGTGACTCCATCAAACCTAATAACATTTGCATTATAGGAATCCCAAAAGAAGAAGAAATGAGAAAAGGGGGCAGAAAATTTATTCAAATAAATAATAGCTGAAAACTTCCCTAATATGGGGAAGAAACAGTTATCCAGATACAGGAGGCACAGAGATCCCCTAACAAAATCAACCCAAGGAGGTCCACACCAAAACACATAATAATTAAAATGGTAAAAAGTAGTCATAAAGAGAGAATTTCTAAAGCAGCAAGAGAAAAGAAAGCAGTTACATACAAGGGAAACCCCATAAGTCTATCAATAAATTTTTAAGAGAAACTTTGCAGGCCAGAGGGAGTGGCATGATATATTCAAAGTGCTGAAATGGGAAAATCTACAGCCAAGATTACTCTATACAGCAAGGCTGTCATCAGAATAGAAGGATAGATAAAGAGTTTCCCAGACAAACAAAAGCTAAAGGAGTTCATGACCACTAAACCAGTCCTACAAAAAAATGTTAAAGGGGACTATTTGAGTGAGAAGGAAAGACCATGAGTAAGAGTAAAAAAATAGGAAGGACAAAAGCAGTAATAATAAGTACATCTGTAAAAATCAGTCAAGGTACTCACAAAACAAAAGTATGTAAATTGTAACATCATATACCAAAAACATGGGGAGGAGAAGAGTAAGAATGGGTTACAATTTAAGCAATCATCAACATAATATAGACTGCTATGTGTAGAAGATGTTACATACAGATGTAATGTTAACCACAAATCAAAAACCAGTAATAGATGTACAAAAAATAAAGAGAAAGGAACCCAAGTATATCACAAACCATGAAAGAGAACAAGAGAAGGAAGGAACAGAGGATAACTATAAAAACAACCACAGACAAGTAACAAAATGTCAATAAATACATACTTATGAATAATTACTTTGAATGTAAGACACCTGCAGATTGAAAGTGAAGGGATGGAGAAACACCTATCATGCAAATGGATGTCAAAAGAAAACCAGGGTAGCAATACTTATATCAGACAAAATTGATTTTAAAACAAAGACTGTAACAAGAGACAAAGAAAGATACATATAATAATAAAGGGGACAACCCAACAAGAAGATATAACAATTGTAAATATTTATGCACCCACATAAGAGCACCCAAGTACATAACACAGTTAGCAACAAGCATAAAGGAACTAATTGATGATAATACAATAGTAGTAGGGGACTTTAACACCCCACTTACATCAATGAATAGATCATCCAAACAGAAAATCAACAAGGAAACGGTGACTTTGAATGATGCACTACACCAGATGGATTTAACAGATATATTCAGAACAGTCAATCCTAAAAAGAGAAGAATACACATTCTTTTAAAGTGCCATGAGACATTTTCCAGAATAGATCATATATAGGCCACAAAACAAGTCTCACATATTCAAAAAGATTTAAAGCATTCTATGCATCTTTTCTGACCACAACACAATGAAACTAGAAATCAACCACAAGAACAAATTTGGAAGGAGCACAAATTCATGGAGATTAAATAACATGGTACTAAACAACGAATGGGTCAATCAAGAAATTAAAGAAAAGATTTAAAAATTGCATGGAGAAAAATGAAAATGAAAACACTAATGGTCCAAAATCTCTGGGATGCTGCAAAAGCTGTTCTAAGAGGGAAGTCTATAGCAATGCAGGCCTACCTCAAGAAGAAAGAAAAATCTCAAATAAACAAACTAAACTTACACCTAAAGGAGCTAGAAAAAGAACAACAAACAAAACCTAAAACAAGCAGAAGGAAGGAAATAATAAAGATTAGAGCAAAAATAAGTGATACAGAAACTAAAAAACAAACAAACAAAAAGAACAGATCAATGAAACCAGGGGCTGATTCCTTGAAAAAATGAATAAAACTGACAAATCTCTAGCCAGACCAATAAAAAAAATGAAAGAGAAAGGACTCAAATAAATGGAATCAAGAAATGAGAGAGGAGAAATAACAGCCAACACCACATAAATACAATTATAAGAGAATATTAAGGAAAACTGTATGCCAACAAATTGGACAATCTCAAAGAAATGGATACATTTCTAGAAATATATAAACCACCAAAACTGAAAGAGGAAGAAACAGAAAATTTGATCAGGCTGAACACCACCAAGAAGATTGAATCAGTAATCAAAAAACTCCCAACAACAAAAAAAAATTCCAGGGCCAGATGGCTTCATAGATAAATTAAACATTTAAAGAAGAGTTAATACCTATTCTTCTCAAACTATTCCAAAAAATAGAAAAGGAAAGAAAACTTCCAAATTTATTCTGAGACCAGCACTACTCTGATACTAAAACCAGATAAAGACACCACAAAAAGAAGAGAACTATAGGCCAATATGCCTGATGAACATGGATGCAAAAATTCTCAACAGAATACTAGCAAACTAAATCCAATGATACATTGAAAAAATCATTCACCACAATCAAGTGGGATTTATTCCTGGGCTTCAAATGTGGTTCAATATTTGCAAATCTATCAATATGATACATCACATCAATAAGAGAAAATATAAGAACCATATGATCATTTCAATAGATGCAAGGAAAGCATTTGGCAAAGTGCAATATCCATTCATGATAAAAACCTTCAATAAAGTAGGTTTAGATGGAACATACCTCAACATAATAAAGGCCACCTATGAAAAACCCACAGCTAACTTTATCCTTAATGGGAAATACTGAGAGATTTTCCACTATGATCATGAACAACACAAGGATGTCCACTTCCAGCATTTTTATTCAAATATTTTACTTTTATTGGAAATCCTAACCACAGCAATGAGACCACAAAAAGAAATAAAAGGCATTCACATTGGTAAAGAAGAATTAAAACTCACTATTTGCAGAGGGCAAGATACTACATATAGAAAATTTGATAGTCTCTACCAAAAATTTTCCAGAACTGATAAATAAATTCAGTAAAGGTGCTGAATACAAAATCAATGTACAGATATCTGTTGCATTTCTACATGCTAAAGAAAGAGAAATGAAGAAAATCCAGTTTACAATTGCACCAAAAATAATAAGATGCCCAGGAATAAACCTATCCAAAGAGTTGAAAGATCTGTACTCTGAAAACTATAAAACATTGTTGCAGGAAATTGAAGACAACACAAAGAAAGGAGAGACATTCCATACTCATGGATTAGAGGAACAAATTGTTAAAATTCTATACCACCCAAAGAAATCTACACATTTAGTGGAATCCCTATCAAAATACCAACAGCCTTTTACACAACTAGAACAAAAAATTCTAAAATTTGAATGGAACTACAAAAGACCCTGAATAGCCAAAACAATTTTGAGAAAGAAAAAGAAAAACTGGAGCCATCAGAGCTCCAGACTTCAAGTTATATTAAAAAGCTATAGTAAAAAAAAAAAAAAAAAAAAAGCTATAGTAATCAAAACAGTATGGTACTGGCACAAAAACAGATACATAGATCAATAGAATAGAATAGATAACCCAGAAATAAACCCACAATTGTATGGTCAATTAATTGTCAACAAAATATGAAAGATTATCCAATTGGGAATAAAAAGTCTCTTCAACAAATGGTGCTGGGAAAACTGGACAGCAACCGTAAAAGAATGAAACTGGAACACTTTATTATACCACACGCAGAAATAAATTCAAAATGTATTAAAGACATAAGTGTGAGACCTGAAGCCATAAAAATCCTAGAACAGAAAACAGGCACTAACTTTGGCATCGCCTAGCAACTTTTTTTTTAGATATGTCCTCTGAGGCAAGGGAAACAGAAGCAAAAATAAACTACTGGGACTACATAAAAATAAAATGCTTCTGCACAGTGAGGGAGAAATCAACAAGACTAAAAGGCTACCTACAGAATGAGAGAAGATATTTGCAAATGACATATCCAAAAAGTGTTAGTATTCAAAATATATAAAAAACTGATACAACTCAACACTAAAAAACCAAATAATTCAATTAAAATGGGCAGAAGACATGAACAGACAATTCTCTAAAGAAGATATAAAGATGGCCAACAGACACATGAAAAGATGTTCATTATCACTTACCATTAGGGAAATGCAAATCAAAAGTACAATGAGATATTACCTCACACTTGTCAGAATGGCTAAAATCAACAACACAGATACAACAGGTGTTGGCAAGGATGTGGAGAAAAAGGAACCCTCTTGCACTGTTGCAAACTGGTGAAGCCACTGTGGAAAGCAGTATGGAGTTTCCTTAAAAAGTGAAAAATAGAACTATCATGTGATCCAGCAATGACACTACTGGACATTTACCCCAAAATGCAAAATCACTAATTCAAAGGGATACATGCACCCCCATGTTTATAGTAGCATTATTTACAATAGCCAAGATATGGAAGCTGCCCAATTGTCCACTGATAGATGAATGGATAGAGAAAAGTAGGTATATATATCATATATGCCTATATAATAATATATAATACATAATGGAATACTATTCAGCCATAAAAAAGAATGAAATCTTGCCATTTGCAGCAACATGGATGGAGCTAGAAAATATAATGCTAACTGGCATAAGTTAGTCAGAAAAGAACAAATACCATATGATTTCATTCATATGTGGAGTTTAAGAAACAAAACAAATGAGCAATGAGGAAAAAGTAGGGAGAGATAGTGAGATGAACCAAGAAACAGACTCTTAACTATAGACAACAAGCTGATGGTTACCAGAGGGGAGGTGGGTAGGGGGATAGGTTAAATAGGGGATGAGTATTAAGAAGTGCACTTGTCATGATGAGTACTGGGTGATGTATGGAATTTTTGAGTCACTATATTGTGCACATGAAACTATTATAACACTGTCTATTAACTGGGATTAAACTAAAAACTTAAAAAAAGCCCACAAGAGTAAAGGAGCAGGGTTCGAGACAGGGAAGAAAGAAATGCCAGTATTAGGGAACATTACTGAAGTAATTTATAGGCACAATGGGGACTTGATTATACCAGGATATCACAAAAGTGTAGAGAAAGTCTTTCAGAATTGACACCTGAAGGAAAGGAGGCTAAACCATTCACCCACTAGCTCTCTCATTAGTTGATGATGGCCCAGTGGCATTAGTTTTTTTAAACTCGTTGAGCATTTGATTTAGTGGGCTCTGAGGTCTTAGTGAAAGCCCTAAAATGGATAATGAGAAGACACTCTGTATGCTTGAGTTGGAACACTGCCTGCATGACTGGAGTCTGAACTCACAAAAAGTGTTCACTGTCTCTGACTGAAATCTCAAGTGGGGCCATGTAATGTCGGAGACTAAGCCACTATTTCCATGGTCACTTACTTATGGACCAGCTTATGTCACCTCTTCTCAAAAGCCTTCTATGATCACCCAACCTAATTAGATGCTCCCAACCTTTCCTGCCTAGGAGTTCTCTTCTTTTCTTTCTTTTCACTTATTATCATTTATAATTATCTACTTATTTATCTTACTATTTCATGTCCATCTCTTCTACTAGAAAGAGCCTCAAACACTCTGGAACATAGTAGGCAGTTAATAAATATTTGCTGAATGAATGAATGGATAAATGGATACATGTAAGATCTGAGGTGTGGTATCCTATTGTTTATTTAGCTTTGCAAGCATTCTTTCTAATATGCCAACTCTCACTCCCATTACCCAAAAAGCAGGCAAGCAAGCAGGTCAACAAACAAACAAAATGGCTGGAATATCTGTTCATCTGCTTATCTAGCAACCAACCTTGAGCTAAGATCAAATAAGTTAAGTAAGTTGTTTGCTTGAGGCCATTGTGGGGAAACTGGGAACACATTGGAGTGTCCCAGAACTAGGACTGGATTGAATTATTGAAATATAATGATAGTAACTACCATTTACTGAGTACTTACTATGTGCCAGTCACTGTACTTAGTTCTTTACATGCATCACCTCATTTGTCAGAACAAGTCTAGAGACTTTATTTCCCTTTTACAGATAATGATCCCAAGAGTTAGGAAAAATGAGTATCTTGTTCAAAATATACAGTAAGAGGGCAACTGGGATGAATGCTAGTTATTACTATTATTATTACTTATTATGTTTTTCCCAACTTTTTCTTTCAGTGTTATTGAGATATATTTCATATACCATAAAATTCATTCATTTAAAATACACAGTTCAGTGGATTTTTGTGTATTCGGAGAATGCAACCATAACCATTATCTTATTTAGAATATTTTCAAAACCCCTAAAAGAAATTCCATACTCATTAGCAGTCATTCATGTCTACTATCTGGTTAACCTGCCCCGCTCCAACCACTAGTCTGTTTTATGTCTCTATGAATTGCCTATTTTAGACAATTATCATCAATAGAATAATACCATTTGTGGTCTTTTGTGACTGACTTCTTTCACATACCATAATGTTTCCACAGTTTATCCATGTTGTAGCATGTATTGATACGTCCTTCCTTTTTATAGATGAATAATTTTCCACTGTATGGATTTTGTTATTCATTCAATAACTGATGGGAATTTGGGTTGTTTCCATTTTTTGCTATTATAAATAATGCTGTCATGAACATTTGTGCACAGTTATGGTGTGGGTGCATATTTTTGATTTTCTGGGACTATATCTAGGAGTGGAATTGTTGGGTCACATTCTAACTCTATGTTTAACTTTTTTTTTTTTTTTTTATTTAAATATTTTATTTATTTATTTGAGACAGAGAGAATGAGAGAGACAGAGCACATGAGAGGGGGGAGGGTCAGAGGGAGAAGCAGGCTCCCTGCCGAGCAGGGAGCCCGATGCGGGACTCGATCCAGGGACTCCAGGATCATGACCTGAGCCGAAGGCAGTCGCTTAACCAACTGAGCCACCCAGGCGCCCTCTATGTTTAACTTTTTGAGGACCTGCCAAACTGTTTTCCAAAGTGGCTATGCCATTTTTTTCATTCCCATTCTTAGTGTTGTCTTTTCCTTTTCTTGATGGTGTTTTTTAAAACACAGAAATTTTTAATGTTGATGCAACTCATTTCTCTCTCTCTCTTTTGTTCTTTATATTTTTGGTGTCACATTACAAAAATCATTGCTTAACCCATGATCACAAAGAATTACTCCTATATTTTCTTCTAACAATGTTATAGGTGTCAATCTTAAATAAAACAAGTGATAATGTTATTAAACAGCGATGAGTTTATTTGGGAATAGGAGGAGAATTGCAGTTTGGGACAAGGAAACTATGGTGAGCCAAGATAAGTCCAAAGAGAAAAAGGGGAGGTTAGCTTTTATTAGGTTCTGTGAGGAAACTGGAGAAGGTTGTTTTGAATATAAGTTTATTGGAGGAGAGTGAGAATTCAAGGTTGTGGCAGTTTCTCACCAGTGGGCAGTTTGTTGTTACTGAGGCATGTGGAAAATTTTCTTCTTCCTCCTAGTCATGTAAATTGAGATGAGTGGTATGTCTGTGAGAGCTCTCTCTTTATGACTTCCTAACTCCATTTTAAATGAAATAAAGGTTTCCTTTATTCATTTTCACATAGGTTGGCTCATGTATTTAGATCTTTGATTTATTTTCAAGTTAATTTTGTGGATGGTGTGAAATGTGAAATAGGGGTCCAGCTTCATTCTTTCTTAAGTGGACAACCAGTTGTCCCAGTATCATTTGTTGAAAAGACTATTCTTTCCCCATTTAAGGTGTTCTTGTTGAAAATCAATTGGCCATGGATATGAGGACATATTTCTGGACTGTCAAATCAATTCCATTGACCTATGCATCTATCCTTACGCTGGTACTACACTGTCTTGATTACTATAGCTTTTTAGTAAGTTTTTTTCTGCTTATCCCATGATTTATTTATGGTGGAATATTAACAAAATTATTAAGCATGATGAATGAATTTTCAGCAGCAGGATTACAGAAAAGAATAAATAGCGGCACTAAAGATAAAATAAATTTGACATTTTCAGTCAGTCCAAAGATTTTTACTGAACAGCAAATTAAGCAATTTTATGTTTATCTGGTGCAACATTAAAATTGTTTTATGATGAAAACTACATTTAATATATGTTCTCTATCTTGCCAAACTAGAGCTAAAACCCTTTGAGGATAGAGGCCATGTTTCATGTTTTTTTTTATTATGTTATGTTAATCACCGTACATTGCATCATTAGTTTTTGATGTAGTGTTCCATGATTCATTATTTGCGTATAACACCCAGTGCTCCATGCAGAACGTGCCCTCTTTAATACCCACCACCAGACTAACACATCTTCCACCCCCCTCCCCTTCAGAACCCTCAGTTTGTTTTTCAGAGTTCATCATCTCTCATGGTTCATCTCCCCCACCGATTTCCCCCCCTTCATTCTTCCCCTCCTGCTATCTTCTTCTTCTTTTTTTTTAAACATATAATGTATTATTTGTTTCAGAGGTACAGATCTGTGATTCAACAGTCTTGCACAATTCACAGCGCTCACCATACCACATACCCGCCTCAATGTCTATCACTTAGCCGCCCTATCCCTCCCACCCCCCACCACTCCAGCAACCCTCAGTTTGTTTCCTGAGATTAAGAATTCCTCATATCAGTGAGGTCATATGATACATGTCTTTCTCTAATTGACTTATTTCGCTCAGCATAACACTGTCCAATTCTATCCACGTCATTGCAAATGGCAAGATCTCATTCCTTTTGATGGCTGCATAATATTCCATTGTATATATATACCACCTCTTCTTTATCCATTCATCTGTCGATGGACATCTTGGCTCTTTCCACAGTTTGGCTATTGTGGACATTGCTACTATAAACATCGGGTGCACATACCCCTTCGGATCCCTACATTTGTATCTTTGGGGTAAATACCCAGTAGTGCAATTGCTGGATTGTATGGTAGCTCTATTTTCAACTTTTTGAGGAACGTCCATACTGTTTTCCAGAGTGGCTGCACCAGCTTGCATTCCCACCAACAGTGTAGGAGGGTTCCCCTTTCTCCACATCCCTGCCAACATCTGTCTTTTCCTGACTTGTTAATTTTAGCCATTCTGACTGGTGTGAGGTGATATCTCATTGAGGTTTTGATTGGGATTTCCCTGATGCTGAGCGATATTGAGCACTTTTTCATGTGTCTGTTGGCCATTTGGATGTCTTCTTTGGAAAAATGTCTGTTCATGTCTTCTGCCCATTTCTTGATTGGATCATTTGTTCTTTGGGTGTTGAGTTTGACAAGTTCTTTATAGATTATGGATACTAGCCCTTTATCTGATATGTCATTTGCAAATATCTTCTCCCATTCTGTCAGTTGTCTTTTGGTTTTGTTGACTGTTTCTTTTGCTGTGCAAAAGCTTTTTATCTTGATGAAGTCCCAATAGTTCATTTTTGCCCTTGCTTCCCTTGCCTTTGGTGATGTTTCTAGGAAGAAGTTGCTGCGGCTGAGGTCGAAGAGGTTGCTGCCTGTGTTCTCCTTTAGGATGTTGATGGATTCCTGTCTCATATTGAGGTCTTTCAACCATTTTGAGTCTATTTTTGTGTGTGGTGTAAGGAAATGGTCCACCTTCATTCTTCTGGTTGTGTCTGTCCAATTTTCCCAACACCATTTGTTGAAGAGACTGTCTTTTTTCCATTGGACATTCTTTCCTGCTTTGTTGAAGTTTAGTTGACCATAGAGTTGAGGGTCCATTTCTGAGCTCTCTATTCTGTTCCATTGATCTATGTGTCTTTTTTTGTGCCAGTACCATACTGTCTTGATGATGACAGCCTTGTAATAGAGCTTGAAGTCCGGAATTGTGATGCCGCCAGCTTTGCTTTTCTTTTTCAACATTCCTCTGGCTATTCGGGGTCTTTTCTGGTTCCATACAAATTTTAGGATTATTTGTTCCATTTCTTTGAAAAAAGTGGATGGTATTTTGATGGGGATTGCATTGAATGTGTAGATTGCTCTAGGTAGCATTGACATCTTCACAATATTTGTTCTTCCAATCCATGAGCATGGAACGTTTTTCCATTTCTTTGTGTCTTCCTCAATTTCTTTCATGAGTATTTTATAGTTTTCTGAGCACAGATTCTTTGCCTCTTTGGTTAGATTTATTCCTAGGTATCTTATGGTTTTGGGTGCGATTGTAAATGGGATCGACTCCTTAATTTCTCTTTCTTCTGTCTTGTTGTTGGTGTATAGGAATGCCACTGATTTCTGTGCATTGATTTTATATTCTGCCACTTTACTGAATTCCTGTATGAGTTCTAGCAGTTTTGGGGTGGAGTCTTTTGGGTTTTCCACAAAAAGTATCATATCATCTGCAAAGAGTGAGAGTTTGACTTCTTCTTTGCTGATTTGGATGCTTTTTATTTTTTTTGTTGTCTGATAGCTGTGGCTAGGTCTTCTAATACTATGTTGAATAGCAGTGGTGATAGTGGACATGCCTGCCGTGTTCCTGACCTTAGGGGGAAAGCTCTCAGTTTTTCCCCATTGAGAATGATATTCACTGTGGGTTTTTCATAGATGGCTTTTATTATATTGAGGTATGTACCCTCTATCCCTCTACTCTGAATACTTTTGATCAAGAAAGGATGCTGTAGTTTGTCAAATGCTTTTTCTGCATCTGTTGAGAGGATCATATGGTTCTTGTTCTTTCTTTTATTAATGTATTGTATCACATTGATTGATTTGCGGATGTTGCACCAACCTTGCAGCCCAGGGATAAATCCCACTTGGTCATGGTGAATAATCCTTTCAATGTACTGTTGGATCCTATTGGCTAGTATTTTGGTGAGAATTTTTACATCCATGTTCATCAAGGATATTGGTCTGTAAGTCTCCTTTTTGATGGGGTCTTTGTCCGGTATGGGGACCAAGGTAATGGTGGCCTCATAAAACGAGATTGGAAGTTTTCCTTCCATTTCTATTTTTTGGAACAGTTTCAGAATAGGTATTAATTCTTCTTTAAATGTTTGGTAGAATTCCCCTGGGAAGCCATCTGGCCCTGGGCTCTTGTTTGCTGGGAGATTTTTGATGACTGCTTCAATTTCCTTAGTGGTTATAGGTCTGTTCAGGTTTTCTATTTCTTTCTGGTTCAGTTTTGGTAGTTGATACATCTCTAGGAATGCATCCATTTCTTCCAGATTATCTAATTTGCTGGCATATAGTTGCTCATAATATGTTCTTATAATTATTTGTATTTCTTTGGTGTTGGTTGTGATCTCTCCTCTTTCATTCATGATTTTGTTTATTTGGGTCCTTTCTCTTTTCTTTTTGATAAGTCTGGCCATGGGTTTATCAATCTTGTTAATTCTTTCAAAGAACCAGCTCCTAGTTTTGTTGATCTGTTCTACTGTTCTTTTGGTTTCTGTTTCATTGATTTCTGCTCTGATCTTTATTATTTCTCTTCTCCTGCTGGGTTTAGGCTTTATTTGTTGTTCTTTCTCCAGCTCCTTTAGGTGTAGGGTTAAGTTGTGTATTTGAGACCTTTCTTGTTTCTTGAGAAAGGCTTGTATTGCTATATATGTTCCTCTCAGGACTGCCTTTGCTGTATCCCAAAGATTTTGAACAGTTGTGTTTTCATTTTCATTGGTTTCCATGAATGTTGTAATTCTTCTTTAATTTCCTGGTTAACCCATTCATTCTTTAGTAGGATGTTCTTTAGCCTCCATGTATTTGAGTTCTTTCCAACGTTCTTCTTGTGACTGAGTTTTAATTTCAAAGCATTGTGGTCTGAAAATATGCAGGGAATGATCCCAATCTTTTGGTACTGGTTGAGACCTGATTTGTGACCTAGGATGTGATCTATTCTGGAGAATGTTCCATGGGCACTAGAGAAGAATGTGTATTCTGTTGCTTTGGGATGGAATGTTCTGAATATATCTGTGAAGTTCATTTGGTCCAGTGTGTCATTTAATGTCTTTATTTTCTTGTTGATCTTTTGCTTGATGATCTGTCCATTTCAGTGAGGGGGGTGTTAAAGTTCCCCACTAATATTGTATTGTTGTTGATGTGTTTCTTTGCTTTTGTTATTAATTGGCTCATATAATTGGCTGCTCCCATGTTAGGGGCATAGATATTTACAATTGTTAGATCTTCTTGTTGTATAGACACTTTAAGTATGATATAGTGTCCTTACTCATCTCTTATTACAGTCTTTGGTTTAAAATCTAATTTGTCTGATATAAGGATTGCCACCCCAGCTTTCTTTTGGTGTCCATTAGCATGGTAAATCGTTTTCCACCCCTTCACTTTCAATTTGGGGTTGTCTTGGGTCCAATATGAGTCTCTTGCAGACAGCATATCGATGGATCTTGTTTTTTTATCCAATCTGATAGCCTGTGTCTTTTGATTGGGGCATTTAGCCCATTTACATTCAGGGTAACTATTGAAAGATATTAATTTAGTGCCATTGTATTGCCTGTAAGATGACTGTTACTGTATATTGTCTGTGTTCCTTTCTGGTCTATGTTACTTTTAGGCTCTCTCTTTGCTTAGAGGACCCCTTTCAATATTTCTTGTAGGGCTGGTTTTGTGTTTGCAAATTCCTTTAGTTTTTGTTTGTCCTGGAAGCTTTTCATCTCTCCTTCTATTTTCAATGACAGCCTAGCTGGATATAGTATTCTTGGCTGCATATTTTTCTCATTTAGTGCTCTGAATATATCATGCCAGTCTTTTCTGGCCTACCAGTTCTCTGTGGATAGGTCTGTTGCCAGTCTAATGTTTCTACCATTTTAGGTTACGTATCTCTTCTCCTGAACTGCTTTCATGATTTTCTCTTTGTCTCTGAGACTTGTAAGTTTTACTATTAGATGTCGGGGTGTTAACCTATTTTTATTGATTTTGAGGGGGGTTCTCTGTGACTCCTGGATTTTGATGCCTGTTTCCTTCCCCAAATTAGGGAAGTTCTCTGCTATAATTTGCTCCAATATACCTTCTGCCCCTCTCTCTCTTTCTTCTTCTTCTGGGATCCCAATTATTCTAATGTTGTTTCATCTATGGTATTGCTTATATCTCGAATTCTTCCCTCGTGATCCAGTAGTTGTTTATCTCTTTTTCTCCGCTGCTTTATTTTCCATCATTTGGTCTTCTATATCACTAATTTTCTCTTCTGCCTCATTTATCCTAGCAGTTAGAGCCTCCATTTTTATTGCACCTCATTAATAGCCTTTTTGATTTCGACTTGGTTAGATTTTAGTTCTTTTATGTCTCCAGAAAGGGTTTCTCTAATAACTTCCATGTTTTTTTCAAGCCCAGCTAGTATCTTTAAAATCGTCATTCTGAACTCTAGTTCCAACATTGTACTAATGTCCGTATTGATTATGTCCCTGGCAGTCGGTACTGCCTCTTGTTCTTTTTGTTGAGGTGAGTTTTTCTGTTTTGTCATTTTGTCCAAAGGAGAATAGATGAATGAGAGAACAAACTGCTAACAGGGTAACAAAGTCCCCAGAAAATATACACTAAAAAAATCAGAAAAGACCTGAAACCGGGGGACAAGAAAGGGGAAGAAGGAAAAAAGAAAAAGAAAATAAAAAAAAAGAAAAAGAAAAAGATAAAAACAAAGAAAAACAGAACAAAACAAAACAAACAGAATATGATCAAATATGATCGGGCTGGTGCATAGATCAGTGCCACACACTAGATTTTAGGCTTATTTTAGTCTGTTAGAAGAATGTGCCTCCCAAAATTTTAAAGAAAGAAAAACTTATATATGTACAAAAATAAGGGTTCATATGATGAAGGGATGAAATATGATTGTAAAGATGAAAATTATAAAAGATTTTATAAAAGGAATTGATAAGAAGTTGGTTAAAAAAAGAAAGAAGAGGATTAAAAAAAAAAAAAGGAGAGAGAATGTGATCAGGCAGGAGACTAGAACAAAGCCATACACTAGAGATTTAGGGTATATTTTGATCTGTTAGAAGAAACTCTATCTCAAAATTTAAGAGAGAACAACTTATATATATATATATATCAAAAATAACGGTAACTACTATGAAGGGATAGAATATGGCTCTAAAAATGAAAAATAAAAAATATTTTTTAAAAAATGATGTTGGTTGAAAAAGGGAAAAAGAAAAATTAAAAAAAAAAAAAGAATAGGCAGTTAAAAAAAATTAACTTTGAAGGACTAAAGAATCATGGTAAAAAAAGCCATGAATTCTATGTGCAGTATTCCCCTAGTGCTGGAGTTCAGCCGTTCTCATTGACTGGTAAATTTGGTCTTGGCTGGCTGTTCTTGCTGATCTTCTGAGGAGGGGCCTGTTGCCGCAGTTCCTAAATGTCTTTGTTGGAGGCGGAATTGCCCTGCCCTTTCCCAGTCTGGGCTAAGTAATCTGCTGGGGTTTGCTCTTGGGAGCTTTTGTTCCCTGGAAGCTTTCCATACAGCTTTGGAGGACGAGAGTGAAAATGGTGGCCTCCCAATCTCCGCCCCAGAGGAGCCGAGAACTCAGGGCCCTACTCCTCAGTGAGCCCCAGAGAAAAGCATTCAGTCACTCCCGTCTCTCCGGTCTCCAGCTACACTCCGTGCTCACCCGGGCTGTGACTGAGAGTTTCTATCTCTGGCACCCGACCCCCTGCAGAGTCTCCAAACCCAGCAGATCCCTGCGGTGTGCTCCCATGCCGCTCCTCCTGGGGGAGGAAGAGGAGTCTCCCCAGATCTGCTGCTTGTTGGGTCCCTTGCTGGAGGAGCAGTGGCCTGACTGTGCCATGGATCATGGTTTATGGCAACCCCAAGCTGAGAGCCCACTCCTGGGCTCCGTCTCTGCAGCTGGCTTCTCCGCTCCAATATGTGGGAGTTCTGCCGCACTCAGGGACCCCTGGTCTTTCAGTGACCCTGAGGTTCCTGAGACCACGCTGTCCCAGAGAGGGTTCCACCCCCGCTTAGCCACTGGAGCAATGTCCTTTAGTGGAGCAGACTTCTAAAAGTTTCGATTTTGTGCTGCGCTGCTCTATCACTGGCCAGAAGCGGCTGATGGAGGCCTCCTCCCCCCACCGCCTCTCCTCCCGAATATCACCTCGGATTCACTTCTCCGCACATCCTACCTTCCAGAAAGTGGTCGCTTTTCTGTTCAGAGAGTTGTTGCTATTCTTTTCTTCGATCTCCTGTTGAGTCTGTAGGTGTTCAGAATGGTGTGATCCCTTTCCAGCTGAATTCCTGGGACCAAAATCCAGGTCTCCTACACCTCCGCCATCTTACTCCCTACACCATTCGGCCATGTATCATGTTTTTGCAGTCTTTACATCTAGGATATTACCATATGTATAATAGGTACTTGCTAAATGTCTATTGATCAAAAATATGAACTTAGTGATTTATACAGTTTTCAAACAAACTGGTATATATCAAGGAAGAAAATATATGAAAGAAAGGCAAAAGCTTTATTTTGATTAGTTGTTCACCTAGAAAGTGGATGATTATTTAATAATAAGCAAGTTGGTATTCTAGGAATTGGCTTCTCATGTAGTTTAGGTTCCAAAATTAGTATGTAGTAAAAATTAATCTGGAAAATCTCTAAAATTGAATATAAAATTTAACATAAATGATTGAGTATATAATATATAAAAAATTCTTATACACACAAAATTTTCCAAAGGGAGGCATGAAAGAAAAGTTTCTGCAGATGTCTGGGCAGTCAGATTTATTTGTCTTGAAGATATATATCAAATTCCCAATTGAATGGAGTCTAGGAAGAGACATTCAAGGGATTTCTACTCCCCATTAAAGTTTTAATGTATACTCCATTCTGCCATAATATTAAACTTTTATAGCTTTATACATATTACTATGAGAATTTAATGTAATAATCACTTTTTCTGTATCTTCTATAGGCAAGGGTCAAGTAAGTCAGGGGATTCCACTGCCTTTTGTTTTATAATTATGTTTTTATATGATATGAAGTGAAACTGGAAATACATGACAATTCTCTCACTCAGTTAAATAGTTTCAGAGTTGCTGTTGTTCCATGCTTTAGTCATTCTGGTATAGAACTAGAGCAGAGAGGTTTTGATCCAGTAAAGAACTGTTTGATAAAGCTTTCCAGTTGGTTGCTGCTCTCAGTTCACAAAATACTACAGTGTGACAGTAAAACCAAGATATCATTTATGTCTGAAATTTAATCTCAGTTTGCTCTGGGTTTTAGGAGCACTATTTCCAACCATTTTAATATGATCACAAAATGCACTAATCCATGCTTTACATAAGCTCCCTTGTAGTTTTGAAATCAGGCATTATGAGTCCTTCAACTTTGTTCTCCTTTTTCAAGATTATTTTGGTTACTCTGGGCCTCTTAAATTTCCACATAAATTTCATGATCAGCTTATCAATTTCTGCAAAAAAAATCCGGATTTTTTAAAAAATGGAAACTATGTTGAAACTATAAATCAATTTGGGGAGTTTTTCCATCTTAACAATGTTAAGTTGCATGATCCATGTATGTGGGATGACTTTTTATTCATTAGGTCCTCCTTAATTTCTTTCAACAATGTTATGTTGTTTTTAATGTACAAGTCTTGCATTTGTTTTGTTAAATTTACTCCTGGATATTTTATTTTTTCCTGCTGCTGCAAGTGAAATTGTTTCCTTAATTTCATTTTAGAAATTTTCATGGCTAGTGTATAAAAGTGCAAATTAATTTTTTAGATTGATCTTGTATCTTCCAACCTTGTGAACTCATTTATTATTTCTACTATTTTTATTGGATTCCTTAGGAATTTTTAAATATAAGATCATGTTATTTGCAAATAGTAGAAATAGTTTCACTTCTTCCTTTCCAATATTGATGCCTTTATTTCTTTTTCTTGCCTAATTTTCCTGTCTAGAATCTCCAGTAAAATGTTGAATAGAAGTGATGAGAGGAGACATCTTGTCTTTTGCCTGATGTTAAAGAGAAAACATTTAGTCTTCCATCATTAAGTATGATGTTAGCTGTGAATATTTCATAGATGTTTTTTATCAAGTTGAAGAACTTCCCCTGTATTTTTGAGATTACCAATTTTGTTGATCTTTTAAAAGAATTAGCTTTTGGATTTGTTGAATTTCTTATTGTTTTTCTGTTCTCTGTTTCATTAATTTCTGCTCTAATTGTTATTATTTTCTTCCTTTTGCCTGCTTTGAGTTTAATTTGTGTTTCTTTATTTTTAGTTTCTTAAGGTAGAAAGTTGGGTTATTAATTTGAGATCTGTCTTCTTTTTAAATATAGGTCTTCACAACCAGAAATTTCCTTCTGAGGATTGGTTTTGCTGCATACCATAAGTTTTGTTATGTTTTCCTTTTCATTCATCTCAAAGCATTTTCTAATTCCCCTTGTGATTTTTTTTCTCTGGCTGGTTATTTGAGAGCATGTTGTTTAATTTCCACATATTTGTGAATTTTCCTAATTTTCTTTTGTTATTGATTCTAATTTTATTCTATTGTGGTTAGAAAAGATACTTTGTAGGATTTTAATCCTTTTAAATTTATTGATGGTTATTGTACGGCCTACCATATAGTCTATTCTAAAGAATGCTCTATGTTCACTTGAAAAATATTTTTTTTTCTGTTGTTGGATGCAGTGTTCTGGATGCCTGTTATGTCTAGTTGGTTTATAGTCTTATGTGGTATTTTTTTTTAAAGATTCTATTTATTTATTTGAGAGAGAAACAGAGAGACAGCACAAGCAGTGGGGAGGGGCAGAGGGAGAGGGACGAGCAGACTCCTTGCTGAGCAGGGAGCCCGATATAAGTCAGACACTTAACGAACTGAGCCACCCAGGTGCCCCTTGTGTGGAATTTTTTTAATTGCAGTTTTTAAAAATGGTTTCTCTTTTACTTGAAAAACCAATAAACAAGTTGATAAAACTTAAGAAAGGCAGGAAACTACTAACCAAACCAGCATATAAAATAAAAATGAAAAAAAAATTCAACTTGTAGTCCTATATCAAAATACTTTATCCTTTTAAATTTAGTTCCTTGGGAAAACACTTTTTAATAAATTATTAACTTTAAGGATAATACTGCTTCACTTCTTTAGTTGATTAATTAATCATATTTGGTGGATATAGTTAAATTGACACCATATACATTTAATGAAACTTAAAGGAAAAATACGTTAAACTGGAAAACAGAAGACATGTATTCTAGATCTGGTTCTGTCATTAACTTGCCATATGGCCTCCATAGAGAATCTGACCTCTCTACTGGTCTCTCTCTGTAAATATGGACTATTCTAGCTCTACTTTTCTTTGAATATGTCAGAAAAAGCATGGGATTTGAGAGAAAGACTTGTGTTTGTCTTAGAATTTCACCAATTTCTCCTAAGTGACCTTCATCTCACTAAAACGTGGTTAGTGGATTTATAAGATGGGCAGAATAATATATACCTTGCCAAACATTTGTTTGGATTAAACGAGATTTTATAGGTAAAGGAGCTAGCACAGAGTGTGGCCAATAATAGGTACTCACTAAGTGTTAGTTCCTTTTTCTCTTCTTTATGAGGAATCAATAAAAAGACTCAATGGTAGTAGTAGTACTAATGATAGTTGCTATGCAGTGTCCATGTCTACACTCATTTAAATGATAAGCAACCTGAGATCTTTCACATCGGATAGGGAGGAAAAACATTCTTACATAATTCTGCCAAGTTTTAGAGGCTGCTAAGTTTTAGACAGCTATGAGTTAATAACAGAAATTTCCTGGAAGAAAAATATGAAAGAAAATATTTAAATTTATGTCCCTTTTAATCTATTCTTTGTGCAAAAGCTTTATCTCTTTGGAAAGTTAGGCAGCTTTTAGAGCAATAATAACACTCTAACATATCTGGGCTTGCCATTTTGATTTTCATTATCTCATTTGATTCTAACTCAGTGTCCGACATATAATAGGAATTTAACAAATGTCTATCGAATTATTCTTTGCAATATTTTACAAAGGTAAGCAGCATAGATATCATAGATATCACCATCAAAATTTTTCCTATTAAGAAACTGAGCCTCAAAGGAGAGGTCATTTAACTTACCCCAGGTCACAGGGCAAGTTAAAAACTAAATCTGAAATCTAAGTATCCTGAGTACTCCTGTGCTCCTCATTTTACCTCACCATGTGGCTTGATTAAAGCTTCTTAGCTCTTGCTTGTCTATCCATTCTTCATTTGTAAAATAATGTCTTTATTGTTTTAAAAAGGCTTTAACAAAGTTATTAAATTAGTATATAAGGAGGATTTATGATCTGATTTTCTTCCCTTAAGGAAAGACAATGAGGAGAAAGGCTTCTCATTGCAAGTTACTGATGGTTAATTATCTGTGTTTTGTTGTTTAGGTTTCTGACAGGCAAGCAAAAGACAAAGAGCCTAGAAGGAGAGTATACCTGGACAGAAGATGGAGAGTATTGAAAAGCTGCTGGGACCACCAATTTCCAATACCATCATGGTATTTTCTATGCCAGAAATTGTATTTTCTGCATTTTATTTTAGCATAATTCTATACAAAGTATTGGAACAGGTGCTGGGGGGAGATGTAGCAGCGTCTTCTCCAAGCCACCCCTTTGCCTCCAGACTTTTCTGGGGCCAGCAGCCACCTGACAAGGTGCATCTGGGCCACAAGTTCAGCTGACTACCATGGGCTCTGTGTCAGATCAGCAGTTTGCAGGTGGCTGCTCCAAGGCACCTGAGGAGGCACCTGATGCCGCCTGGCAGTAGAGGAGCCACAGCTGCTACAGGGTTCCCATTTCTGTAAGTGGTTAAATGTGTGCATCGGGTTCAGCTTCCTGTCCATGACAACACACACTGGGGTCATGCTTGACCCCCTGTCCATGTCTGTGCACCAGACCAAGCTGCACATGGAGGGCTTCCAGAGCCTGAAGGAGGGTGAAGCAGTGGATTTTAACTTTAAGAAGTCTGGTAAGTGCCTGGAAGCTATCTGAGCCACTGGCCCTGCTGGGGTGTTCTGTACTGGGAGTGAGAGGTGACCCAAAGGGAAGAACATGCAGAAGCACAGATCAAAGGGAGACAGGTGCTATAACTGTGGAGGTCTAGACCACCATACCAAGGAATGCAAGCTGCCACCCCAGCCCAAGAAGTGCCACTTCTGCCAGGGCATCAGTCATATGGTGGCCTCATGTCCACTTAAGGCCCAACAGGCCCCCAGCTCACAGGAAAGCCAGCCTACTTTTGGGAGGAAGAAGAAGAGGAGATCCATAGCCCTGCTGTGCTCCCAGAGGCCCAGAATTGGGCTGCAGTGGGTGGGGGCTATCATTTTGTGATTAGGAAGTTTTGAGGAGCAGGCATCAATCACAGAGTGGAGAAAGTGGGGACAGGGTGGGGGAAGGGCAGCTGGCACTGCCATGTATCTCAGGCTGGAGTCCACAGCATTACCCACTCTTCCCTCTTGGTAGGGGAAGGAGGAAGGGGGGAGGCAGATGAACTCCAACCATGCTCTATCCAAACGCACGTGAGGGTTTTGGGGAAAAACCCCTCCTTGTGTGCTATATCTGAGTCTCTGCTTCCAGAATCTCCAGCTTTTGAAAGTGGCCTGGATAGGGAAGTTGTTTTCCTTTCAAAGAAAGATATAAATAATAATTGTTCCTATGCCAGAGGGCAAAGATTAAGCATGAGACCAAATTGATGGACCCAACTCACGAATCATTACATTCTGTGGGAGGGAATCTCTCAGGGGTAAGGCAGAGTTTCTCCACATCTTGCCTCATAACCCACTCTTAGGGTGCTGAGAACTGTGCCAAGCAATAGGTTGTGACAGTAGGCAGAGGGGTTGTTGGGGGACAGTTGCAGACCTGCTGCTGCTAAGCTTACTCCCACCCCATTCTGGGCCGATAGAATTTTATTTGATCCCTTTGATAACCACAACTTGGGCCCCACTTTCTCTAGGATGCCAAGTGCACTAGCTGCATGTGAATGATGTATACTGTGCATTTTAACTTTTTTTCATCATATAAATATTCTGGTTTTGTAATTTTGTGTATTTTAATTTTAAGGCCCTCAATCCTGTCCTATGTTCTCAGGTACATGAGCAATCTCAGGGATAAATTGACAGCAATTCCAGGTGTGCACAGCAGGAACACTTTTTTTTTTTTTTTATCACCAGGGAGACAACTACTTGGAGTGCATAGACTATTGATTTATTCATTTTTGCTAAAGAGCTGCCTTTTTAAAATTTTTCTTATGTGATATTAGTCACCATAAAATAAAGCATTACTTTTTGATGTAGTGATCCACGATTCATTGTTTTCGTATAACACCCAGTGCTCCATGCAGTACATGCCCTCTTTAATACCCATCACTGGGCTAACCCATCCCCCCACCCCCCCATCCCTCTAAAACCCTCAGTTTGTTTCTCAGAGTCCATAGTCTCTCATGGTTGGTCTCCCCCTCTGATTTCCCCCCTTCATTTTTCTTCCTTCTCCTAATGTCCTCCATGCTGTTCCTTATGTTCCACAAATAAGTGAAACCATATGATAATTGTCTTTCTCTGCTTGACTTATTTCACTTAGCATAATCTCCTCCAGTCCAATCCATGTTGATGTAAAATTTGGGTATTTATTCTTTCTGATGGCTGAGTAATATTCCATTGTATATATGGACCACATCTTCTTTATCCATTCATCTGTTGAAGGGCATCTCGGTTCTTACCACAGTTTGGCTATTGCAGACATTGCTGCTATGACCTTTGCGGTGCATATGGCCCTTCTTTTCACTACATCTGTGTCTTTGGGATAAATACCCAGTAATGCAATTGTTGGGTCATTGGGTAGCTCTATTTTAATTTTTTGAGGAACCTCCACACTGTTTTCCAAGGTGGCTGTATCAACTTGATTTCCACCAACAGTGTAAGGGGGTTCCCCTTTCTCCACAACCTCTCCAACATTTGTTGTTTCTTGCTTTGTCAACTTTTGCTATTCTAACTGGTGTAAGGTGGTATCTCAATGTGGTTTTGACTTGAATTTCCCTGAGGGCTAATGATGATGAACACTTTTTTCATGTGTCTGTTAGCCATTTGTATGTCTTCTTTGGAGAAGTGTCTGTTCATGCCTTCTGCCCATTTTTTGACTTGATTATTTGTTTTTTGGTTGTTGAGTTTTAGAAGGTCTTCATAGATCTTGGATATCAGCTCTTTGTCTGTAGTGTCATTTGCAAATATCTTCTCCCATTCTGTGGGTTGCCTCTCTGTGTTGTTGACTGTTTCCTTTGCTGTGCAGAAGCTTTTTATCTTGATGCAGTACCAAAAGTTCATTTTTGCTTTTGTTTCACTAGCTTTTGGAGATGTATCTTGAAATAAATTGCTGTGGGCAATGTCAAAGAGGTTACTGCCTATGTTCTCCTCTAGGACTTTGATGGATTCCTGTCTCACATAGAGGTCTTTCATCCATTTTGAGTTTATCTTTGTGTATGGTGTAAGAAAGTGGTCGTTTCATTCTTCGGTATATAGCTGTCCAATTTTCCCAGCACCATTCATTGAAGAGACAGTCTTTTTTCCATTGCATATTTTTTCCTGCTTTGTCGAAGATTATTTGACCACAGAGTTGAGGGTCCATATCTGGGCTCTTTATTCTGTTCCATTGGTCTATATGTCTGTTTTTGTGCCAGTACCATGCTGTCTTGGTGATCACTGCTTTGTAATATAGCTTGAAATCGGGCAACATGATGCCCCCAGCTTTGTTTTTCTTTTTCAACATTTCCTTGGTGATTCAGGGTCTTTTCTGATTCCATACAAATTTTAGGATTGTTTGTTCCAGCACTTTGAAAAATGTCATTCGAATTTTAATTGGGATGGCGTTGAAGATATAGATTGCTCTGGGTAGCATAGACATTTTAACAATGTTTATTCTTGCAATGTTTCTAACAATTGCATTGTATTCTAACAATGTTTATTCTTCTATGAGCATGGAATGTTTTTCCATCTTTTTGTGTCTTCTTCACTTTCTTTCAGGAGTGTTCTGTAGTTCCTAGAGTATAGATCCTTTATCACTTTGGTTAGGTTTATTCCGAGGTATCTTATGGTTTTTGGTGCTATTGTAAATGGAATCGTTTCTCTAATTTTTCTTTCTACAGTTGCATTGTTAGTGTATAAGAAAGCAACTGATTTCTGTGCATTGATTTTGTATCCTGCCACATTACTGAATTGCTGGATGAGTTCTAGTAATTTGGGGGTGGAGTCTTTTGGATTTTCCACATAAAGTATCATGTCATCTGTGAAGACAGAGAGTTTGACTTCTTCTTTGCCAATCTGAATACATTTTATTTCTTTTTGTTGTCTGATTGCTGTTGCTAGGACTTCTAGTACTGTGTTGAACTATAGTGGTGAGGGTGGGCATCCCTGACGTGTTCCTGATCTGAAGGGAAAGGCTCTCAGCTTTTCCCCATTGAGAATGATACTCGCTCTAGGTTTTTCATAGATGGATTTTATGAACTTGAGGAATGTTCCCTCTATCCCTATACTCTGAAGAGTTTTAATCAGGAAAGGATGTTGTATTTTGTCAAATGCTTTTTCTGCATCAATTGAGAGGACCATATAGTTCTTCTCTCTCTTCTTATTAATGTGTTCTAACACATTGATTGATTTGCGAAAGTTGAACCACCCTTGCATCCCCGGGGATAAATCCCACTTGCTCCTGGTGGAGGATCCTTTTAATGTATTGTTTGATCCTATTAGCTAGGAATTTGTTGAGAATTTTGGAATCCATATTCATCAGGGATATTGGTCTGAAATTCTCCTTTTTGATGAGGTCTTTGCCTGGTTTGGGGATTAAGGTAATGCTGGCCTCAGAGAATGAGTTTGGAAGTTTTCTTTCTGTTTCTATTTTTTTGAAACAGCTTCAGGAGAATAGGTATTATTTCTTCTTTGAATGTTCGGTAGAATTCCCCAGGGAATCCATCAGGCCCTGAACTCTTGTTTCTTGGGAGGTTTTGGATCACTGCTTCAATCTCATTACTGGTCATTGGCCTATTCAGGTTGTCAATTTCTTCCTGTTTCAGTCTTGGCAGCTTATAGGTTTCCAGGAAGGTATCCATTTCATCCAGATTGCTCAGTTTATTAGCATATAGTTGTTGATAATAATTTCTAGTAACTGTTTCTATTTCCTAGGTGTTAGTCATGATCTCTCCCTTTTCATTCATAATTTTATTAATTTGGGTCCTTTCTCTTTTCCTTTGGGTAAGTCTGGCCAGTGGTTTATCAATCTTATTAATTCTTTCAAAGAACCAACTTCTAGTTTCATTGATCTGATTTACTGTGTATCTGGTTTCTAATTCATTGATCTCTACTCTAATCTTAATTATTTCTCTTCTAGTGCATGGCTTAGGCATCATTTGTTGCTTTTTCTCTAGTTCCTTAAGGTGTAGAGTTAGTTGTTGAATTCGGGATTTTTCTATTTTTTTGAGTGAGGCTTGGATGGCTATGTATTTCCCTCTTAGCACCGCTTTTCAGTATCCCATAGATTTTGGACCAATGTGTTTTCATTCCCATTGGTTTCCATGAATTGTTTAAGTTCTTCTTTGATTTCCTGGTTTACCCAAACATTCTTGAGCAGAGTGGTCTTTAGCTTCCAAGTGTTTGAATTTCTCCCAAAAGTTTTCTTGTGGTTGAGTTCCAGTTTTAAAATGTTATGGTCTGAGAATATGCAGGGAATAATCTCAATCTTTTGGTACTGGTTGAGACCTGATTTGTGACCCAGTATATGATCTATTCTGGAGAAAGTTCCATGTGTGCTCGAGAAGAATGAGTATTCTGTTGTTTTAGGGTGGAATGTTCTGTATATATCTATGAGGTCCATCTGGTCCAGTGTGTCATTCAAAGCTCTTGTTTCCTTGTTGATTTTCTGCTTAGATGATCTGTCTATTGCTGAGCGTGGAGTATTGAGGTCTCCTACAATTAACCAATTATTACCAATATGACTATTTTGGTTAACAGTTGGCTAATGTAGATGGCTGCTCCCATGTTGGGGGAGTAGATATTTACAATTGTTAGAACTTCTTGTTGGATAGACCCTTTAAGAATGATGTAGTGTCCTTCTGTGTCTCTAACTACAGACTTCAGTTTAAAATCTAATTTGTCTGATATAAGAATTGCTACCCCAGCTTTCTTTTGAGTTCTGCTGGCATGGAAGATAGATTTCCATCCCTTCACTTTCAGTCTGGATGTATCTTTAGGTTCCAAATGAGTCTCTTGTAGACAGCATATGGATGGGTCCTGTCTTTTTATCCAATCTGCAACCCTGTGCCATTTTATGGCAGCATTTAGGCCATTCACGTTGAGAGTGATTATTGAAAGATATGAATTAATTGTCATCATGTTGCCTGTGAGACGTTGTTTTTATAGATTGTCCCTGAAAATTTCTGTTGTATATCACTCTTGGGGTCTTTCTCCTTTTATAGAACCCCCCTTAATATTTCTTGCAGGGCTGGCTTAGTGGTCACATATTCTTTCAATTTCTGCCGGTCTTGGAAGCTCTGCATTTCTCCATCCATTCTAAATGACAGCCTTGCTGGATAAAGTATTCTTGGCTGCATGTTCTTCTCGTTTAGTACCCCGAATATGTCTTGCCAGCCCTTTCTGGCTTGCCAGATCTCTGTGGATAGGTCTGACGTGATTCTGAAGTTCCTCTGTCCACGTACAGAATCTCTTCCCCCTAACTACCCTTAAGATGGTTTCCTTGGTTCTAAGATTTGCAAGTTTTACTATTCCATGCCGGGGTGTTGGCCTGTTTGTCTTGATCTTGGGAGGGATCCTCTCTGCCTCTAAGACATGAATGTTTGTTTCATTCCCCAGATTAAGGAAGTTCTCAGCTATGATTTGCTCAAATATATCTTCTAGTCCTCTCTCTCTCTCTCCACCCCTTCAGGGATCCCAAGAATTCTGACAATGGAACATTCCATGGTGTCACTTATTTCTCTGATCTATTTTCCTGGATTTTGAGTTGTTTTTCCATGGCTTCCTCTTTTTCCTTCTTGTCTATTAATTGGGCTTCTAGATCACTAATTCATTCTTCTGCCTCACTTACCCTAGCTGTTAGATTATCTAGATTAGGTTGGACTCATTGATAGCATTTTTAAGTTCTTCTAGTTCAGCTTTCATTTCTGCCCTATGTTGCCTTTAATTGATTTCTCCATTCTAGCTATTATCTTCACAATTGCTACCCTGAATTCCATTTCCAACATCTTGGTTATATCTGTATCCATTTCTACAACTGTGGCAGAAGTCACAGTCTCTGAGTCTTTCCTATTTTGGGGGTTCCTCCCCCTTGTCATTCTGTTGAGGGGTGATTGAGGGAATGGACAGAGTCCAAATTATTGATCACAACCCAAGCAAGATGCACCTGTTTTATAGGGACCTTAGGGTTGTTGGCCTCTTGTTCTCACAGCCTGTCTTGTGGGGGTGGGCCCTGACACATTGTTACTCAGGAAACCCTGTTTGGGCAGAGTTGCCCTGCCCCTGTGTGGGGATGGACTCAGTGAGAATAGGTTTTTGGGGGCTTTTGTTCTCTGATGGCTTTCCCTGGTGGCTTTCTGCCTCTCTTCCGAGAGTCAGAGCAGAAGAGACCATTTCCAACCCTCTGCCTTAGAACAGAGAGACTGCAGTCTGTTCTTCAGTGAGTTGTCCAGGCCACACTCTCTCCATTTCTGTCTGTGCTGCTATAAACTGCAGTGTCCTGGGTTGTGCACCCCTCAGCAGGGCTCACAGTCCTCACCTCCAGGTCAGGACACCAGGCCATGTCTCTGCCCTTTGTAATTCTAAAACCGCCAGCCACCCCCGGTTTGCCTGCATGGCCCCGCCACTCCAGGTTTCAGTCCGGGGGGCTGCCCTAAAGTCCTTTCCCACCGCTACTGGTCTGCAAGTCTGAGCCCTGTCCCCAGTGCAGGAGCCTATCACTCACTGGTTGTGTAGGATCCTGGCAGCTCAGCTCCCTCCTCCTTCCGTTTATTTTTGGACATGTGTCCATGGAATCATGGCTCCCTGCTTCATACCTCGAAACAAACCGCCTGTGATATTCTGTTTGTGGAGATCCAGATCTATCTTCTTACATCTCAGGCTGATTTTGTCGGTGTCCAGAGTAGTCTGGAAGATATCCAGCTCAATTCCAGGGACAGGTTGGAATAGGGTCCCCTAATCCTCTGCCATCTTTTTCCTACCTCAAGAGCTGGCTTTTCTGTATAGTGTCCCCTCCACCTTCAGTATTCCTTGGGAGACTAGGTTTTAAGTCAGTTGCCCCATGATGTCCTTCTTCTGAAAGATTGGAAATCTTTCTGAACATGAAAAGGTGGTGCAGGAAGGTTAGGAGAGGCTGCACCAGGTGAAAGGTGCAGAAGGGAAGCCAAAATTGGGTGAGGGTTGTGTTCTGGATCTCTAATCCCAGGTCATGGGACTCACTTTACATACCAGATCCATCCTTCACTGGATTGGGCATGGCCTACCATGCACAACAGTGTGTGTGTGTGTGTGTGTGTGTGTGTGTGTGTGTGTGTAAAAAGAATGAGTTGGTAAGGGCAGGTTTGAGAACAATACTTCTGAACCTATCTTGAGATTCCCAGGGGTGGGTACATGAAGCAAAGACTAAATTTCTTAGCCATTATAAATTCTGGGTTTTTCTTCTTGGCTTCCAGAGAAACCATAAACCATGACTTCTTTGTGGTGCCCAGAGCCAGTGCCCTGGCCTGCTGCAGCGGTGATTAGTATCATGGTAGCTAAAGATAAAAAGAAGGTTTGTTTACATGCTATGAGATCACCACAAACCTACCTCACTGTGTTGAAACAGGGCAAATGCAATAGAATGCATTGGGTGATGTGTATCTGATCCTGGGTTCTTGTCTCCCCCAATCGCTGCCCCCGTCTAGTTATCATATTGCTCTGGGCTTTGTAGGACTTCAGGAATAGCTGACTGCATGATTGCTATCTGGCCTGGTTTGTAAATATAATGTGTTGGTTTTCTCCATATTCTTTTGGGATTTTATTATTCACAAACTTCTTTTTGTATTGAGAAAAATAGCCAAAGCGTCTTTGATGAAAGTTTCCACATAAGGAAAAGAATCTGGAACACAGCTTTTTGACCCCTCTTCAAGAGTAGAGGTCTTGAACCGTCCTTACTTTTGTGTTCCCATTCCCCTATTTCCTATTTTGGGCCAGATCTTCTGTCCTAAAAATTTGACTCTTACCCTATCCCCTCTTCCATCCCCCCTCCCAATAAAAGCTCCCACACATACATATTTAATGTGTGGTGTGTCTCCATGACTCTTAAGTGATTTGTGCAAAAATCCTGAAGAAGCTAAGAACACTCCATCCCTTGTTCCCAATCTCCTTTTCAAGATCATTCCTTGATGTGATTCATATTAATACACTTGTATTTGGATGGATCAAACCTAATTTAATTTCTAATCTTGGGGTAGAGAAAGGCAGAAGCAATGAGGGGGGCTTTCCATGTAGAAACTGGGGCCAAGAGACCAAGAAAGGAAAATGAATGCATATCCAAGTCACTCAAGAACTTTTATGTGGGTGCAAGAAACTTATGTCCAAGTGGCTGCAAGTCTATGTAATAGGAGACAGACGAATGTAACTCCCTGTTTACTGCTAGAAACCAAAGTTTTGTGTGAAATCTTGAAATTTACTGGGAAAGGGAGAGAGTATGAAAGCTTATACCTATTTGTTCTTTCCCTCATCCCTTCCTCTCATTTCTGAACTGCAGGAGACTGAGCCCTCTTGGGTTTTAGTGACTCCATCACTGGGGAGTGTTTGTTTGACGGTGGATTTTGCTGTGCTGGGCACTTCCTTTCTCACTTGCTATTGTTTTTTTTAACACACATGCTGACCCTTTTCCCTTCTCTCATTACCCTAGGAAAATACAATGAATAAATAAAAACCTATCAGTAAAAAAAAAAAAGTATTGAAACATTTTAATATTTTCCATAGAATATTGTTAATTCTTAAGTGGGATTTTATTTGGCCTAGTCCTTAATTGGTCTCTCTCCCATTACTTCAGACACATGTCCAGATTTACAACAAAAGTTAGTGTTACAAATATAGAAGTTGAAATACAGAAATTCCCTTTGGTATTTACCTTTTTGGGAATGCCTTTAATAATATTAGAGTTCAGCTGCCTTTTCTTCTAATAATCAGAAGAGCTTCACTGGCAATACAGCTGGTTCATTGTTGCTTATTATGTGGTATTTGTGGTATAACTGACAGGAAAAAGCAATGTAAAAGGCAAAGAAAAACAGTGAGATCAGGTATAGAGTTTCAGACATTCTGTTCTGAATTTACAACAGTGGTTGTAAAATTTCATGCTTTCTTTTTCTTATGCAAATTTTAGGTTGCCAGATGTCCTGTGCACATTTGACTATTTTGTGTTTCTGTGCCATATCCCATTTTCATCTGTATCAGAATACATAATGGTTCTCCCATTTGAGTCATGTCAGGCACATTTGGCTACTGCTGGCACTTGTTTCCCCCACCCGCCCCCACCAACCTGGTTGGAATATATCACACATTCTCCAAACTAAAACTCTTCACTAAACTTTCTCACATATTTGAATTATTTTGAGGCAGAATAATAAAGTGAGGACCCTGTTAGTCATGTTAAATGATGACAGCAGTTGTTTCCCGTAGACATTATGACTTACTCAAAGGTCAGTACAGTTTGACATTTTAACTTTCAATTGTTTTTACGTAGAAATCATATAAATAAATTCAAAATGGAAAACATGACAGTCTTATGAGTTTCACCTTTTAATTTAATTTTCTTTCAGTGGGGACATGAAGATTAATTTGTTCTGACTTGTTTTCTCCAGGTTGAGCTAAATAGATGAAAAAATAAGCTCAGACCAATTATAGTGAGTTCTTATTTAGGTGATATACCTCAGGAAAGAAGTAGCATTTTAAATAATTTTAAATAATACAATATTCTAATAGAGTGTTTATATATATATATATATATATATATATATATGCCAAAGTAGTTATTTCTATATTCAAATAATTTGATTATAATAATACCAAAAATCTACTTAATACAATAATTATATCAAACTTAATTGAATATTGCTTTGATTGAAAATATAGAGTACTGGCAGATAACAAATACTTACTAGACGTCTGTGAAATAGAAACTAATTTAAATAAGCATTTTATTTATTTTTCATTATTAAATATGTGTTTATTACTATGAGCCAAATGCTTTTTATGATGTTTATTTGCTAATGGCATTTTCTTTTGTATAAATGGTCTTTTGCAGATCCATTTATTGAGGTAGGTCTTAATGTTTGTCTTAATAATGTTATGTACTCTATATAATTTAAATATTAAAATTTTGTATATTTATTAAAATTATTGTTCTGTTGATTGCTTTACTTAAGTTTTTTCATTTGAGTATAGTTGACACACAATGTTACATTAGTTTCAGGTGTACAACATAGTGATTCAACTTCTCTCTACCTTATGCTATGGTCACCACAAGCATAGCTACCATCTGTCACCATATAATGCTATTTCATTATCATTGACTATATTCCCTGTGCTGTACCTTTTATTCCCATGACTTATTCATTCCATAACTGGAAGCCTGAAACAGGCATTTTAGTACCATGGAGGTCCTTGGGGTCATTATTACAAACATAAGTTATTTTAATACTTTTTATTTAAACAGCATTTTTAACTTTCATGATGTTTTCTCAGCATAAGCTTTTTCATTTGATGCTTTCTCTACCTTCATTGGGTAGGTAAATCAAGTATTATTATTCTCATTTCATAAATGAAATAGGTCATACAGCCAGTAAGCAACAAACTCAGGAGCTTAATCCTAATATCTTCACCCCTAATTTTCTGACCCCTATATTACTCTTGTCACTTAATATTTGATATTTAGCAATATGCTAGATGTCAAATTTTATTACAGTAGGAATTTTTAAAATCATCTATCCCTACAAAATCTTTTAAAATCATACTTTTGGAAATATACAGGTTCTTTAAAGATATACTTTTAGAAATATATAAAAACATACTTTGAGAAATATACAGATATTTTGATATACAAATATACACATGTCCAAATCCCTCCATGGAATGACCATGGCTACTTCAGGTGTACTTTGATAGTATGTAATATGAACTATTTTTTAAGAAAACAAACCAGGAAGGGAGGTTACCAAAATATATAGAGATTACTTTTCCTATTAAAGTTTAAACTTTAGAAAAATTAGCTAAAGAGGGAACTGTTTTCTCTGTTTCTGCGCCAGTATTGCAGAATATATAACTTCTGAAAATCCTCTCCAGTTAGAATCTTTAAAATTTGAAACTAAAGAAGTCCGAATGGAAAGGCAGTTTCTTATAATTTATGACCTCTTATCCATTACATTGTAAATTTTTTGATGTTTGGGACATCTTGTGTATATGTGTGCATACTCCAATGTCTTGCTCATACTATGAACTCAAAATAAACATTTGAGGAAAATTGGGCTTAATTTACTTTTATTTTATTTTATTTTTTAAAGATTTTATTTATTTATTTGACAGAGAGAGACACAGCGAGAGAGGGAACACAAACAGGGGGAGTGGGAGAGGGAGAAGCAGGCCCCCCGCGGAACAGGGAGCCCGATGTGGGGCTCGATCCCAGGACTCTGGGATCATGACCTGAGCCAAAGGCAGACGCTTAATGACTGAGCCACCCAGGCGCCCCGGGCTTAATTTACTTTTAATTCTTTGCTTTTGATGATTTGAGCCTATCTTCATAAAATCTAAAAAGGTAAAAAATAATGGGGGTACTTTATCACTTTCTCTGTTATTTTCTACATTGCTATCAAATTTCTAAAATATAAATGAATCATGTTTCTTTCCTACTTAAAAAACTAATTTGTGAGATAAGGGGCATATTACTTTTATGTTATAAACTTCTGATATATATGAATTTGTTACAATGAGTGTGCATTACTTTGCAGCAAGAGAGAAAAAAAAAAAGCACACTCAAATCTAACACAGGAGAAAAACAAAGATTCTAGTCCCAGTTGCCCATAGGATAAATTTTAAATGCTTTATCCAGGTAGACGGGTCTTTAACCTGAAACTTCCAATTTCCTTGTTAAGTTTCCTCTCCCCACCAACACCCACCAGTCACCCTACCCACATGTACACACATTGCTACTCTCCAGTGAAATAGATCTATCTTTTCTAATGACACCATTATTTTTCTCTCCAACTTGCTTTTTTGTGTACACTTTATTCAATCTAGAAAACCATACCTTCCCTTTTGTTTCCAATGAGATTCCTTCACGACCTAGCTCAAAACACACTTATTTAGTCCATAGCAAAATTAGTGCTCTCCTCTGTATACCAGGAGTGCTGTGTTGCACAACAGCTTCCCCTGTTAACTATGGTCAGAGTAAGAACCATGAATCATACATTAGACATCTTTGTACCTCTCTTCCTCTTTCTCCATTCTTTGCCTGACACATTGAAGACATTAAGTAAATCCTTGTTAAATCAATGAATAAATAAATGCACTAACAATTTAATATATTTTTCTAAAGTAATATAACTCGTGTCTAGTGAATAAATATTGTTAGAGTGGTTAATAAAGAGTGAAGTTTATTCAGCCTGAGAAGCAGTGTGGTGTATTGGCTAGAATTCCAGCTCTGAAATGAGACAGATCAGGGTTTGTTTTTAGCATCTACGAATTCCTAGCAGTGTGACCTTTGGCAAGTGACCTCACCTCAGTGGGTTTCACTTCGTTGATTTACATAAAAGGGCTAATAATACCTGAATCACTTAGTTCAATGTCTGGCAAAATCCAGATGCTTATTAAATGGTAGTTATTACTGTTAATTTTATCATCTCATACAATATTTCAGTTTGGTATATATTTGTTACCATCACACATTTTATTATCTATGCTAACTGTGTGAAAGGGGGCTGTGGCATTAGTTTAACAAAAGGAATTTTTCCAGGAGATGAAATAGAAAGTTTGGGGGCTAATGGGGTGGAGAGGGGGTTGGGAGTAAGATCAAGGGAATTGGAGAAACAGAACTACTACCCATATGGTTCCTTCAATTTTTATTCTGAGTCCCCCATCCCCTTTCTTTTCAGGGTTATCTCACTTAGCTCTCTGCCACCACAATCTCATTTGGCCCTTACCACTGCATTAGGGAAATTGGCATGATGTAGGAAAAAGGGCATAGACTGTAAAGACCAAACAGGTCTCCATCACTTACTAATTTTGTGACTTTGGGCAAGTGAACTGGCCTCCCTGGGACTCTATTTCCTCGTTGATAAAATAGGAGCAAACATACCTACTATACTGGGTTATTGTGAGGCATAAGTTAATGTGTATAACAGCCTGATATTATAGCTGGAACATATTAGGTGCTCAATGAATGGTAGGTTCCTCACCTATCTCCTTCTAAGTTTATGACTATATATTTGATTATTTGTCTAAGTAAGAGGCAGAATCTCCTTCAAGTGGCTTCAGAAGGAGACTCCAAAAGGAGTGTTGAAAACACTCAGGAAAAGCATTAGAATCTACTTTGATCATTTTTTATATCTTACCTGGAGATCCCACCTTTCCATCTCCCCACCCTGTAGTTTGTGGGAATGTGTATTTATGTGTGATTTAAGTCAGGACACTACCCCCTCTCAGGTCCATAAGGACAGAAGTTCCTTTCATTGACTTGGCTCTCTCTGTGTGTCATACAAGCAGCATGGCTAGCAGGGTGGGGCAACTTGTGTATGTGGGAGAGGTATAGTTGGCTACTAATGATCTGCATGTGTTGAAAGTTGATTCCTGCTACCTCATCCTTATGCACCAGCAAGAGCAGATTACCAGGCATGAGCCCTAGGACAAATGTCCCTGGTGCAGGGAATAAGACCGTGTCACTTTACCGGGAAAGTTGGGTCACTGAGGGGTCTCATTACCTTCTTCAGTGCTTTTGTTTGGTTAACTTATGAAGTCCAAAAAAAGTTTGCTTTTGAAGTTGCTCAATATTTCTGTTGCTGCTCCCTTTATTTTTGTAGGACTTTATCCTCCTCTCATTCCTGCCCTCTGCACCACCTAGCCTTCACCTGAACCCTTTCCAACCTTTGCTCCCAATCTTCCCCAAACCCTCTTCTCAACCTTCCCTCTACCCTCCCCCATAAACCCTTTTCCCTTCACCACAACCATTCCTCTACTTTCTCCATTTCCCCCAACCCTATCACCCACTGACCTGGCTACCCCTGGAATATTCAGGATCTCACCCAAACTTTAAGCCTTTTCCAATCTCTTCTCTCCCAATTTACTTGTCCCTTTTTTCTTCCCTCAGCTGAGCCATGAAATAATTCAAACACCAGTAGAAATTGCCAATGTTTATTGATTTTTTAAAAATATCACTTGCAAATTTGTTTTCTTTATTGAGAAAATGTTGCAGTTGTTGTGATAAAGAAAATCTTGAAAAAAAACTCAAGTCAGTCTAACAAATACACTTTTTCTTTCTTTTTTTAAGATTTTATTTATTTGAGAGAGATAACACAAGCAAGGGGAGGGGCAGAGGGAGAGGGAGAAGCAGACTCCTCACTGAGCAGGGAGCCCGATGCCGGGCTCAATCCCAGGACCCTGAGATCATGACCTGAGCCTAAGGCAGATGCTTAACCGACTGAGCCACCCAGGCACCCCTCAACTACACTTTTTCAATGTTAGTTCCTAATATCTATTCTCATGCATCTTATTAGTACAAATTGTAATTAAAACAGCCCCACCTTAAGGCAGAGTTCAAGGTGGGGGCATGCAGAGTTGGTGAAAAAAAGCAACTTGAAATCATCAGGTTCATTGCCTGATCTGAGATCATTGCATGATCTGAGAGGCAGGGTTATTATGCAAGTACCCTTAGTTCCTTGCCAGAAATTCAGTGGAAGATTCTTGCTTTAAAAAAATATTATTTATTTATTTATTTATTTATATTTATTTATATTTATTTGAGAGAGAGAGTGAGAGCACAGGGAGGGGGGAGGAGCAGAAGGAGAGAGGACCTTAAGCAGACTCTTGCTGAGCCCAGAGCCTAACATGAGCTCTATCTCAAGACTCCAAGATCACGACCTGAGCTGAAACCAAGAGTTGGAACCTCAACTGACTGTGCCACCCAGGTGCCCCCATCAGTGGAAGATTCTGAGCAGCAAATGCTGATGACAGCTGAGGTAACAGAAAACAGGTTGTTAAGCTCAGTCACGAGGACACAAGATCTATTCAGCAATTATTTCATCATGACATCCTCTATTCCGCCTGTGCCTGAAGCAATTGTAGTGACAATAATGGGATGGAAAGGACACAGTGCGGGGACTCTACTCAATGTTTGGATCATGTGTTTGAAGCCAGTGAATTCCAAGAGTCAGAGGGTACTGTGGCGCATGAATAATGTCAAACTGGAGCTCTTCAACGTTGTTTCCAATTTTAACTTCCACAGATGGTGTTTCCTTGGTTATGGGTCCATTAATCAGTGGATGACCATCTATCGTTTCAAGCATCAGAGGGAAGATATTATTGCAGATGGGCAGATTCTCTTGAAGAACCACAGAATGGTCAATGCTGTTTCTGTAGGAGCCTGGATCCACCATTGCTTGCTCAAAGAACTGTTGTCTTCCCAGCTGGAATTCAACAGTAAGCCATAGGGTATGAGACATGGATGTTGGAAGTGAGGGGGACCCATATTTATAGATTGGCCTGCCCGGGTTCCCCCTTACTGCTGGGCCTCGATGTTTCCCACCTGCTATGCACAATGAGTCTTGACAGAGCAGTCTTTGTCAAAATGACCAGGATGACCATAGTAGAGGCACAAGTGGCTTTCCCAGCAGTGGGCCTGTTCAGCTTCACTGAGATGTGGGCTATTGCTTGCAGCCTGCACAGGCTGGTTTTCAGCTAGTGAACTCTCAGGCCCAGCTCTCTCCTCAGAAGGACTTGCTCCTTGTGGATTTGGATCAGGCTTACCACTTAGCTTCTCTTCTAGGCACTGAGTGATCAGATCAGATAGGTTGGTGGCTGCTGGGTTTGTGTGAGACAGATCATCTGGGACAGAACTGGCAAGCCCTTCCTGAAATTGGATGTAGAGAATGCTTTCATTCCAGTTTAGCTCTTGAGCAGAGATGGAAGTGGGTCACATACTGGTGGACAGGATCCTCTCCTTGGCAAAGCTGATGGATGCTGTGACTGGCATGTTCCATGTTTTCTGGACTGTCAAAAGTATCCTGGGGCACTTCTATGAAACTTTCAATTTGCTCCAGGGGGGCACTTTGGGTATCTAGTAAGGGCTAAAAACACATTCTTGCCTCACCTGAGAAGCAGTTGCCAACAAAGCTCACTATGGTTGCTTCAGTGGGATACAGATGCCCTCTGACTCTCATGTAACTATTCAATTGAACCAGGAACTCAGAAAGCTTCTGCGCATCTCCACTGAAGGCTAAACAGTATTCTAGGGAGAAAGCTTCACCCTCTAACCCACCGGGGGACTGTGGGAATTCTGAAGCTGCTGATGTCAAAGCAGCTATTAGGCCCTCCAGGGACTCCTGGTGTGCTGAGGGCTCTAGGAACTCCTGGGCATCTAAAGGATCCAGAGGCGTGTGGGGCACTCCAGTTTCCAGAGACTCCTGGAGAGTTGGAAGCTTAAGGGGCTCCAGGTATGTTGGGGTCTCCTGGCATTCTATTGCCTCCTGGGTCTCCTGGGCAGATGGGAGATCCTGGTGCTCTGAATTTTGGGTCTTCTGGGTCACTGGGACATCCTGGGTATCTGGGGGGCTCCTGGGCCTTCTTAACTTCTGGGGGCTTGTAGGCCTCCTATGCCAAGGGGGGCCTGTGGAGTTTCTTGACCTCTGGAAGATTTTGAGATTTCCAGGCTGCTGAGTGCTCATAGACCAGTGAAGGTGCCTGTGGCTTATGGATTGCTGGAAGCTCCAGGGACTCTGGGGCTGCTGGGGGTTCCAAGGGCTTCTGGGTCTTATTTCCTGGTGCTCCTGGCTGCTGGGGTCTTCGAGGCTGGGAGCTCCTGGGGCTCTCTGAGATTTTGGGGACCCTCAACTTCTGGGAATTCTTGGCACTCCCAGGCTTCTGGGAAATCCAGGTTTTCTAGGGGTTTCTGGGGTTCCTGGGACTTTGAGGGCTTCTGGAGTGGTTCAGCCTCCTTGGCTGCTTGGGGCATCTGGAGCTCTGGGATCTGGGCCTGTGGGGCAACATTTTCTTCCATCAGCCACTGCACTTGGGCCTGCAAAATTTTATTCTCCAATTTCAGAGCAATATTGAAGCCTGCTAAGTCCTCTACCATATTTTGAGGAAATGGGCTTGGTTTGGCAGTTTGCTACCAAGAGAGATTGGGTGGTTTTTCTAAAAGCTCCATTTAGAAAAAGCTCCTTTCTAAAAGATGTCAGGCTCTGTGACTTTTCCAGGAGGTAGGCATTTGGGTCCTACCAAGGTTGATTACCAGGTCATTGGGAGCCTCTGGAGCTCAGCAAGGGAGATATGAGATATACTGTAAAGAGAGTGGGATCTGAGGATCAGAAACTGTGGAAAGCACTCATTTAAAATAAATTAGAACAAAACCTGCCTAACAATGCTGGGTTTCTTTTACTATAGGCTCATATTCATGAGTTGAATCATATATGCTCATTCTGACCCCATGACATTTTAAGAACAACATCTGATCCAGACTGTGTATGTCATTTTGCTTTCTTCTTTTGAAACTTAACATTAGAAGCAATTTCTCCATATTCTTTTCTGTTTTACATAGTCTTTAATTTCTTATGTTTGCTTAATATCCCAATGTAACATTTGGATTTTAACAGCTGCTTTCAATGACTGAATCAAATGTTTGAACAATGTGGAGATTTTAGGCTCTGTGGTGGGTCAACCCAAGAGATATTTTTGGGTGGCTGAGGTAGAAACTCTTTCTGACACCTCAGAAATTATACCACAGAAGTAACCGCACAAGATCAGCCTCAGGAGAAAATAAGCAAAAGTTGACTAAATATATATATATGTGCTCAGCAGACACATGCATATTATTTATAAAATGCCTCAAAATAGTTAAGAAAATAATCTTTATAAACGTACATTACCATTCAGAGACTTAGTCCAGGAGCTCAGCTGTCTGTGTACCCATCGTTGAGGAGGAAAATGTGTAAATGGCTGTGGAGGCTTGCCTTTTCTGCACACACTGAACTCAAATAAACACACCCACTCCCAGAAGACATTCCAACTTTCCTCTGTAATGTAGCTATTTAGAGTGTGGAAGAGGTTTTTTTTTTTTTTTTTTTTTTTTGACAGTACTTCACAGTTTAGAGCTGCAGGGAAAGTGAGATGTTGCACTGATGTGAGGCAGCCTGATGTACTCAGTCCTTGGTTAATTTAATAAATATTTGGCTAGGAAATTAGGAGTAATACCACTGCCCTTGTAAAAAGTTGCAAACATTTCTGAATGACCACAGTGATTTGGGACTTTATTTTTTATGTCTGTCTCATGTAACCTCCTCTTACTCCATCCACACTGGGCCATTTGTTTAATTCTCACTCAGAGTGCAGCCTGCAGTCCCTCAGCCCCTTCCCCATCCTACCTACTCAGTCCCTAGGGTCCCTTCCTGCAATGTTTTCTTGGGATCTTTACCATGAATAGATCTAGGCAAGGTATAATAGGTAAGATTGTGGATGAGGCCAACTTTGTTGAAGGGTACCTGTAGTAGTCTTGCAGGAACACTGACTTATTCTGAATGTCTTTGCCCAGGCTTCTCATTCTTCCCTGAGCCACTCAGGTGCACTAAGCAAACCCCAGGTACCCCACTAAGGGCTGGCCTCTTGAGAAATGACCTCGCTCAAGATCTCACCTTCTCTTCTCATGACAAATTACAATCACATCCTGAACCTGGGCCACGTGGCCATTTTAGGTAGAGCTAAGGGACAGCTATTTTTGTCTCTTTACTAGAGTGGGGTTGGAGATTGTCTTTGGCAACTTCAAATCACACATTTAGTCAGTTGTGTTCCCAAGTCTCCTTTAAAAATAGTTCCACATTAGTCAGCATAATGGATAAACCCTGGTGATGGAATATGCTCAAACTACAGCAAATTGACTGGACTAACTGAACCAGAATTCAGAGACTTTGAAAAGGGAAGTAAAAGTCAAGTTATATTCTCTCCCTCCCTTTTAATGTTTTAGTCTTTGGAAACATACCACACATAAAAAATACCACCATCATCAGAGAATAATGTGTTCTATTTATGTGGATTTTTCAGATTAATGAAGCTTTCCCTTTGAGAATCCAAAACACACAGTTGAGATTTACCTTACCAATTAAAAAATTTAAATATTTATAGCCTGCATTATACTTCTTTCTCCATTCTTAAGTAAATTATTTTGAATATAATTTATTTTTAATGGTTTGGGGGTCATAAGTACACAAACCAGCTCCTTTACTGTGCTGTAACACCATATTGCCTTCTGAAAGCTGCTGAGAGGTATGAAGTGGCCTGTCTCCAAATTAAAAACCTCAAAATTGCTATGCTTTCCAACTGCATGTAATTTCTTTCTTCTTTGTATTTTTTCTAATCTTTTGCTATCAGGCTATCTCATAGCCCTTCACACTGTTATCTGTGTGCTTGTACATACTAAATATAGATAAATTTGAAAATTAATCCTAAAATTTAGTCTAAAACTCAGTTTATGAAACTGTAAAATGGAGTTGTTAATTATATTTAACTTTATAGAGTTATTGCAAAGATTTAGTGAAATAATGCATGTAAAAGGCTTAGCACAGTGTTTAGTAGCTAGCAACATGTAATAAAGGTTAATAGTAATAATAATAATAATAAGCTGTAGCAGATGTAAACTCATTTTATTATTTTTAATCATCTGTGAATTAGTAAACTGGATAAGTAAACTTGCTAGAATTGTTAGGGGCTGAGCAGGGGCTCTCACATAAAGAAATATACAGTGCATGGCTTTTATGGCATAGATTTTTTACCACTCAGAAGCTTTCTTTTTTTTTTTCCCTTCCTGGCTGAGTTATGAATGATTTAGTTTACCAAATAATGCTTTAGAATCAGAAGTGGAGGCACTTGAGCAAGAAGATGAGATGATTAACAAGGGGATTGTGGAGTAACCAAGACAGATTTTTAAAAAGTCCAGGAACTAAAGCAGTGAACAATGCCTTGTCTACAGGCATATTTACCCAGTGGGTAAACATAGGGACATTTCTCTTCACCCCCACCCTCTTGCTAAAGAGCAAAGACCAAATTCAACATCTCTAAGTACAAGTTCCAAACTGCCTAAACTTACAGAATTATTCTCTTTTGAGTAGAAAAAAAGAACTACACTGACTTTCGTCAGAATGACTAAAGTAGTTTTAATATCCTGAATTAGTCAAAGTAAGAATAGGGAAGTAATCACATTGAAATTCTCATGTTTCACCTGCACTTTAATCCTTTGTACACTCACAACACTGAGATTTATGGAGTTTTTACAATGCTTAGGAACACATTTTAAGTAAATGAGGTTTTGTTAACCGGGCAAATGAATTTTTAGGGAAGCATGAGATAAATGTGTTCATTAAACAGATATAAAAAGACTGCATGGTTATGCTCAGTTATGTTAATAAATTATACATGCTGATTGTTAGCTTAGGGAGAAAAGAAAGATTGAATAATTTGAAATTCTGCTTTGTACACTGCACTAAGAATCATAATTTGAGGGGGGCAAATGAACAATCTAAAACATTTCATGTCTGTGTCAGTGTCTTCCTTCCCAATGCTGGCTGAACTGCATCTTCAAGCAACTCAGGCTCCAGTCCCTCCTTCTTTCTGCCCTGGAAATAGTCAACAATACAGGTTACCTGACAGATCTCTGGCCCAATGCCCAGCTACCCTTTGGGGACAGTCCTACTCTGGTGTCTATTTTGTTCAACATGATATTTCTATGGTTGCATTAGGGCTTGCAGCACTTTTGTGATTTTAACCCATAATGTGCTTAGTACAGATTGAAACTTCATTGTCATCAACACTATATAGCACTAGGACAGCTGGAGTTCCCAATCCCTTTCCAAAGCATTCCAAGAATTCTTACTCATATGACTGGGATCCATAGCACTTGGTAGAGTAGTAGGAACACGTTCTACCTTAGTACAACTCTGAAGGAGTAAAAATTTGTCACTCTTTTATCTTCCTATCTTCCTTTATGACATGTACCATCTTCCCATCCTATTTCTTGTCCTAAGCATACTTATGAAGCCTTTCCCTTTGATCCACTGTCACTTTTGGTAATGAATCCCTACTGAGATATTACCTCCTAGGGTTCTAAAAAAAACTTTCTTGGGGCATTTTCATTTTCATAGGATATTCTGAAAGGCTTCAACCCTTCAAGATCTTTCTGTTTTGAAAGATGTTCTGGGACAGAGACACCATTTTAACATCCTTCAGATTATACCATTCAAGTGGCTCTGTATTTCATTTCCTTATATGAATGGTCCAGTATGCCTTCTAGTGTTAGCAGAGTTGCTTAACGATTTCAATGCTGTGGCTTCATTGAACCCTGATGATGTGCTAGCTAAGGGCTGAGGAAACCACCACCATGGCATAACAAAGGAATATGGGGCCTTTGCTATAATCCAACTTGTGGGGATGTCTTGTTATCTGGCCCTCTCCTCTACTTACTGGATCCCTATCTCTGAGGTTTGCCAATGCTGATTCACCCAGAAAACAGACAAAGTCAGAGCTGATAGCATCAGCAAGGCAAAAGAGAGCGGAGGGAGGAAAGGAGGGTGGAGGAAGGAGGGTGGGGTTAAGGAGAAGGAAAGATATCAGAAGGTCTAGAAAGAAGCTTTAAAACTGAGCATGTGTACAGTTTGGTCATTTATTCTTTTTAAATTAATTAATTAGCTAATTAATTAATTTGAGTGAGAGAGAGAGCGCATGATTAGGAGGAGGGGCAGAGAGAGAGGGAGAGAAGCAGACTCCCCGCTGAGCATGGAGCTCAATGTGGGGCTCGATCTCATGACCCCGAGATCATGACCTGAGCCAAAATCAATTGTCAGCTGCTTATCTGACTGAGCCACCCAGGCTCTTCTTCATTTTGGTCATTTAAAGATAAAATTTAATTATATGTGTTTATAGCAGCTATGTCCACAATAGCCAAAATATGGAAAGAGCCCAGATGTCCATCAACAGATGAATGGGTAAAGAAGATAAGAAGATGGGGTATACACAATGGAATATTACTCAGCCATCAAAAAGAATGAAATATTGACACTTGCAATGATGTGGATGGAACTAGAGGGTATTATGCTAATTGAAATGTCAGTCAGAGAAAGACAAATACCATATGACTTCAGTCATATGTGGAATTTAAGAAACAAAACAGATGAACATAGGGGAAAGGAAGGAAAAATAAAATAAGATAAAAACAGAGAAGGAGGCAAACCATAAGAGACTTTTAACTATAGGACACAAACTGAGGATTGCTGGAGGGGAGGTGGGTAGGGAGATGAGGTAACAGGGTGATGGGCATTAAAGAGGGCATTTGATGTAATGAGCACTGAGTGTTAAATGCAACTGATGAATCACTAAATTCTACCTCTGAAACTAATAATACACTATATGTTAATTAAGTTGAATTTAAATTAAAAATTAACTTTATGGTTTAGCATATTAAAAATCACATGATAGAAGACTACTTCTTAGTGCTTCGGCTTACCTGTAAAGGTCTTAATCAGGCAATGGGGGTAGTATGCTCTATATATAGTTATAGACAGCTAAAGGGATGGTGATAGACCCTCAGTAGGACTGGAGAGGAACATTGGAGTGTACTGATGAGAGATGCAGCAGTGAATGGGGTGTTGAGGAGGGCAAATACCCAACCCTGCCAACTTTACATTTTTGTTGTGTGGTACAAATGAGATAATAGTTGTGAAAGTGCTTTGAAAAAATATGCTAATGGAAAGAAAGCAGGCTTTGAAGTAGGGCAAGCCTAAGGTTCAATTCATAGCTCTGCTCTTTACCAGATGTGTGATTCTGGCCAAATTACTTAAATTCTCTGAGACTCATTTTCTTCATCTGGAAAGTAGAGGATAATAATAGGTCATTATTTAGTTGTTGTGAGGATTAAAAATAATGTTCATATGTAACAATAGGCATTTGCTAAGTTGTAGCTGATAATAAAATCATATTGATGTAAAAGGGATTACCACTAAATTTCATGTATCAGCTCATCTATAGCATTCAAACAAAATTCTTCTCAACTTTTTTTATATAAACCTGCCATAATTAATACAATTGTACCACAAATATTTATTGAACGTCCAGGCAGTTAAAAGCATGATGCCCTGTGTGTGTGTGTGTGTGTGTGTGTGTGTGTGTGTGTTTCGGGGGTGTATGCTATAACCTACATGGAGTTTCTCTCAAAGAGTGTACAGGCCAGTAAAGCAGGCAACATATGTACTTTAGTATTAATAATGAAGAAATTTCCCAGTGCTAAATGCCATATAAGAGATACAGATAAAGTCCTATGAAAGTGGAAAAGAGAGAGAGCTTGTGAATGTGGTGAGGTGGGTGGAGAAGGAGTGAGGGGTAGAATCTGGGAAAGTTTAATGAAAGTGGTAACCTTTGAACTGAGCTTTTGGGTTGGACTTGAAAGGAAGGTAAGATTTTATCATCCCACTATAAGGGTGAAATTAGAATGGATGAATAATAGGACATTACCAATGGAATAAACAGCAAAAACAAAAGCATAAAGTTAGGAATTGCAGCCTATAAATGGATAAGCAACAGTTCGGTTTGAACAAAGCCTAGGGTATATGAAGGAAGTGTATAATTCACAGATGCATAATGTAATACATAGCTATTCAAAGAGAAAGTTGAGATTTAGCACAGAGATGACAGTAAAAAGCAAATGTGGACCACATATACATGGTCAAGAAATCTGTGATCCTGGCAATTTCAAACTGCCATATATATTAGCTTTTTTTTAAAAAAAAAGATTTTATTTATTTAAATGAGAGAGAGAGAGAGAGAAACAGAAAAGGAGGAAGAGACAGAGAGCCCAGGGGGAGGAGCAAAGGGAGAGGGACAAGCAAACTCCACACTGAACATGGAACCCGACGTGGGGTTCAAGCCCAGGACCCTGAGATGATGACCTGAGCCAAAATCAAGAATCGGATGTGTAACCTACTGAGACACCCAGGCATCCCTGCCCTATATATTTTCTTAATTTACTAAACTACTGGCTCCCATTAGCTCCTCTTCTCAAAAATATCTGATAGGCCTTGAATATGTTCTATCAGCTGATTTTTTCTCTTAACATTTCCAAGAACTTTCTAATGTGTGTTTTCTTAACACTCGGTAATCCTGCCTGTGATTTACTCCATGCTTGGAATAGTTAAATTCCTTTCCTCCTCTAAACTGGATATTCAACAAGCAGGACTGTCTCATCTTAACCCCAGCATGGACCTCTTGGTTTAGCTATTTCATCTCAATTATTTCCTCTTGGAGCATATTTACATAACCAAATTCCATTTCCCCATTTCCTTCCATTTCATTTCTGCCATGATTTTGTTCTTGTCACTACTGTATATGATTTTTCTAGCACAGCTGGATTATCTAAAATTGAGTTCTTGTGTATATCCCTGACAGAAAAATAGGCCCCCTCTTATTCTCTGATTAGCTTCTGGCTGAAAGACTAAAGCAGAACATATCATTACTGACGAGTCACGTCAGATTCCTGGGACATTTGTATTTTCTCCATGCATGCCAGTAGAGCAGAATCTGCCAGCATGTGCAAATGGGAAAGATTACACTGATGAATTATTTGTCAAGGGCTGAAAGGTCATTTTAGTTTTCTTAATTTTTTAAAGATTTTATTTATTTATTTGTCAGAGAGAGCGAGAGAGCACAAGCAGGAGAAGCGGCAGGCAGAGGGTGAAGCAGGCTCCCCACTGAGCAAGGAGCCTGATGTGGGACTTGATCCCAGAACTCTGGGATCATGACCTGAGCCGAGGCATACACTTATTCGGTGAGCCACCCAGGCTTCCCTGTTTTCTTAATTTTTATTTATTTATTTATTTATTTATTTATTTATTTTTTATTTATTTGCGAGAGAGACAATGACAGACAGAGAGCATGAGAGGGAGGAGGGTCAGAGGGAGAAGCAGACTCCCTGCTGAGCAGGGAGCCTGATGTGGGACTCAATCCCAGGACTCCAGGATCATGACCTGAGCCGAAGGCAATCGCTTAACCAACTGAGCCACCCAGGCGCCCTGTTTTCTTAATTTTTAAAGAGGACTTGGAGATTTCTTTTTTCAACTGCCTTCAGGCAGTCAAGGTGGTACTAATAGGCCACTTTTTGCTTTCAACATTTGTGTAACCCAGATATGGTGCAATCTAATCACTGTGCTATATCAGGATAACTGCAGTAGAGTTTGAAAAATAAGGATTGTCATTTAAAAAGAACTCCATTGGGGGCCTTTCTGGTAAGGTTCATAAGAAACTGTTAATCATAAGTGACTCTGGGTAGTGAAGATGGAGGGATTTTTAGTTTTCATTTTACATTTTTCTGTAGCATTTGGCTTATTTTTGAAATATGAGCATACTTTTTAATTCTTTTTTATTAAAACAGCTTTATTGAGCTATAATTCAAATTTTAAAAACTGCACATATTTTTGTGTACAATTTGATGAGTTTGGACATATGCAAACACCCGTGATACCATTACCACAATCAAGGTAATAGACATATCCAATACCTCTCAGAGTTTCCTTGTGTCACTTGTACGTGTGTGTGTGTGTGGCAAGAACACTTAACATGAGAACATATACTTTTATGAAAAAAAAGAAGCCTAACTACCTATCTGTGGCCTCATGTCCAAGTTTATTGATTTGGTATTCAAAACCCTCTAGGATGCAGTTTTACCCTACCTCTCCAGCAGTGCTTCCCTTTTCCTTTACTTACACCTACTAGCCTTGTTAGTCTCTACATTGTGTCACTCACAAGGCACACTCACCCTGCCTTTGTTTACATGTCTATGCCTTCTGACTAGCTTGCTACATTTAGAAATCTGGTCCTTCTTTCTAGGCCCAGCACAGAAGCTGTCTCCTCCAAAATGCCTTACCTGATTTCCCTAGCCCATACCTCCTCTCTCTGCTCTGCGCTAGTGTTACAAATGCAGCAAAAACTGATTGCAGTTCCCAGTTGGAATCTAATTATATTTTGTCTTAGTTTTCTGTGATAAGAGAATCCAGATTCTTGTTCTGTCACAGCCTAGCTGTATGATCTTGGGTGGGCAGCAAGCTCTCTGGTTGTGCTTCCTCATCTAGAAAACATTTTTTCCTAAGTGCCTTCTAGTTTTAGCAATCTAGGATTCTCATATTTGTGAAAGAAGCTTTCAAAAATTCTAAAGCACTATACAATGGAAAGTGGTATTAGGACTATACTTTTTTTATTCCCCACAGCTTTTACATTACCAGGTAAAATAGCTATATTTCTGAAAAATTGCTTGTATAAATCATCTTAAAGTTTAATAAAAATTCTACTTCTTTGGTTAACAAAGGCCTAAGAATTAAATAACAGTCAGGAGTTAAGTAACAGTTAAAGTCCAACTTTCAAAAAAATCAGAAAGCTTATTTTTCACATGTTAGGGAAACTGATTTAAACATTTTTCTTCTATTGACAGCTATGCCTTTCATTCTTTTAAGATTTATTTATTTATTTATGGGGGGCAGGGAGCAGAGAGAGAGGGATAGGCAGACTCCGGGCTGACTGTGGAGCCCAATGAGGGGTTTGATCTCAGGACCCTGAGATCATGACCTGAGCCAAAACCAAGAGCTGGATGCTTAACCAACTGAGCCACCCAGATGCCCCTATGCTTTTCATTCTTGAGCTAAGAATCACTTGAGTAAATTTTGATTAAATGTGGATTTGGCATTAATAACCCATTAGATGCTTGGTTTCATCGAGTTTGGAAATTTATAAACGTCCTGGTATCATATTTTAATAATTTGTCCTGGAGAAACTAACTTCTCAAAACTGACAGATAACAATATTGTTCTCATATATTATTCATGGGAATAATAACAACAAACATTTCTTTGGCACATACTATGCATTAGGCACTATACTATCTCTTTGCTTATATTAACTTTACATTAATTCATTCAGTTCCTACCGCAATCATACAAGAAAGACATTTTCCCCATCCATTTTACAGATTTGAAAACTGAGGGTCAGAAAAGTTAAATAATGTATCAAGGGGCCACATAGCTGTAAATAGCAGAGATGAGACTTCATCTCAAGCCGTCTGTCTTTATACTCTATGGTCCAAATGATTTAAACTATTATACTAGGCTGCTTCAGCTCTGCCCCCAACTTCCTGTACGTCCATGAATAAGTCCCCTTCTTTCTGAGCCTTATTTCCTTATTTGAAAGTAAGAAGGCTAGACTAGTCAGAGATTGCAAACTATCTCTGAGCTAGAGGTAGCCGGAGATATGTTTTGATTAGTTTGTATTTATTTGAAAGTTGATTAAAAATAAGAAGATTCTACAAAACAATACAGATTACCGACTTCTCTTGGGAAATTAAAAAACCTATGCTAGGTCCACATTCCCATATAGCAATCACTAACAGGACCTGAGTAAATACTGGCTGCTTCCTTTAGCTGGAGAACACACTCTTTAGTTTTCTGCAGTTCCTACCACTCCCTATTGCATGATACATACTTGCTTTACTCTTAAACTTTATCTGCCTTGTTCCTTGTAGACATTTGAACTGGACCTCTAATCCCTGATACATAATCTTTAAAGTCCATTTAAGCTTCGACCTTCAATAATCCTATGTGAAGTAAAAAAAAAAAATACTGAAGTTGCTATTGATACACACAGGAATGTGGATGGATCTCAAAGACATGTTGAGTGAAAGAAGCTAAAAACAAAAGACTAAATCATACTATTTTTTAAAGTTCAAGAGCAGGCAAATTTAATAGGTAGTGCTACCAGTCTGAATAGTAGTTACCTCTGGGGATAAGGGGGTATTGACTGGGAAGAAGTACAAAGGAACTTTCTGAGTATGGGTGATAGAAATATTCTATATGTTGATCTGAGTGGTGGTCACATGGGTATATGCATAGGTAAAAAAGTCACTGAAGATTTGTGCACTGTCCAACATATGAATTGTATATTGCATTTTAAACAAGATACTTATAAAACAATGGTGTTCAGTGGCTCTCAAATGCTAGTCCCCAAAAGGTGGCCTCAGAATAATCTGAGATTTTTCCTTAAAAGCAGATTCCCAGGATCCAACAAAGACGTATTTTTTCCAGAATCTCTAGAATTAGAGCCTTTCAATTTATATTTTAACAAGTACTGGGAAATTTAGGAAGGAGCCAGATATGGTGACTCTTGTTCCTTTTCTCTGTCACTTTTAAATCCAGCTCTGAATAAGTCAATTTTTGGTGTGCAGTTGGGATGAGGAGAGCAGAAGATCTCAAACCCAACAAAACTATTCTGAGAAAAGATTTATTTTCTGGCTTGTTTAAAGTATGCTTGTGGTTGGTGGGGAGATATGTGTGTATGAGGAATAGTAGTAAGAGATTGGCTGGTGAGATAATGCTAGTTTTAAAGAAAGATTAATTTAAATGCTTTTCCAAAGGTGTTCAAAAATGTCAGGACAAATGCTGTGAAATTAGCTAGAATATTTGAAGACTAGCAGGGAGTAAACTTATGGTCAAAATACTTAACTCACTCTAGGTTCTGAAAACTTGTGACAGGGTCTGCCCTCAGCACAATGTTTAAGTTGTCTCTATTCTGCTTGCTTGCTTTTGGATTACTTTTCCCTAGGTGGTAGCCTTAACCCCTGGTATTCTGCCCCAACATAAACTCACCCTCACTAGTATAGGTTAGTGACCTTACCTGCTTCTCTTCAAGGGAGAATTAACATTTGAAAGGAATGCTCAGAAAACAATCTTCAGTGTTTAATCCCAAGGTGAATTCTGGATGATGGTGCTTCAGGATAGCAGCTGTAGGCCTACAGAACAGAGATTTTAGCATAAAATAAATTCTGCTTGTTGAAACAGTCAAGTTTCACTATGAGCTCACTTGTATTCAGAATGGATCTCAGTTTCTTCATCTGTAAAATAAGTTGTAGTGTCCTGGAAGGTTGTTCCAGGACACATGATTAGTGAATGCCAAAGGCGGGAATCCAAATGCCCAAGCTTTGAGGTAACTGTGTATACATGGTACCAACATGCTTTCGAGCAGGGACTGCCATTTGTAGTCCCAGAACCCTTAAGTATCCACTAAGGTAGAAATGAAGATGTGTAATGTAATTTTGATATTTACAAAAGCCTAACATTTGCAAAGTAACTAAAGCCTTCAGTTTGCTCTGTGTGTGTGTATGTGTGTGTGTGCGTGTTTTCCAAAAATAAATCAACACAGGTTGTTTATTTTTCTGTTTAATAAGGGATCTGTGGGCCTTTAAATATCTATTCTGTCTCCCAAACTGTCTCTTTTACTCTAGTTTCACTGTCTTAAAATTTGCCATTTTATATTTATCATCATTCTTCCACTAAGAAAAAACATATTCTTTTGCATTAAACGCTCTTAAATTTTGTATCCATAAAATTTCCCCATGTACCTGGAACCTCAAAATGTGAACTTATTTGGAAATAAAACCTTTACAAATATATTTATTTAAGATGAGGTCATACTGGGGTAAGGGGGGGACTCTAAATCCAATGACTGGTGTCTTCATAAGAAGACCATGTGAAGTTATTGAGACACATGCAGGAAAGAAGGCTATGTGAAGATGGAGACAGGGGTTCAGTGATGCATCAACAAACCAAGGAATGCCAGGAGCCACCAGAAGCTGGAAGAGGCAAGGAAAGATTCCTTCCTAGAAACTTCAAGGGTGCATGTCCAGGCTGACACCTTAATTTTGGATTTCTGGTCTGTAGAACTTTGAGAAAATAAATTTCTCTATTTTATTTATGTTATGGCAGCCCTAGAAAACTAATACAGCCTCTTATACTAAGTCCTGGAAGAGAGGTCCCTGAGTGAGGCATTCTTTGAAGTCAATGATACTTCAGTGGGAGAACACTGGTTTGAGGGGTAGGAACCACTAGAAAGGCTTTGTAAAAAGCCTTTTGAAGCAGGAAGAGGAGAGGAAAGATGGCTGTATTTTGCATATTACATAATCAAAGACCAGTCCTGTGGAGAGTAATCTCCAAAGCTTCATTCAAACGTCCCTACTGAGGCCAGCTTTCTATCCTATACCAATATGAAGTCAACAATAAGCAGTTGTTGCCCTAGCTAAGTGCTCAGGAACTAGGAGTTGAAAACAACTTTCACACCCTGGACACATGAGCCCCGCCTAATCTTTTTCCTCCCCAGAAATCATCACTTGTAAGTGGCCTGGCCTCAGGGTAATTTAAATGAGTACTAAAGGGTCTGGCAAGCAGGACAATGTACCCTATATGTCCCCCATTCTTCTGTCTCAATCAGAAGTGGGAAATTTGCTATTACCTTTTTAAATGATCTTTTGTGGGGCGCCTGGGTGGCTCAGTCGTTAAGCGTCTGCCTTCGGCTCCGGTCATGATCCCAGGGTCCTGGGATCGAGCCCCGCATCGGGCTCCCTGCTCTGCGGGAAGCCTGCTTCTCCCTCTCCCACTCCCCCTGCTTGTGTTCCCTCTCTCGCTGTCTCTGTCTCTGTCAAATAAATAAATAAAATCTTTAAAAAAAAAAAAAATGATCTTTTGTATTTGTTTATTTGTTTTGGTTGTTTGCTTTTTTGAAAATTCATCTAGCTATTAGTTTTACATCTCTCTTTTCTGGCAAAGCCTTCTAGGCTTGAATAAACTTGGCTTTGTTTTCTGCATCAGGTGATGTATCATTTTGACTCACCACCCAGGGGAGTGGGAGTGACTAGGGGGCTTAGACAATTCTTTGTATTTTGCTGACTGGGCCAGAGCAGAGTGGCTGTTTCCAATTCATATTAGAGTTTATTTTGGTCTAATTTGCATTCCTGAGAAAGTCCTTCCATTTGTTTGCCTTTTCCTATCTCAAATGCCTCTATCTTGTCTGAGCATAAAGATAGGTGGATAGCCATAAGAAGTAGAAACATATCTGACTATTACATCCAATGTTTTAGGTTGTAATTTTGCTACCCCTATCTTCAGTGTAGACCTTTGCTGACCTGGAGCGTGAGTTCTGAGGCAGATATATAAAAAATGTAGAGATTTGCAACATAGAAGTGTTGGTAGAGTGATTTGAAGGGTCTGGCAAAGATGCCCTTCCTATTTCTTCACAAAAAACAAAACAAACAAAAAAACCAAACAAACAAAAAATCAAAAAAACAAAAAAAAAACCCAAAACCAAAAACCAAAAACCAAAACAAAATGATGCTTACTTAAAGATTTTGCCTGTGATTGACCTGATAGCAGCACTCATTTGCATGCTCAAGTAGGGCTCACCAGTTTTATTGTCTGTTCCACACAATGTCTGTGAAATGATCATTTATAAATATGATTGAAGGGCATGAACTAGTACACATTGCTGTCCTTATTTGCATTATGAGCCCCAAAGCCATGTTTTTTTCTGAAATTAATTGAGATAGGAGTCAAGAAACTTTTTTTTATTATGTTTAATTAGCCAACATATAATCCATCGTTAGTTTTTGATGTAGTGTTTAACGATACATTAGTTACGTGTAACACCCAGTGCTCATCACCACATGTACTCTCCTTAATACCCATCTCCCGGTTACACCATCCCCCCACCCCCCTTCTGTAACCCTCAATTTATTTCCCGGAGTCCATTGTCTCTCATGGTTTGTCTCCCTCTCCGATTTCTTCCCATTCAGTTTCCCTCCATTCCCCTGTGGTCCTCCACACAATTCCTTAAGTTCCACATATGAATGAAACCATATAATTGTCTTTCTCTGTTTGACTTATTTCACTTGGCAAAATCCCCTCCAGTTCCATCCATGTCCATGCAAATGGTGGGTATTCATCCTTCGTGATGGCTGAATAATATTCCATTGTAGATATGAACCACATCTTCTTCATCCATTCATCTGTTGAATGGCATCTTTTTTTTTTTTTTTTTAAAGATTTTATTTATTTATTTGAGAGAGAGAGCACAAGAGGGGGGAGCGGGAGAGGGAGAAGCAGACTCCCGGCTGAGCAGGGAGCCCGATGCGGGACTCGATCCCGGGACTCCAGGATCATGACCTGAGCCGAAGGCAGTTGCTTAACCAACTGAGCCACCCAGGCGCCCTGTTGAATGGCATCTTGACTCTTTCCACAGTTTGGCTATTGCTGCTATGAACATTGGGGTGCATGTGCCCCTTCTTTTCACTATGTCTGTATCTTTGGGGTAAATACCTAGTAGTGCAATGCCTGAGTCATAGGGTAACTCTATTTTTAACGTCTAGAGGAACCTCCATACTGTTTTCCAAAGTGGCTGTACCAGCTTGCATTCCCACCAAGAGTGTAAGAGGGTTCCCCTTTTCCACATCCTCACCAACACTTGTTTTGTCCTGTCTTGTTAATTTTTATCATTCTAACTGGTGTGAGGTGGTATCTCATTGTGGTTTTCATTTGTATTTCCCTGATGGCTAGTGATGTTGAGCATTTTTTCATGTGTCGGTTAGCCATTCATATGTCTTCTTTGGAGAAGTGTCTGTTCCTATCTTCTGCCCATTTCTTGACTGGATTATTTGTTTTTCGAGTGTTGAGTTTGAGAAGTTCTTTATAGATCTTGGATACTAGTTCTTTATCTGATATGTCATTTGCAAATATCTTCTCCCATTCCGTGGGTTGCCGCTTAGCTTTGTTGATTGGTTCCTTTGCATTGCAGAAGATTTTTATCTTGATGAAGTCCCAAAAGTTCATTTTTGCTTTTGTTTCCCTTGTCTTTAGAGACGTGTCTTGAAAGAAGTCACTGTGGTCAATGTCAAAGAGGTTACTACCTATATTCTCCTTTAGGATTTTGATGGATTCCTGTCTCACATTGAGGTCTTTTATCCACTTTGAGATTATCTTTGTGTATGGTGTAAGAGAATGGTCCAGCTTCATTCCTCTGTATGTGGCTGTCCAATTTTCCCAGCACCCTTTATTGGAGAGATTGTCTTTTTTCCATTAGATATTCTTTCCTGATTTGTTGAAGATTAGTTGACCATAGACTTGAGGGTCCATTTCTGGGATCTCTATTCTGTTCATTGATCTATGTGTCTGTTTTTGTGCTAATACCATGCTGTCTTGATGGTCACAGCTTTGTAATATAGCTTGAAGTCAGGCATTGTGATGCCCCCAAGTTTGTTTGTTTTTTTCCAACATTCCCTTGGTTATTCGGGATCTTTTCTGGTTCCATAGAAATTTTAGGGTTGTTTGTTCCAGCTCTGTGAAAAAAGTAGATGGTATTTTCATAGAGATTGCACTGAAAGTGTAGATTGCTCTGGGCAGCATAGACAGTTTTGCAATGTTTATTCTTCCAATCTATGAGCATGGGATGTTTTTCCATCTCTTTGTGTCTTCCTCAATTTCTTTCTTAAGTGTTCTGTAGTTTCTAGAGTAAAGATCCTTTACCTCTTTGGTGAGATTTGCTCCTAGGTATCTTATGGGTTTTGGTGCTATTGTAAAAGGAATCGATTCTTTAATTTCTCTTTCTTCAGTCACATTGTTAATGTATAGAAATGCAACTGATCTCTGTGCATTGATTTTATATCCTACCGCATTGTTGAATTGCTGTTTAAGTTCTAGTAATTTGGGGGTGGAGTCTTTTGGGTTTTCCACATAAATTATCATGTCATTTGTGAAGAGAAAGAGTTTGACTTCTTCTTTGCCAATTTGAATGCCTTTTATTTCTTTTTGTTGTCTGATTGCTGAGTCTAGGACTTCTCGTAATATGTTGAACAAAAGTGGTGAGAGTGGCCTTAAGGGAAAAGCTCTCAGTTTTTCCCCATTGAGAATGATATTCACTGTGGGCTTTGCCTAGATGGCTTTTATGATATTGAGGTATGTTCCCTCTAGCCCCACACTGTGAAGAGTTTTAATCAAGAAAGGATGCTGTATTTTGTCAAATAGTTTTTCTGCATCAATTGAGAGGATCATATGGTTCTTGTCTCTTCTTTTGTTAATGTGTTCTATCACGTTGATTGATTTGCAAATGTTGAATCACCTTTGCATCCCAGGAAAAAACACCACCTGGTCATGGTGAATAATCCTTTTACTGTGCTGTTGGATCCTATTGGCTAGCATCCTGTTGAGTATTTTGGCATCCATGTTCATCAGGGATATTGGTCTGTAATTCTCCTTTTTGATGGGGTCTTTGTCTGGTTTTGGGATCAGGGTAATGCTGGCCTCATAGAACGAGTTTGGAAGTTTTCCTTCTATTTCTATTTTTTTGGAACAGCTTCAGTAGAAGAGGTATGATTTCTTCTTTAAATGATTGGTAGAATTGCCCTGGGAAGTCATCTGGCCCTGGACTCTTGTTTTTTTGGGAGGTTTTTGATTATTGTCTCAATTTCCTTGCTGGCTATTGGTCTGTTCAGATTGTCTATTTCTTCCTGTTTCAGTCTTGGTTAATTATAAGTGTCCAGGAATACATCTATATCTTCCAGGTTGTCTAGTTTGTTGGCATATAGCTGCTAGTATTAAGTTCTAATAATTCCCTCTATTTCCTTGGTATTGGTCGTAATTTTTCCCCTTCCATTCATGATTTTATTAATTTGGGTCCTTTCTCTTTTCTTTTGGATAAATCTGGCCAGAGGTTTATCGATCTTATTCTTTCAAAGAACCAGCTTATAGTTTCACTGATCTGTTCTACTGTTCTTCTAGTTTCTATTTCATTGACTTCTGCTCTAATCTTTATTATTTCTCTTCTCCTGCTTGGTTTAGGCTCTATTTGCTGTTCTTCCTCCAGATCCTTTAGTTGTAAGGTTAATTTGTGCATTTGGGATTTTTCTACTTTTTTGAGAGAGGCTTGGATGGCTATGTACTTCCCTCTAAGGACCACCTTTGCAGTATTCCATAGGTTCTGAACAGATTTTTCATTTTCTTTGGTTTGCATGAGCTGTTTAAGTTCCTTTTTACTTTCCTGGTTGACCCATTCATTCTTTAGCAGGATGCTCTTTAACCTCCAAGTGTTTGTGTTCCTTCCAAATTTTTCTTTGTGGTTGAGTTCCAGTTTCAGTGCATTGTGGTCTGAAAGTATGCAGGGAATAATCTCAATCTTTGGTATCAGTCAAGACCAGATTTGTGTCCCCGTATGTGATCTGTTCTGGAGAAAGTTCTGTGTGCACTCAAGAAGAATGAATATTCTGTTGTTTTAGGATGTAATGTTCTGTATATATCTAGAAAGTCCATCTGGTCCCATGTGTCCTTCAAAGCCGTTGTTTCTTTGTTGATCTTATGTTTAGATGATTGGTCTATTGCTGTGAGTGGAGTGTTGAAGTCTCCTACTATTAATGTATTATTATTAATATGATTCTTTATTTTTGTCAATAGTTGGTTTATGTAGTTGGCTGCTCCCATGTTGGGGGCATAGATATTTACAATTGTTAGATGTTCTTGTTGGATAGAACCTTTAAGTATGATATAGTATCCCTCTATATCTCTTACTATAGTCTTCGGTTTAAAATCTAATTTGTCTGATATGAGGATTGCTACCCTGCTTTCTTTTGAGGTCCATTGGTGTGGTAAATCGTTCTCCATCCCCTCACTTTCAATCTGGAGGTGTCCTTAGGTTCAAAATGAGTCTCTTGTAGACATCATATGGTTGGGTCCTGCTTTTTTATCCAATCTGAAACCCTGTGCTCTTTGATGGGAGCATTCAGCCTGGTCACATTGAGTGTAACTATTGAAAGATATGAATTTAGTGCTGTCATATGTCTGTAAAATCTCTGTTTCCATAGATTGTCTCCATAAATTTCTGTTCGATATTACTCTTGCAGTCTTTCTTCTTTTATAGAATCCCTCTTAAAATTTCTTGCAGGGCTGGCTTGGTGGTCACATATTCTTTCAGTTTCTGCTGGTCATGGAAGCTCTTTATCTCTCCAACCATTCTGAATGACACCCTTGCTGGATAAAGTATTCTTGGCTGCATGTTCTTCTCATTTAGTACCCTGAATATGTCTTGTCAACCCTTTCTGGCTTGCCAGGTCTCTGGGGATAGGTATGATGTTATTCTGATGTTCCTCCCTCTGTATGTAAGAAATCTCTTCCCCCTTGCTGCTCTCAGGATAGCTTCCTTGGCTCTAAGTTTTGCATGTTTCACTATTATATGCTGGGGTGTTGGTCTATTTTTATTAATTTTGGGAGGGGTCCTCTCTGCCTCTTGGACATTAATGCTTGTTTTCTTCCCCAGATTAGGGAAGTTCTCAGCTACGATTTGCTCAAATATACCTTCTAGTCCTCTCTCTCTCTCCACCCACTTGGGGATCTCAATAATTCTGACATTGGAACATTTCATGGCATCATTGATGGCTCTGATTCTGTTCTCATGGGCTTATACCTGCCTATCCTTATCTTCCTCAGCTTCCTTCCTTTCTATCAGCTTATCTTCTAGATCACTAATTTGTTTTTCTGCCTCATTTACCTTGGCAGTTAGAGTATCCTGGTTAGACTGCATTTTATTAATAGCATTTTTAAGTTCGGCCTGATTAGATCTCATTTCTGCCTTTAGGGATTCTATATTGTCACTAGTGCTTTTCTCAAGCCTAGCTATTGACTTCATAATTGCTACACTGGAGTCTATCTCTGACATCTTCTTATATCCATATCCATTAGATCTGTGGCAGAGGCCATTGTCTCTGGTTCTTTTCTTTGTTGGGACTTCCTCCTCCTAGTCATTCTGTTGAGGGATGGTTGAGGGAATGTATAGAGTCCAAAATATCAACCTTGACCTGAGCAAAATGCACCTAGGAAAAAATCTGAAGTTGTTGAAAGCTGCCACAGATACCCCATCAAAGCCAAGATGATCCAAAACAATAAAAAAGAAAGAAAAAAGAAAAGAGAAAAAAAAAAGGTGGCAGGGAGAGAGAGATTACAATCTCTCAGGATGGTCACAGCAGGGTGATCTGCCTGTTCCTGCTTGATTTTTGGTCTGCATGTTAGAATACACTATACCCCAAAATTGCAAAGAAATCAAACTTACATATATATCAAGATAAAATTGAATAGAGTGAAAAACGGGCTAGTATGATGCATCAATCTATAAAACATATGTGAAATAAGATAAAAGTTAAGAAGCAACCTAAAAAAACATAGGCTGGGAAATACGAATCTATTTGAAATGGGAGTAGGGTCAAAAAAAAAAAGTAAGAAAAGAAACTAAAAAATGTATGTAAAACTTTAGCCTCAAGTATAAGGGAGTTGTAAGGGAACACCTGGAGTTCCCTATATTATTCCCTTGGTGTTAGAGTTTTACAGTCCTATGGGAAATAAGCTTATCATTCACCTGTTCTTCCAGTCTGTCTTCTGGGGGAGAGGTCTGCTGCTTGGCTTCTCAGGCATCTTTGCCTGGGTGGAGTTGCTCCACCCTTTGTCAGGGGGATGGGCTTATTGTGAGCTGGTTGGCTGTGCAGCTTTTGTTCCCTGGCATCTTTCTGCTTCTCTTTGGAGGGTCAGAGAAAACATGGCCATGCGTGAATCTCCCACCCAGAGCTGCAATATCACAGTCCCCCCCACCTTCAGCAAATCCTCCAGGTCAATCCGTCTCCACCTCTGTGCATACCAAATTCTACAGACTCTCATAATTGGTGCCCACCACATCTCTCCTGGGGGAGTCACAGGGACCTGTAAGGGTCTCTGTGTTTTGTGACTTTGTGATTGCTAGAGGCCATGGGCTCACACATGAACCCTCTTCTGTAGCTTCCAGGTCACGCTGAGTGCTGCCCCAAGAAACATGGTTTTTCACTGACTGTGAATCTCACACTGTTAATTCCCCTTTTTACAAGAATCCTGTAATATACTTTTGAGGGAATCACCAATGTTCATTTTTCTTTCCCGATCTGGTCTGACAAATCCCATAGTAACTTTGAAGAAAAAAGTTTAATGGGGGTAGTACTGGTCCTGAAATCAAAACATCTAAGTTCCAGTTGTTATAAGGAGCAAATGATTCAAAGATGTTATTTTCTTTTTAACATTGTCACTATCTGACATTATCTTAAATATTTATTTGTTTTCTTATGTAGTACCTGTTTCTTCCAAAAGAATGTAACCTTATTAGGATAGAAAATTTGTCTTATTCTCCACTGTTTCCCTAGTTCTCAGAATTGTGCCTGACACTTAGTAGGAGCTCAATAAATATTTATGGAATGAGTGAATGAGTAAGTTAATGACTCATATTCTCTTAGAGTTAGGGAAACTTTAAAGGCCACCTAACCCAGTCTCTCACTCCATAACATCCTCTCCAATATCTTTGACAAACACTCATTCAGTCCATCCTCAGGCTTCTTCAGAAGAGGGAACTCACTATCTTTCCAGAAAGCTTATTTTACTATTGCCAGAGTTCTTCCCTATGTTGAGTTCAAATCTATCTCACTGAAAATTTTACCCCTTATTCTTTATCCTGATTTTTGCAGCTACACTGAATAAACTCTAATTTTCAATACAATGGTTCTTCAAGTTTGTGAAAACTGATAGTCTCCATAAATATCCAGGTGAAATTCCTTTAACTGTTCCTTTAACTGTTTCTCATATGGTATGCTTTTGACTACCCCTCATCATCCTAGCACTCTTTTGTGACCACTTATTTCTGCTTCAATACTATAGTCTGGGAAGTGCTCAACGTGGTACAAATAGCCTCTGTTGCTACATAGAAATTGTTCATTAGCACTTCATGGGTATATCTGTTCAACATGTTCTACATCTACGTGTCCTAGAATTATCCCACATTTCATTATTTTTGCCACAAGGAAATCATAAAGGATTTTGTAAAATGACTTGCAAGAATCAAGGTATATTAGGTCTATATCATTCCACTAATCTGCTTGTATAGCAACCATATCTAAAAATGAAATGAGGTTAATTTGCTTAGTAAAGTAGTAACAGCTCTTAATGCTTCCCTTTTCTTTCTTTTTTTTTTGCTTCAGGTTTTTATTTAAATTCTAGTTAGTTAACATAGGGTGTAATATTGGTTTCAGGAGTAGAATTTAGTGATTCATCATTTACGTATAACCCCCAGTGCTCAGACAAGTGGCCTCCTTAATATTCATCACCCATTTAGTCTATTCCTCACCCACTTCCCCTCCGGCAACCCTCAGTTTGTTCCCTATAGTTAAGAGTTAAGAGTCTCTTATGGTTTGTCTCCCTCTCTTCTTTTCTTCCTTCCCCTATGTTTATCTGTTTCATTTCTTAAATTCCACATATGAGTGAAATAATATGGTAGTTGTCTTTCTCTGACTGACTTATTTCACTTAGAATAATACACTCTAGCTCCATTCTCATCATTGCAAATGGCAAGATGTCATTCTATTTGGTGGTTGAGTAATATTCCATTATATATATATATATATATATATATATATATATATATATATATATATAATTTTTTCCATTATATATATAGTTTAGGAGTACTGATCTTTTACCTCTTTGGTTAAGTTTATTCCTAGGTATCCTATGGTTTTTGGTGCAATTGTAAACAGGATTGATTCCTTGATTTCTCCTTCTGCTGCTTCATTATTGCTATATGAAATACAGCAAACTTCTGTACGTTGATATTGTATCCTGCGACTTTACTGAATTCGTGTATTAAGTCTTGCAATTTTTTGGTGGAGGCTTTTGGGTTTTCTACATAGAGTATGATGTCATCTGCAAAGAGTGAAAGTTTGACTTCTTTCTTGCTAATTTGGATGCCTTTCATTTTTTTGTTGTTGTTGTTGTTGTCTGATTACTGAGGCTAGGACTTCCAGTACTATGCTAAATAACAATGGTAAGAATGGACATCCCTGTCTTCTTCCTGACCATAGAGGAAAAACTCTCAGTGTATCCCCTCTGAGGATGATATTAGCTGTAGGTATTTCATATATGACCTTTATGATGTTGAGGCATGTTCTCTCTATCCCTGCTTTGTTGAACGTTTTTATCAAGAATCAATGCTATATTTTGTCAAAAGCTTTTTCTGTATCTATTGACAGGATCATATGGTTCTTATACTTTCTTTTATTAATGTGGTGTGTCACATTGATTGATTTGTGAATATTGAACCATCTCTGTAGGCCAGGAATAAATCCTACTTTTAATTCTTTTACTGTACTGTTAGAATCGATTTGCTAGTATCTTGTTGAGAATTTTTGCATCCATGATCTTCAGAGATATTGGTTTGCAATACTCCATTTTAGTAGGATTTTTGTCTGGTTTTGGAATCAAGGTAATGCTGGCCGCATAGAATGAATGTGGAAGTTTTCTATCCATTTCTATTTTTTGGAATAGTTTGAGAAGAATAGGTATTAACTTCTCTTTAAATGTTTGGTAGAATTCCCCTGGGAAGGCATCTGGCCCTGGACTTTTATTTGTTGGGAGATTTTTGATTATAATTCAATTTTATTGCTGGTTATTGGTCTGTTCAAATTTTCTATTTCTTCCTGTTTCACTTTGGGTAGTTTATATGTTTCTAGCAATTTATCCATTTCTTCCAGATCGCCCAGCTTGTTGACATATAATTTTTTATCATATTCTCTTATAATTGCTTGTATTTCTGTGGTGTTGGTTGTGATCTCTCCCCTTTCATTCATGATTTTATTTATTTGGGTCCTTTTTCTTTTCTTTTTGGTAAGTCTGGCCAGGTGTTTATCAATTTTATTAATTCTTTTAGAGAAGTACCTCCTAGTTTCATTGATCTGTTCTACTAGGTTTTTTTGTTTGTTTGTTTCTATATCATTTATTTCTGCTCTAATCTTTATTATTTCCCTTCTTCAGCTGGCTTTAGGTTTCATTTACTGTTCCTTTTCTACCTCCTTTAGGTGTAAGGATGGGTTGTGTATACGATACTTTTCTTCCTTCTTGAGGTAGGCCTGTATTGTTATATACTTCCCTCTTAGGATAGCTTTTGCTGTGTCCCAATGACTTCGGACCATTGGGTTTTCATTTTCATTTGCTTCCATGTATTTTTTATTTCTTCTTTAATTTCTTGGTTAACCCATTCATTCTTTATTAAGATGTTCTTTAACCTCCATGTATTTGTGGTCTCTCCAAATTTTTTCTTGTGGTTACTTCAAGTTTCATAGTGTTGTGGTCAGAAACTATGCATGGTATGATCTCCATCTTTTTTACTTGTTGAGGGCTGATTTGTGACCCAGTATGTGATCTATTCCAGAGAATATTCCATGTGCACCCCAAAGGAATGTGTATTCTTCTGCTTTAGGATAAAATGTTCTGAATATATCTGTTAAGTCCACCTGGTACAGTGTGCCATTCAAAGCCATTGTTTCCTTATTGATTTTCTGCTTAGATATTCTGGCTTTTGCTGTAAGGGGGGTGTTAAAGTTTCCTACTGTTATTGTATTATTATCAATAAATTTCCTTATGTTTTTTATTAATTGATTTATATGTTTGGGTGCTACCAGATTAGGGTCATAGATTTTTATAATTGTTAAGTCTTCTAGTTGGATAGACCCCTTAATTATGATCTAGTGCCCTTCTTCATTTCTTGTTACAGTCTTTGCTTTAAAATCTAGTTTATCTGATATAAGTATGGCTACTCTGGTTTTCTTCTGATGTCCATTAGCCTGATAGATGGTTCTCCAACCCCTCACTTTCAATCTGCACATTGTCTTTAGGTCTCAAAAAAGTCTCTTGTAGGCAGCATATAGATGGGTCTTTTTTTTTTTTTTTTTGTATCCATTCTGATATCCTATGTCTTTTGATTGGAACATTTAGTCCATTTACATTCAGAGTGATTATTGATAGATATGAATTTAGTGCCATTGTACTGTCTGTAAAGTCATTGTTCTTGGAAATTTTCTCTGTTCCTTCCTAGTCTTTGTTGCTTTTGGTGTTTCTTTCCCAGCCAAAGAGTCCCTTTTAATATTTCTTGCAGCTCTGGTTTAGTGGTCATGAACTCCTTTAGTTTTTGTTTGTATGGGAAACTCTTTATCTCTCTTTCTATTCTGGATGACAGCATTGCTGGATAAAGTATTCTTAGCTGCATATTTTTCCCATTCAGTACGTTGAATATATCATGCATCTGTCTTTTGGCCTGCCAAGTTTCTGTGGATAGATCTGCTGCTAACCTTATTTGTCTTCCCTTGTAAGTTAGGGATTTCTTGCCCTTGTTGCTCTTAAGATTTTTTCCTTATCTCGGTATTTTGCAAATTTTTACTACAATATGTAGACCTGCTTTTGTTGATTTTGATAGGAGTTCTCTTTGCCTCTTGGATTTGTATGTCTGTTTCTTTCCCCAGATTAGGGAAGTTTTCAGCTATAAGAAAACTTCTGCCCCCTTTCCCCTCTCTTTTTCCTCTGGAACTCCTATGATATGAATGTTATTATGCTTTATGGAGTCACTGACTTCCCTAAGTCTACTTTCATTAATGAATATTTTTCTTTCTTTCTTCTTTTCAGCTTCATTATTTTATATAATTTTATCTCCGAATCACTTATTCGTTCTTCCACTTCTTCCATCTTTGTGGTCATTACATCCAGTTGGTTTCATATCTTGGTTATAGCACTTTTATTTTATTATTTATTTATTTATTATTATTATTATTATTTTTAGTTATAGCATTTTTAAATTTCCGCCTGACAAGTTTTTAGATCTTTTATCTCTGCAGTAAGGGACTCCCTGGTGTCTTCTATGCTTTTCTCAAGCCCAGCCAGTATCCTTATGGTTGTTGTTTTAAAATCTAGATCAAGCATATTACTTATATCTGTTTTGATTTGATCCCTGGCCATGACCTTTTCTTATTCTTTCTTTTGGGATCAATTCTTCCATCTTGGCCTTTTGTCTAGATCTCTGTCTTCTTCTGTGTGTTGGGAAAGCCTGTTAGGTTTCCTGCTCCTGAGAGTAAAGGCTTTATTAAGAAGAAGTCATATACTTTTGAAGGCCTGGTACCTCAGGATGTGTTTCTGGTGTATGCTGCGTGCACTCTGCTGTTATGTTTTGGCTGCTTGTTCCCTCAGTTCAGTCCTCTGCAGAGTTTCTCCTTGCCTGCATCAGCGAGTGTTTGGACCTTGTCCAGTGTGTGGTGAGTTTCAACTATGTGTGCTTTGGTCTGCTTGTTAAAAGTAGACTAGAGCTGAAGCTTTGCAGCATGCTATGGTCAGTGGGCTTGGTGTGTGTGGGAGGTTTGTGCTGGTTTTCTGGTGGAGGGGTCTGTTGCCTCTCTGGCTCTCAGGCACACTTGCCCTAGTAAATAAATGCCTGCAGAATGCAAGGGGGTAGGGCTTCATGTAAGCAGCTCAAGCCTCCAGTGTGGATACTGTGCTGTTCCTTGGAGTCTATCTGTGCTGATGGGTGGGGGATAAACATTGGCATCATCCCACACTGTTGTCTCTGGAGAGGGGAGTTCACACCACTGCTGCCCAGGAAGCCCTCACAGAAAAACAAACAATCTCCCCTCATGTGTCCCAGTCATTCCTCAGATCCCTGCCTTCACCATGTCTGCCCAGGCCATCTGCCCACCCAGTGGTGCATTGCTCCTGTTTTATCCCAGGCATGATGGCTGAGTTTCAAAACTCCAACTTTTAGAGACCCAGCATGAAATAGACCCCTGCCGATCCTCTGGAGGAGGGTCTCACTGCACTGTGGCTGGTGGGTCCCATCAGGGCAGTCACACAAATGTGCAGGGGCTTGAAGTTTATAGTAAAGTGCAGCAAAAAGCCTATATTCATGTTAGCTGTCCTCAGCAACTGTCTCTGCCCTTATGTTAATGAACAGGGCAGCACAATGGTGCCTGCAGGCTCTTTTGTCACCTAAGAGGCAGTGCCACCTCTCCCAAATGCACTCCAAGAAAGGGAACTTCTCTCCTAGTGTGACACAGGGGATCCTCAGACCACACTGTCCACTCTCAGGTCTCTGCCCTCCTCCACAGGAGCACTGCTCCACCTTCCAGGCTCCACATCTGCCATGATTTAGACTTCTAAAACTTCAGTCTTTGAACTTCACTGTTTATAAAAACTCACGATAATTAGCGCCTCTTGTTTTCCCAGTCAGTGGTTTTGGGAACATGTTTTTTTTTTTTTTTTTTTTTTTTTTTTGTGCAATCCCCTGTGTGCTGCTCTCTCCCTCTGTCTCTCTCTCCTCTCTCTGTGATCAGGGCTCCCTCTCCTCCACAGCACCTGTGATTCTTTCCCCCCACCAAATCATATCTCTGCACCTCTTACCTTCCATGATGTGGCTTCTTTTCTCCCTCTAGTTGTGCAATTTCTTCTCCCAGTCCTCAGATAGATTTCTTGGGTGTTCACAATGATCTGACATTTATCTAGCTGTGCTCGAGGAAAGAGGCAAGCATAGGGTCTTCTTACTCCTCTGCCACCTAACTCCTCCCCCATGCTTCCCTTTTGAATGATCATAAACTATCTGTTTGAAATGACTGATGAAAAATGTTTGGAAAATTTAAAAATGTAAAAACACTTAAAACTTCAAAATGTTATTATAATTTGATATTATAAACTATAAAATAAAATATATATAAAAGTATAATATTAAATTATGTTATAATATAATATCTCTAGATAGATAGATAGATAGATAGATAGATGATAGAATGCAGTGTGTGTGTGTGGTGTATGTGTTTTCCATATTTCTGGTAGGAGAATCAGTGGGGAAATAGTTAATACTGTCAGTATTGACAGTAAATTCTTATAATTAAACTTCTAAGTCAGTGCTTTAGCATAATGAGTTGGATAAATGCAAACTCCCCTTGGTCTATTATTTTATTATATCAAGACACAGACTTAAAGTACATTTGGTCTTATTTGGAATGTCTTTTTTTCAAAAAAACAACGATTAAAGTCATTTTTTTCTTTCTTATTTTTTTCTCTCCAGTAAAACATATATGCAGGAGAATGTAGCGTACAGGAAATCTGGAGGAAGACCTTCTGTGCTCAGGGTACTTGCCCCTCCCCCAACTTCTATTGTTCTAGGTAACACTACATTCTCTTGTTTGTGTGAGTGAATAAAATCACATTGTATAAGTCCACTTTGGATATTTCTGCCTTTCTGAGACAGGCAAAAATAAAATATTTTTTGTATCTGACACAGATTAATTATACATCTAGTACTAATCTAAAAACTAAAAAGAGACCCTAACTAAATTAAATAAAATGTTTGAATTTACCAAAAGCAAGGATTTTTTTTTTTAAAGATTTTATTTATTTATTTGAGAGAGAGAATGAGATAGAGAGAGCATGAGAGTGGGGAGGGTCAGAGGGAGAAACAGACTCCCTGCTGAGCAGGGAGCCCGATGCGGGACTCGATCCCGGGACTCCAGGATCATGACCTGAGCCGAAGGCAGTCGCTTAATCAACTGAGCCACCCAGGCGCCCCCAAAAGCAAGGATTTTTAGAAACAAAAATTCAGGTGCATTCTCTCTCCCTCTCTCTCCTTCACTTTCATTCTCTCTTTAGTTCCCCCATCCCCCTCTCTCCTCCCTTCTCTCTTTCAAATAATGTCCCAGTGTTTGCTCCAAATTAAAATCTTTCCCTTCTACGTCATTTACCAATTTGATTAATAGGGTCCATGCAGTTTGAAAACTCTGATTAAGTATAGACTAAACCTAAAGAATATTTTTTTATTTGACTATAAAGATTCATTGAGTTCAGGTTATAAATATATATCCTGCTCTCTTAAGCTTGAATTTTACTGGAAGTTTTCCTTAAGCTTAACTTTTTCGTCATTTTTATACCAGTTTCCTAATATCTGCTATATTCTCAACACTTTTATTATTAATTGCTTACTATTTTTTTTAAAAAAATTGACTCTCTTTTAAATTTAAATATCCATTTTGTCATTATCCTAAACATTAGTTTGTTTGGCATCATGGGCTTGGTGTACTAGATAAAGTTAAATATAAAATGTTTGTCTATGTACCATTTAAAATTATCTACAAATCATCATTAGTGTACATATCTAAATAGTTTACTTTCTGACATGGCTTCTATAGTCTTGGTTCAACAGACTATAGCTTTTATTTATACTTATTCAGAAATCCAAAAGTTCATTATAATATAAGTGCCAGGAATTAGATCAACACTACCCAGTATTATACCCACTTGTGTTTTTTTAAGATTTATTTATTTATTTGTCAGAGAGAGAGAGCACAAGCAGGGGGAGCAGCAGGCAGAGGGAGAAGCAGGCTCCCCACTGAGCAAGGAGACTGATGCAGGACTCCATCCCAGAATCCTGGGATCATGACCTGAGCCAAAGGCAGACTCTTAACCATTTGTGGGACAGAGGGATGAAAGAACTGGTGATGAGACAAGATGAAGGAGTTTGTGTCTCCTCATTATCTTTCTCCCTGCCCCTCCACCACTATGCCATTTTTCTAATTTTCCTTATTCTTCAGCCTTGAAAAATCTGCTGGATTTTACATTTTGTTCTTGAAAAGCTTGGATTTTAGCATGGTAGAGACATGGGAACATAGAAATAACATTACAAAGCAAATGAGTTTTCTTCTCACAGCTGATATGAAACCTCAGTTCTTTTAGCTTTCTGGATCAGCTGACTTGGTCTTTGGCAGCCATTTTTGGCTTACTATTGCAACTGAAATAATATTAAGGGTACAGTTGGAATTGTCCCAAACTTCAGTGTAGTTGAAAATCTCTCATGCCTATAGTGTAGGTGATTAAATTTTAATTGACCTAAAGACTTTATGCTGGTCCCTCAAATCCTTTCAATTCTATTCTATCTTTCTTACAGTGATCACTGTACACCTGGTCTTTCAGCTCTTGAGCCAAAAATTGGCAAAGGGGAGAATGGCATTATCATCACTATGGAAGTTTAAATTTGCAAAAGCAGTTCCACCTCCAGGAAATGTTTGTTTCTTTTTAAGCCTTATGTCCATAATTTGAAGAGTCACGTGGCTAAGTCTGTATAGATCAACTTATTAGGCTTTCTTTAAGCATGTCCATCTAACCTAGAGTGACCTTAAGCATGACCAAATGACCTAGAGTATATGTGTCTATGCTCAGTTCTGCTATTTCTAAACCAAACCAAATTAAGCAAAACAAACAAAGCACTCTGCACTAAATTACCAGTATGAGTACTGACTAGTCTTGAATTACTATAATAAAGAGTAATTCATAATTTAAAGTAAGATTTCAAGAAATACAAAGGTTTTGGTTTTTACCAAAGATGTACAGTGGCTTCCACACAAAAATGTTGAGACAGTTTAGAGGGGTCATTATAAACAAGGGACATCCTCACAATGTAATGAGCAGCTGAAGTTTATTATGTTTTATTAACAAGATGCAACTGGAGTTCCATTGTCACTTCCCAGATCATGGATTGACATTAACATGACAGGTAGATACGATGTCCTATTTCAGAGGAGACTTAGGAAAAAATACAAATGTCTTCACACCTTTAATTGTCATTAGCATTAAACAATAAGCCTAGAGGTTCTAATGGTATATATTACTGGTTCTGGAACTTTAAAATGTATTAGAATCACTTGGAGTGTTTATTAAAACAAATTTCTAGGCCTCATCCCCAGAGTTTCTGACTCTAGGTTTGTGGTGAGGACTGAAAATTTGCAAATCTAGCAAGTTCCCAGGTGATGCTGTTGTTGCTGGTCTGAAGGACCACACTTTGAGAAACACTGGATTAGAGTCACATATGTTATAGAAGTTCCATCATCTTTAGAAGAGATAAGACCAGCATTTTCATAGGATACAAATAAAAATTTAAAAGTCACAGAAAAGGAGAAGAACAAATATTTATTGAGCATCTTCTGTGTGTGATGCACTTGCTAGATGCTTTACATAGATATTTTGTTCAATTTCATTTTGACTTCATTATCCCCATTTTTTAGATGAAAAAGAAACTTGGCAAGGTTGATTAATTTTCCCAAGGTCACATAGCTATTAGCTGGCAGAACTAAGCCAAACTCAGGTCTGTATGGCTTCAAAGTTTATACTTTTTCTACTAGGTTACATTGCCAAATCAATTGTTTTTAAAATATACATAAATATGATTTTTTTCTTAGAGAGGCAATATTATCTAGTCAAAGTGCAGTGAAGTGCCAGAACAATCATGCTCCAGCTCTGACTCTGCCACTAATTTCATCCATTGTTCCATGAATTCATGCACTCATCCCCAGCATTCATTCATCTACCCATCATCCATCAATCAATTTCTCTATCCATTTGCTCATTTATTAAATATTTCTTGACCATCCACAGTGTTTTAGTCCCTCATTATGTATACTTTTCCTTCATTAGGCATCGCTTTTCTTATATGTGCAATGAGATTGGAGTAGATAATTTCTAAGGTCTCTTGCATTCTACAAAGCTATATGATACCCAGAGTTCCTCTTTTTTCAGCAATAAAAATTGCAGATCTTTGCAGACAGACAAAGTTATCCTTCATTAAAATGAATTCAGAGAAGTCCTGTGTGGTATGGAGTGATACTTGCATATGAAAAACACATCTTTCTGTTAGTATTGCAAAAATATCTCATTAATTAAAATTGGGACATAGTTGAAGACTGTGGTAATTATAGCAGAGCTATTTCTTAATATTTCATGAAAATGTGAATAACAATTGTTACAAAAAGCTTAATTTACTTGATTTTAACAAGTTCAATAGTACTCAAGCACCAAAGATTAAGAAATGGTTAAAACTGAATGCAGAAGTTTTGACCAACTAATACTTAGAAGAGTTTGAGTTTTAAGTTCTCAAGGTAAATTGAATAATGTTCACTTACTACTTTATGAAGATAAATTTTTACTTAATCTGGTAAAATCTCCTTTACTCAAATTTCTTTCTTTTTAATTGCTTTGTGACCTTAAGAAAACTCTTAAAAGGATCACATGCAAAACTAACAAAAACAATACAAAAACAAAGGGTGCCTGGGTGGCTCAGTTGTTAAGCGTCTGCCTTTTGCTCAGGTCATGATCCCAGGGTCCTGGGATCGAGCCCTGCATTGGGCTCCCCGCTCAGCGGGAAGTCTGCTTTTCCCTCTCCCACTCCCCCTGCTTGTGGTCCTGCTCTCGCTGTCTCTCTGTCAAATAAATAAATAAAATCTTTAAAAAAAGCAATACAAAAACAACAACAACCAGCATAAATGGAACCATGTTAGTGGGGATTGTAAAAAGTCAATTAATACTCAGGTTTTTCAAGTGAATGCCAGATTTGTCTGGGATTGATTACAGCATGAAATGACCTCACCCCTTACACACACACACAGTTTGGATTATGTTTGGCAATGAAATAAATGGGATTTTTAAAACCATATCTTTCTATAGCTTTTACTATAGAACTTTGAAGATTTACCAATCTAAATTAGTTAGAATTTAGATCTTTGTCATTCTTACATAATCAATAAGAACAAAAATATTTATAAAAATTGCAATATTGAGGTGCTGGGTGGCTCAGTCAGTTAAGTGTCTGCCTTCGGCTCAGATCATGATCTCAGGGTCCTGGGATCGAGCCTCACATCAGGCTCCATGCTCAACAAGGATCTGTTTCTCCCTTTCCCTCTGGTCCTCCTCCCTGCTTGTGCTCTCTCTCTCAAATAAATAAATCTTTAAAAAAATTGCAATATCATGTAGCCAAAGAGGCTTCATATTTGAGCCCATTTAATTACATTTGATATGTATCAAGATGGGAGATTCATTATCTGAGACATTTTCAGAGCCAGAGTGATTTAACTTTGTGAATTTATCTGTCTTATTTTGTAATAACTCTTTCCCATGGCTGACACTTCCAAAGAAGGAGCAAACTAGACCTGAGATGTTACAGATAAGTACATTCACTAAGGAGACAGAACTTGATTTAAAAGTGGATTACAGTTGTCTTTTGATTTTGATGGAAGAGTTGTCACAAGAAACAGACACTATCTGAAAATTCAGAAACTTAGACTTCTGAGAACTGCATACGATTTAATAGAATGTTAACAAGGTATTTTCAGAGGTGAGTTGTTATAATCAATTGGTGACATGCCCCAAATACTGTTTATTTCTTCCTTAGGGAGATACTCATTTTCATTTTCCTTAGAAAGTATTGCCTCACTGAAGACAATGCCCAGACACCTGTCAAAACAACATTGATTCAGGAAAAATTCTATAGCATTGGAGCTCACTTTTCAATATTCAGAGTAAGCAAAAGGAAAACAAATTTGTGCTGAAAATCAAAGAGAAAAGTTGGCAGCACACTAAATACTCCTTTGAAAATAAAACAGTTGGAGAGACACCATGTCCTTCTATTGGCTCAGTTTTGATAGCAACTATGGCTTTCATTATTTATAGGATACCATAAATGCTCTGCTGATTATGGAGGAAAATGAATCAATTCAGCTGTTCAATGAACAACAGGTGACTTAAGGCAGTGCTTTTTTCTCCCTGTACTCATAGTTATCACTATACCCTGAGTTCTCAGTATAATGAAAACAAACGTATTTTTCATAGGTAGAGTGATGGACTTCATTAGATTTTAATTTGTCATCCTGGTTAAAAGTTACTACAACAAACTGAGGGTTCTAGAGGGGAGGGGGTGGGGGATGGGTTAGCCTGGTGATGGGTATTAAAGAGGGCACGTACTGAATGGAGCACTGGGTGTTATACACAAACAATGAATCATGGAACACTACATCAAAAACTAATGATGTAATGTATGGTGATTAACATAACATAATAAAAAAAAGTTACTACAATTATAAAACTGAAAACATTGGCTCTAGCCAAGTGCTTTGACATATGAGTACTTTTGACACATAAAGTTGGGAATTAAATGGTGGACTTTCTTCAAAATATGTAGGATTTACAAGTTTCAGAAGATGGCAACAGAGTAGGAGGACCCTAGGCTTGTCTTGTCCCACAAACGCAACTAGATAACTATCAAATCATTCTAAATACCACAGAAATCAACCTGAAGACTGACAAAACAACTCCACAACTAAAGGGAGAGAAGAGGTTGCATTGAAGAAGGTAGGAAGTGTGGAGTTGTGGTTTCTGGGAGAAAGGATTGTAGGTGCTGTGGAAGGGAGGGGAGAAAGGCAAAAGAGAAAGGGGCACACAGAAAAATACACAAGAAGAACATTTCCCCAAAGCCACTGGCTGGGAAAACAAGAGGGGCTGATTTTTGTGAGTTCTTGCAACCAGCTGGGCTTAAAGCATGGAGTTTTAAAGGTCAGCAGGCTTGGCAGGGATAGAGCCCTGAGGGCACTGCCCTGCTCCTGGAGAGAAAGCAGGCAAACAATCCTGGGGCAGATGGCATGGAAACAGCAATCTGGAGAACCTGAAGAATGCTTAGGGCACACAGGGGGGTATTATTTGCTCTTCTTGGAGCACATCCCTGACAAGCAGAGTTCAGGGAGATGCCTTTCTGGGGATAAAGGAACTGGCTGGCACCAGTCCCCCTCCCCCTCCCCCGAGCATAAATACAGAGCCAAATGCGGGAAGCAGCACAGCCCTGAACTGGCTGCCTAAATTACTTACACCAATGCCCCTATGCTCTGGAGGAACTACCCTCCTCAGTTAAGCTTGTCTCAGTCCGTGTGTGGTGGGCCCCTCCCCAACAAGACCAGCACAAGTCAAGTCCCTGCCCACACCACATCCCGAAACCTTGTAGTTTTAAAAGTCAGCATGATTGGCTGGGATAGAGCCTGCAGGGCACTGTGCTGCTCCTGGAGAGAAGTCAGGAAAATAACTCAGAGGGAGACAGTGTGGAAACAGTGATCTGAAAAACGCCTGGGACACACAGGGGAAATTATTTGCTCTTCTCAGAGTGCTTCCTGAGAGGCAGTGTGCACAGAAACATCTCTCCAGGAACAAAGTAGCTGGCTGGCACCATTTCCCTCCACAGCCATTCAACATAAACACAGAGACACCTGTGAGAAGGAGCCCAGCTTAGACACTTGCAGCATAACTTGCTTGCACCAAGCCCCACACCCCAGGGCTATGGTGGGACTGCCCTTCTCTGTCAAACTTACCTCAGTCCCAGTGTGCTGGGCCGCTTCCCCAGAAGACCAGCAGAAACCCTTGCCCACACCACATCTTCTGACCAGAGAGTTCTTCAGGGCTTCAATTCTAGTGGAAGCAGTATCAGGTCTCATTTAAAAAGCAGACCAGAGCACACCTAGTTAAAACTCCCCACACTCTGGCCAAAGACTAAACACTGCCCACTGCAGGCAAGGAGAGCCTGTGCAGACAACTGGCCTGAAGGATAGAGCAGCCAAAATACAACAACAGAGCACACACAGCACACATCAGAGATACTCCATGAAGTGCCAGACCTTTGTCACTACAGGACCTCTTCTTCATAAAGCCATTACTCTCAGGAACAAGAAACATAATGGGCTTTTCCAACAAACAGAAGAAGACAGAGACTTAGACACAATGCTAAGACGGAAGAATTCATCCCAAATGAAAAAACAATATAAGGCCATGTCCAGAGATGTAAATGCAACAGGTATAAGTAACATGCTTGATGGAGAATTTAAAGCAAAAATCATAAGGATACACACTCGGCCTGAGAAAAGAATGGAAGACATTAGGAAGGCCCTTACCACAGAGATAAAAGAGTTAAAAAAGAATCAGTCAGAAATGAAGGATACAACAACTGAGATTAAAAACAGGCTTGATGCAATGAACACAAGGATGGAAGAATCAGAGGAGTGAACAAGTGATATAGAAGATAGAATAATGAAAAATAATGAAGCTAAACAAAAGTGAGAAAGAATTATGAAACATGAGAATAGACTTAGGGAACTCAGTGACTCCATCAAAGGTAATAACATTTGTATTACAGGAGACCCAGAAAAAGAAGAGAGAGAAAAGGGAGGAGAAAATTTATTTCAAGAAATAATATCAGAAAACATCCCTAATTACGGGGTGCCTGGGTAGCTCAGTTGGTTAAGTGATGGCCTCTGGCTCAGATCATGATCCCAGAGTCCCAGGATCGAGTCCTGCATTGGCCTCCCTGCTCAGCAGGGAGTCTGCTTCTCCCTCTGACCCTCCCCCCTCTCATGCTCTCTCTCTCTCATTCTCTCTCTCTCAAATAAATAAATAAAATCCCTAATCTGGGGAAGGAAATAGACATCAAGATCTAAGAGACACAGAGAACTCCCATCAAAATAATAAAAAAGTATGCCAACACCAAGATATATATATATTTTTATTTTTTAAAGATTTTATTTATTTATTTGACAGAGAGAGAGACAGTGAGAGAGGGAACACAAGCAGGGGGAGTGGGGGAGGGAGAAGCAGGCTTCCCACGGAGCAGGGGCTCGATCCCAGGACCCTGGGGTCATGACCTGAGCCAAAGGCAGATGTTAATGACTGAGCCACCCAAGCGCCCCACCAAGATATATTTTAATTAAATTTTCAAAATACAGTGATAAAGAAAATTCTGAAAGGCAGCAAGACAAAAGAAGTCCTTCACTTAGAAGGGAAAACCCATAGGCTAGCTACATATTTCTCAAGAGGAACTTGACAAGCCAGAAGGGAGGGGCATTATATATTCAATGTGCTGAATGGGAAAAATGTGTAGTCAAGAATACCCTATCCAGCACAGCTATCATTCAAAATAGAAGGAGAGATAGTTTCACAGACAAACAAAAAAACTAAAGGTGTTCATGAGCACTAAATCAGCCCTGCAAGAAATATTAACGTGGACTCTTTGAGTGAGAAAGACCAAAAGTGACAAAGACAAGAAAGGATCAAAGAAAATCTCAAGGAACAATGACAAACAACAACAAAAAATGACAATAACTACATATCAATCAATAATTACTGTGAATGTAAATGGACTAAACACTCCAATCAAAAGCCGTAAGGTGTCAGAATGGATAAAAAAAAAAAAAAAAACAAAGACCCATTTATATGCTGCCTACGAGACTCATTTTATTTATTTATTTATTTTTCAAAGATTTTATTTATTTGTCAGAGAGAGAGTGTGAGCACAAGCAGGGGGAGTGGCAGGCAGAGGGAGAAGCAGGCTTTCCGCTGAGCAGGGAGCCTGATGCAGGACTCGATCCCAGGACCCTGGGATCATGACCTGAGCTGAAGGCAGACACTTAACTGACTGAGCCACCCAGGCATCCCAAGAGACTCATTTTAGACTTAAATACATCTACAGATTGAAAGTGAGGGGATGGAGAAACATTTATCCTACAAATGGATGTAAAAAAAAAAAAAAAGAAAGCTGGAGTGGCAATACTTATAATGGACAAACTAGACTTTAAACCAAAGACAGTAACAAGAGATGAAGAAGAGCACAATATCAGAATAAAGGGCACAATCCAACAAGATCTAACTAAATATTTATGAACCCAACATAGGAGCACCCAAATATATAAAACAATTAATAGCAAACATAAAGAAACTCATTGATAATCAATAATGGTAGGGGACTTTAACACACTGCTTGCATCAATGGACAGATCATCAAAACAGAAAATCAACAAGGAAACAATGGCTCTGAATGACACACTGGATCAGATGGACTTAACAGATATATTCAGAACATTTTATTCTAAAGAAGCAGAATACACATTCTTCTCAAGTGCATATGGGACATTATCCAGAACAGATCACACACTAGTCACAAACCAGGCCTCAACAAATACAAAAATATTGGAACCAGACCATGTATATTTTCTGACCGCAACACTACAAAACTTGAAGTCAACCACAAGAAAAAATTTGGAAAGACCACAATTACATGGAGGTTAAACAACATGCTACTAAACAAGGAATGGGTCAACCAGAAAATCAAAGGAGAAATACAAAAATGAATGGAATCTAATGAAAATGAAAACACAAAGGTCCAAAACCTCTGGGATGCAGCAAATGTGGACCTAAGAGGGAAGTATATAGCAATACAGGCCTACCTACAGAAACAAGAAACATCTCAAATAAACAACCTAACCTTACACCTAAAGGAGCTAGAAAAGGCACAACAAACAAAGCCTAGAGCCAGCAGAAGGAAATAAATAATAAAGATTAGAGCAGAAATGAATGATATAGAAACTAAAACAGATCAATGAAACCAGGAGCTGGTTCTTTGAAAAAATTAATAAAATTGATAAAATCCTAGCCAGACCTATCAAAAAGAAAAGAGAAAGGATATAAATAAATAAAATCACAAATGAGAGAAGAGAAATAACAACCAACACCACAAGAATTGCAAATAATATAAGAGAATATTATTAAAAACTACATGCCAACAAATTAGACAACATGGATGAAATGGATAAATTGCTAAAACATATAAACTACCAAAACTGAAACAGGAAGAAATAGAAAACTTGAACAGTCCAATAACCAACAAAGAAAGTGAATCAGTAACAAGAAAACTCCTAAAAGACAAAAGTCCAGGGCCAGAGGGCTTTCCAGGGAAATTCTACCAAACATTTAAAGAAGAGTATAATACCTATTCTTCTCAAAATATTCCAAAAAATAGAAAAGGAAAGAAAACTTCTAAATTCACTCTATTAAGCCAGCATTACCCTGATATCAAAAACAGATAGTCTACTAAAAAAGAGAATTACAAGCTAATATCCCTGATGAACTTGGATGCAAAAATTCTCAATAAAATAATAGCAAACCAAGTCCAGCAGTACCTTAAAATAATCACTCACCATGAGCAAGTGGGATTTGATTAAGGGTGCAAGCGTTATTCAATATTTGCAAATCAATCAATGTGATACACCACATTAATAAAAGAAGGGATAAGAACCATAGGAGCCTCTCAATAGATACAAAAAAAGGTTTTGACGAAGTAGAACATCCATTCATGATAAAAACCCTCAACAAAGCAGGGATAGAGGGAACATACCTCAACATCATAAAGGCCATATATAAAAAACCCATAGCTAACATCATCTTCAATGGGGAAAAATGAGGATGATTCTCATCCTCAATGAGAGCCTTTCCTCTATGCTCAGGAACAAGAAAGGGATGTCCACTCTCACTACTGTTATTTAACATAGTACTGGAAGTCCTAGTCACAGCAATCAGACAACAAAATAAATAAAAGTTATCCAAACTGGCAAGGAAGATCTCAAATTTCACTACTTGCAGATGACATAACGCTCCACATAGAAAACCTTTACGACTGCACCAAAAAATTGCTAGAACTGATATACGAATTCAGTAAAGTTATCAGATAAAAAAGTCAATGTACAGAAATCTGTTGCATTTCTATACACCAATAATGAAGCAGCATAAAGAGAAATAAAAAAAATCAATCGCATTTATAATTGTACTGGGAACAGTAAGATAATTATGAATAAGCTTTACCAAAGAGTGAAAGACCTGTACTCTGAAAACTACAAGACACTGATGAAAGAAATTAAAGATGACACAAAGAAATGTAAAACTACTCCATGCTTATGGATAAGAAGAAGAAATACTGTTAAATGTCCATACTACCCAAAGAAATCTATATATTTAAGATCAAAATATATCTTTTATATAAGATAAAATATATATATAATGCTTTTGGTATCAAAATACCAAAAGCATTTTTCACAGCACTAGAACAAACAATCCTAAAATATGTATGGAACTACAAGAAAGCCTGACTAGCCAAAGCAACCTAGAACAAGAAATGCAAAGCTGGAGGCATCACAATTCCACACTTTAAGTTATATTACAAAGCTGTAGTGATCAAAACAGTATGGTACTGGCACAAAATTAGACACATAGATCAATGGTACAGAATAGAAAACCCAGAAATGAACCCACAACTATATGGTCAATTGATCTTCACAAAGTAGGAAGGAATATCCAATGGAAAAAAAGACAGTCTCTTCAACAGATGGTGTTGGGGAAACTGGACAGCAACATGCAAAAGAATGAAACTGGTGCACTTTCTTACACCATACACAAAAATACATTCAAAATGCATTAAAGACCTAAATGTGGGACAGGAAACCATTAAAATCCTAGAGGAGAACACAGGCAGTAACCTTTTTGACATCAGCCGTAGCAACCTCTTACTAGATATGTTATCAAAGGCAAGGGAAACCAAAGCAAATATGAACTCTTAGGACTTCATGAAGGTAAAAACTTCTGCTCAGTACAGGAAACAATCAATAAAACTAATAGGTAACTTACAGAATTGGAGAAGATATTTGCAAATGACATATTTGATAAAGGGTTAGTATCCAAAATATATAAAGAACTTATAAAACTCAACACCCAAAAATGAATAACCTAATTAAGAAATAGGCAGAAGACATGAATAGATATTTTTCCACAGAAGGCATACAGGTGGGCAACAGACACATGAAAAGATGCTCAACATCACTCATGATCAGGGAAATACAAGTCAAAACTACAATAAAATATCACCTCACACCTGTCAGAATGGCTAAAATCAACAACACAAGAAACAACAGGTGTTGGTGAGGATGTAGAGAAAGGGAAACACTCTTGCACTGTTGGTAGGAATGCAAACTGGTTCAGCCACTATGGAAAACAGTATGGAGGTTCCTGAAAAAGAAATAGAACTACCCTACAGTCCAGCAATTTTACTACTAGTTATTTACCCAAAAAGTACAAAAATATTAATTCAAAGGGATACGTGCACCCCAACATTTATAGCAGCATTATCTACAGTAGCCACATTATGGAAAGAGTCCAAATACCCATTGACTGATGAATGGATAAAGAAGATGTGGATTACTACTCAGCCATAAAAAGAATGAAATCTTGCCATTTGCAATGATGTGGATAGAGCTAGAGAGTATTATCCTAAGCAAAGTAAGTCAGTCAGAGAAAGACAAATACCATATGATTTCACTCATACATGAATTTAAAAAACAAAACAAACAAGCATAGGGAAAAAAGTGAGAGAGAGGCAAACCAAGAACCAGACTCTTAACTATAGAGAACAAACTGATGGTTACCAGTGGGTAGGTGGGTTTGGGGATGGGTTAAATAGGTGAGGGGAAGTAAGGCATGCACTTGTGATCACCGATGATAATACAAAAATTAAAAAATGTAAAGAGTATTTATAGCCACAGAAAAAATATGTAGGATTTAGAATATGAGTCCTAAATGCTAGTTCTAATATTGATTCAATGCCAGGTCTTGAGGAACAGGCTTAACTTCATTTTTTCCCATTTATTTAGGTTTTTAAACTCCCTTTATTCAATAAGATTTGCTCAATCTTATTCAATAATTTGCTCAATAAATTATCATCTGGGACTATGTGGTTTGGGTGGGATGTTTCAACTAGCTTCAGAACTTTTTACTCATAAAAACATGCCCAAATTTGCCCAGGAATTTCATAATTATTTTTGCTAATGGTAAATGAAAACACACCATGGTAAATTTGGTTTCCTTCCATGGATGTTAGCGTGGATATCTGCATTTCAGAAGTAGATGCTTAAACTGGTCATAAATTCTCAGTTTTAAATTTAACTTTGTATGGTGGGAAGAATATTAAATCTTGGCAAATCATCTAATTTTTCTGATCCATAGTTTTCAATTTGTCAAATGGAGTAGCAGGACCTTTCTACCAATTCCCAGGGATGTTGCAAGGATCAAATGAGAGGAAATGGGAATATTTTTATAAAGTATCAGTTCTATCTAACTATAAAATATTATTTATCCAATTTTTTTTGGTTAGAAGCAACATTCTAGTCCAACATTTTCATATGACCTATAAGGAATCTGTGACACAGAGAAGTTTAGTATCTTAACAAGATTATCCAGTTAATAAGTCACAGAGCCAGAACTAGAACCCAATTGATTTAATCCTTACTATAGAGCTCTAAGAACTTAGAGTTATAGAAGCTTAAACTTTTAACTCTCTATATAATGCTTTAACACACTCTCCCATGTCCTTGAATAGTCCGATCTTTGTTTTATCACTATAATATAAGGAAACTTTCCATTTTTGTTGGAAAATAACTTATATGGAAGTGAAAACTCCCTATCTCTATATAACTTCTACATACTAGTTCTTGTTTGGCTCTCTGAGCCTGAAGAAAATAAGTTCAGTTTCTTTTCCCATGACAACCTCGAAATATTTGAAGATAACTACTTTGTTCTAACCTCTTCTATTCCTCAGGCAAAGCATCAAATTTCCTTTAGATATTCATCTATAATTTTTATTTTTTAAAAAGTAGTTTGCTCAGCACTTACTAAGTATCAGGCACTGTGCTGGATGCTAAGGATATTAAGATAAATAAGATCTAATACCTGCCCTCAAACAGTTCTAGGTAGGGAGACAAAGAAAAAAGTTAATATCTGTGTAGTAAGTGCTGTGATGGAGGCAAGCATAGGGTACTGACAGAAACAAGCCACAACCTGAGGTGGGGTGAAGAATGTTAGAAAATGTTTACAAAAGCTGACAATGTGTTTCAGCTGAGAAAAAAAAAATCAAGGTTGGAAGTGTGGGAAACTAGGAACATTTGGGGCAATTGTTACTTGGTCAGCATTGTTGGAAAGAAGGGTTTTGGTTGGAGTGTTATGAGGATACATTAACAAAAGATAACATTGCATAACTAGGCAGAACCAGATCACAGTGAGCTTTCAAGTTTCCTCACACTTTGTGTATATGTGTGTCAAACTGGATTCCAGAATTGAACACAGAGTTCCACTTATGGAAACTCTTCTCAATGCAGACTAAGATCCCACTAATTTTTTGGGTAGATCCTGATGAATCGTATTTATTTTACAGCCACTGAAACATAAGGTATATATACACACCTATATATATATAATATATATATATATATAATATTATATATATATATAATCTACTAAGCCAAGCCTTCCTTGGTCCTGCTCTTGTATAGTTGGCTCTTTGTACTCATGTGCAGCATTTTACTTTATATCCTCTCATATTAGATTTTACTCAGTGTTTCTGTCTGTAAAGATCTTTCTTATCCTAATTCTTTCATATAATGTATTTTTTTATTTCTCTTTGCTTCATGTTATCCATTGCTTCCTTTATACCATAATGACTTTAATTTTATTGGTGTCAAAATTTCCACCATAGGGTTTTAACTACATAAACTGCTATTTTGGCAATAATTTCACAATTTCTCCCCAAGTGTATGGGTAAGAGTGATTTTTACAAGTAATGAACACTTAGGAAGAAAGAACTTACTTGTTTAAAGCAATGACAGTATTTGGCACACAGAGAAAATCAAGTAGTTATTTCTGAAAACTTGTATCATAACTAGAGGTAGGAGCAATGACTATATTTTGGAGTATGACCTGTAATTCCCACTCTGATGATAGTCTATATGGCTTGTTAAAACTAAATCTCATTCATAGTCATTGCTCCACTTTCAATTAGTATATTTGACAAAGTACAAGTGATAAATGATTGCTTGAATTGTTCATGCAACTGTGAGTTTATTAAGTAATTATATAGGGCAAAATTAAAGGTTTCGGTGAAAATGTTGAAACTTGGGGCTTTGTGGCCTTTTTCCATGTCAATATAGTTAACCATGAAAACATGTTTTACCGGCACAAAGCAAGAAGGAACATTGTGAATGAAGAAGGCTATTTGTTACTCTCTTAAACACCACATGCCTAATGGCTTGCGCAGACACTTTACAGAATGTAACTCTCCAGGACCTTAGAATAGAAACTTTTGGAGCTGAAAGGGCCTCTGGAAAGTATCTAATCAAATCCTTCAATATTTATCTTACAGTCCAGTGCCCCCAAAGGGGAAATAAAAATGTTTGAAATTGCAGTTTCTCAGACAGGTCAAGCAGTTCTCTGAACCCAAATGTGTCCCAATTGGTCAGGTTTAGACTTAGATCATATATATAGATTTTAAAATTCCTTCCTAAAAATCTGGTCAGGCAATCTTACATTGAAGAATGTCAGTATTTAAAATATCTCTTGATTTGGGACTTGGGACAACAGGGGGAATATAAAGAGTGATCCAATTTCTTGGGTGCACCTGTGCTACAGATAAATTAAGATCGGTGAACAGACTCTTTTGGCACCATGGTTCAATTTGTGCTTTTTCCATGTACTTTGGTTTTGTAAGCCAACTGGGGATTCACTGTACATCATCGAATCCCAAGAAAATAGGCCTCTTATTCCAAGGAAATGTTTTTTATTTTCCCTTCGGTGCAAAGAAAACCTGAATTTGTTTTTGAAGGAGTCAGAAACCCTGTCTTAATTCAAATTTAATTTGGGCTAGAGAAAATCCCAAGCACTCCTGAAGCAAACCCTCTCTTGGAGCTGGGTATAGTTTGGAGTCTAGACTTAAGGACTGGCAATCTATGACCTATTTTACTGGCCATAGCATGTGGGTTGATTAAATAGTGGCCTCTGTTCTCCCTGCCTTCTGGAGAAGCCTTATATCAACAGCGTCTCCACTTTCCCATTCAGCAGAATTGATTATATTTTCTTTTGCCACTGGCTTGTAAAAATTGATAATTACCAGAACTCTTTCATATCTTTCCTATCAGAAAAATGTTGACAGGTTATCAACACTTGGTATAATTATGATGAATAGGCAGTTCTATTTTTTGGGTAGCAAAGGTAAGTACCCTTTGCTTGGTATTTATTATGCTTAGTATTTATTATGTATTTATTAGTATTTATTTGTTCAGTATTTATTATGTCTGAGGCTTTTTATATGCATTGTCTCATTTTCCCTAACAATAGCCCTATGAGGTACTAGTTTTTCTCTCTTTTGACAGATGAGGAAATTGAGACTCAGAGAGGATAAGTAACTTGTCTAAGGATATATATATCTTATTAGTGGTGGAGCTGCTATTCAAACCCAATTCTGATTCCAGCATTTGAGCTTTTAAGCACTGTACCACCACACTGTCTCCAAATTAGGAAAATTAACAAAATTTGGTGCTCTGTCTTCAGAAATTGTATTTGAGGAGTAAGCTGTAGCATAGAAATAAGAGTCTTGTGAATCTGTCAAGAGACATAGTAGATTAGTAGAAAGGGCACAGTTTTTAGGATTCAAGAGTCTGGTTTGAATCCCAGCTCTGCCAGTTACTAGCTGTGTGACCTTTGGTAAATCATTTAACCTCTCTGAAACTGATTTTCCATATCTGTAAATTGGAAATAAAAAATACTTCCCTCATAGGGTTGTGATAAGTATTAAACAAGATAAAGAATGTTAAATATTGGGAAAATAGAAGTTACTGAACTTCTGGTAACTGCTAGAATTATATTTGTTGATATTATTATTATTATTATTATTATTATTATTATTATTAAAGTTTTATCAGATTGGGATATAGGGAGAATATCAGGATGAGGAGTCTATTTCCAGATTTGTTTTGAGCTCCTTAACCCTGTGCCATGTTGACTCTGCATGAAGGTGGCCTTAATAGAAGTTTTACAGAATAACCAATATTCTTTTCTACTATGTGCAAATTCTCATTTGGGTACAGGAATTTAAGAACTTTTCAACAGTTTCAAGAAATATTAAGTTCCTACTATGTGTATGGCATTGTGAGTGATATAAGGAGACATATGATCTAGAGTGATATAACAGTCATTGAGCCATTTATATAGTATCTGGTATCATCCTGTTTATTCATTCAACAGACATTTAATTAACAAATATAGTATTCAAGACACTGTGCTAATATAGGGTGTGGGGAGGGAATGGATAAGTTTTACCCCATTCTTTTTAACCCTGGTAAATTTATTTTTCTATTTTGAAGCACAGTATAGCATAGCAATTATAAGTGCAGACTCTGGATCTAGAAAGTCTAGGTAACAACAGAACATCCTTATAGGGTTTTTGTAAGATTAAATGAGATAAATGTATATAAAGCACTTACCACAGTGCCTTACACACATCAAATGCTCAATAAATGTGAGTTGTTTTTGTTAATTATTACTAAGTCTTTGATACCGATAGAGGTGACATGTATAATCTTTCAGTAAATAAAATAATCACAAATCACTATACTTTCAGGAAGAATAGGGAAATGTAACAGGAGGGGTACAAAGATGAGTGCTGAGGGATGCCTGGGTGTCTCAGTCAGTTAAGCATCTGCCTTCAGCTCAGGTCATGCCTGGGATCAAGTCCCACAGTCGGGCTCCTTGCTCAGTGCGGAGCCTGCTTCTCCCTGTGCCTGCTGTTCCCCCTGCTTGTGCTCTCTCTCACTCTCTCTCTCTGATAAATAAATAAAATCTTTAAAAAAAAAGGTGAGTGCTGAGACAGAAGTACTGTGCTGTTCCCTAAATAAAGGCATAATGAAGCATTGCCAAAACACCCACATATGCAGCTCTCTTTGTGTCCTTGTTTTAAACTCAATTTAACTTCATACCTGGCACACAGTATGTTCTCAATAAATTCTTTCTGAATGAGTTCATGAACCAATAAATTTTAAGTTTTATTTTTACCATTTCCTATTAAAGGGGAAAAGTGTTTAAAATTCCCCAATGTGTTCTGATCGGAACTGTGCTTCTCTGAAGTGATTTTTCCAAGCTGCAGAATATAATTAATCATCATTCCACATTCTTTCAGTAATAATGCCTCAGCAAACATTTGAACAAAGCCTGAAAAAGCATAAAATGAAAATTTTAATTTTACCTTTCTAACCTTCCATCCATATGAGATGTGCAAAGAATAGAACATCTAAATTTGACTTGTTAGGTTTCCCTTTTTTACAGTGATTTGAATGAAACAATTAAATCATACCAGAATGCCGGATTTTAGAGACAGATGCAAAGAAATGCAATTATCATTGGCTATAAACTACTGAAGAGTAAAATTAGGGTCTGGATTATTTCACCATCCCCAGCATAAGGCTCTTTCTCTTTGAAGAAGGCACTGTTGATTAAATGTTGAATGAAAAAACATTTAACATGCAGTGGTTCACAGGAACAAGTCTCAACTCTGGTTTGTGTAGGATTAAAACAAGCAAAAACGGGGGACAGTGAAAAATAAGAAAAGGAACCCAGAAAGGAAAACCCAAAAGTGTGAACATAAAATTTGGCTGACTTCCACAATCTAGCAGAGGGCTTGTCCTGGATAGAGTAATTGCCCTGGTGATACATGCAAGCATCTGAGCAGAATAGCAGGCGGCAATGAAGTGAAAGATCTAATGACATATATACTCTTCAAACAAAACCAAACTTTTAGGTCTAATTTTAAAATCGTTAGCCTTTCAATGTCCCTTTACAGCAAGTTACCTATGAATCTGAAGTGGTTCTCTTCTTGGTTCTGTTTCCATTATGGTCCAGCAGTAATTGCCCTTGTTATAACACATCAACATTTTTTTTCCTTCTCATTTCCTTTCATCTGAAGTTGCTTCAATTCTAAACAGGATTTAAGACTCCAATTTTCATGTGTCACAACAAACACTGAGAATTCTTTTCTCTCTGGCTTATGGAAAATTGTTGACTTGGACAACACTAATGTCTTCCAGCTGTGGTAGCTATTCATGTGCTGAACTAAGAAGGTTGATACAAATAAAGGTAAGGTATCCTTCCTGCAAGACTGCAGCTTTGGATTTTGGGGAACAAGCAAATGACTAGGCAGTTAACCTGGATTTTTCCATTTTTCCACATGCAGATCTGTATTTTCTTTTTCTAGGAAAAAAGATAAAAAGTAAGATAATGTAGAAAACATTTCCATGTAACACTTGCACTCTGGTTACATGCCTTGCCACCACTTTCCTCTCTTTTAATAGCTATGTATTTATTTTCCTTCCTCTTGGGTTTTGGGGCAGCTATAAGTGAGACTTTGTACCTCCTTCTTTAAAGACAATTGACCTAGCATATATCTGAACCTCTGTCAACATCTCTCATTAGCTTCATATAATTTTATTCTTTGTCAAAACTTTCTGCTTTAACAAAGATTGATGTTCATGGCTGAACTGTAATGTACCAGATTCTATCTCTTCACTTTTTCCAAGGTGGGCCCTTGGCCAACTTGTAAAAACAACACAGTTGGATCTCAGTTCAGCTTTTACTTTCAGGTCCACAGTGATCTCATACTCTCCACATTCTCTTGTTCCACTATCAAGACTTTTTATAAAGAATCTAATAAATAGATGTGCACTGAAATGTAACTAAGGGGAAAGTCTTGCTGCACTGCCTCTTCTAGGATAAATTTACATTTTCTCTAAGTCAAAAGAATAACTTGTTAATGATAAGATTTCTGTTTAAGAAGGTTCTTTTTTCCCCGCATGCACTGGAAATTTCTTTAATCTGTGTACACAAAAGACTGCCTCTAATGGGTTCTCTATAATTTCCATTTGTATTCAATCTTCTTTCCGATTTTTAGTCCCAACTTGTTAAACTTTGTTTGGACTTTCTCAATGTGTCCCTTTCAGAAAGTGCAGGATTGATGAGCATGGACGAGAAACTCTGCAGTAAGACTACCTGGACTGGAATCTTGGTTCCCCATTTACTTACTGTGTGACTTTGGACAAATTACTTATCCTCTCTATATCTGTGTTTCCTCATCTGTAAAATAGACATGATAACAATAATCCCTACTTCATAGGGCTGTTTTGAGAATTAAATGAGAAAAAATATATACATATAAAAATATATATATCTGATAAGAAGTCTTATATATGACTTATAACTCTAAGATCATGACCTGAGCCAAAATCAAGAGTTTGATGCTTAACCAACTGAGCCACTCAGGCGCCCTGAGAAAATACATTTTTAAAAATGCTTAAAACAGTGCTTGGCAAGTAATGCATATTACATTAGTGATAGCAATTACTTTTATTGTGTTTCAACCTTACATTTTCACTTGCTTATGTGGGCACTAGACAAAAGTAAGAATGAAGGAAAGCAAGATTGTATTTCAGAAGTCCCTTAGAAGGAACTAGGAATTCTCCTATATCCTGCTCTCTTCTTTCACTACCTAACACCAGTCACATTCCTATTTCTTCTATCCTTTTACTTTTCAGAAATTTCAAGCTCCTCACCTATTTTCATGCCTTTCTTTTTCCTGAATTCCAACAACTTTGGAAACCAAATTTTTCCCTCTTCATATGTTCCTCTGCTCATTGATTTATCTAATTTTGTTACTATTCACTAATCTCTAAGATAGTAGGACACCATCAGAACCTTTCTCCTTATCAGTTATTTCCCAGTGGGAGTCCTTGGGTCAGGTTCTTAAAATGTATGTACCTAAATCATGAGAGTATTTGTCCTGTTTCTGTCATGGATTATTAATTTGCCTAGGCAGTTGAATCAGAGTTATGTATAATACCATTGTTTTATCAGAAACCAAACCAATCTTCCAATTAATTCTGGGGAGGGATTTTTTTTTAGAAAGGCAATAGTGTAGATGGTTAGTGAAATCTTCTACCCTGAGGAGTCTTGCAGCTGATTACAAGACTCACTAATCTATCAGAGTTCCTTTCCTTGTGAAAGGTTTTAATGAATCTTACATGAATCTCATTATGGTCAGAGGTCCTTGATGTTTTCATGAGAAGAAACTACTTTTCATTTCATTGAAAACATGAGCTCACTGGGATAAGGGAATTAGAGACTTAGGTGGAAACTGGGGTACTGCTAATCATAAAGCTCCCTAGTAAGGTAATTGTATGTATATGTGTATGTGTTTACTTGCCTTAACAGTGGGATTCCCAAAAGAGTTACATGACAGAATTAACCTGCTTATACTTCTAGTTGTGTGTACATTAACGGCTTGTGGGTTCATTCCCCCAAAGGGTTCTGGTATGTCATTTGTAATACAGGTGTTGGGAAATGCTAGCCAGACTCCTTAACTGTGCTGGAATAATCTATGGAGTGACAAAGCTAACTTCTCACCTCATTTCTATGTCAATGGACAGAATGTCCACTTAAACAAGGACTAATTTCTTTGTTGACAAAAACCAAACAATCACTAAAATCTGGAATCCATCAGCTGGAGAGTCTGTACATGGAAAAACAAATGACTGTGGGCAGCAGAAATTAGTTACCTTGGCAGATAATAGACATGTCCCATACACATTCAAGACATACTTAATGTGAAACCTCAGTTTGTCCTAAATAAAGCCATATGTTCATTATAAAAGACAAGAAAAGTTAAAGAACATTTTGAAAGTGCTGTTTCTTGTAATCAAGAATGGATAGAAAATGTTTCCTAAATACAAACAATACTTAAACAAAAAAGCATGTGATATATATAGAAAAGATGGGGGAAAATGAAAATATTTAGACACTTTGCATTTTTAACATACTTATCACAAACATTTATCATGAAGGTATGAAAATGAGGCCCAAATAAAGCAGGCTTAGTTTAGGTAACTACAAAATATATCCTGTGAAAATAAGTTTTATATTCTGTACAATTTATGATACACTACTTACATAATTTTTGAAGCAATTAAAGAAGATTTGAGAAGAAATTGGTCAAAATTGCCTCTAACTAATTTATTTATTTATATTGAGGTATATATGACACATATTAAATTTGTTTCAGTTTTACAACCAAATGTTCAATACTCATATATTGCAAAATGATGATTCTCCCCCCTAAGTTCCAAAGTTAATATCTTTTTTAAAAAAATTCCAATATAGTTAAAATACAGTGTTATATTAATTTCAGATGTACAATACTATCAGGTGTTCAACATTTCCATACATCACCCAATGCTCATCACCATAAATGCACCCCTTAACTCTTCACCTATTTAACCCATCCCCCCACCCACTTCCCCTCTGGTAACCATCAGTTTGTTCTCTATTGTTAAGAGTCTGTTTCTTGGTTTGCCTCTCCCTCTCTTTTTTTACTTGTGCCTTTGTTTTTTTTCTTAAATTCCACATATACAATAAATCATATGGTATTTGTCATTCTTTACTGACATATTTTTTTTAGCATTGCATTCTCTACTCCATCCATGTCATTGCAAACAGCAAGATTTTGTTCCTTTTTATGGCTGAATAATATTCCATATATATATATATCACTTCTTCCCTATCTATTCATCTATTGATAGACACTTGGGCTACTTCCATAATTTAGCTATTAGAAATAATACTGTGCCAGAAATTGCACTACTAGGTATTTATCCAAAGGATACATAGTGATTCAAAGGGACACATGCACCCCAATGCTTATAGCATCAATGTCCACAATAGCCAAAATATGGAAAGCGCCCAGATGTCCATCAACAGATGAATGGATAAAGAAGATGAAGTATATTGGAATATTATTCAGCCATCAAAAAGAATAAAATCTTGCCATTTCCAGTGACCTGGATGGAACTAAAGGGTATTACGCTAAGTAGAATAAGTCAGTCAGAGAAAGACAAATATGTGATTTCGCTCATATGTGGAATTTAAAAAACAAAACAGATGAACATAGGGGAAGGGAAGGAAAAATAAAATAAGATGAAAACAGAGGGAGGCAAGCCATTAGAGACACCTAACTATAGGAAGCAAACTGAGGGTTGCTGGAGGGGAGGTGGGTAGGGGGATGGGGTAACTGGGTGATAGGCATTAAGGAGGGCACTTGATGGAATGAGCAGTGGGTGTTATATACAACTGATGAATCACTAAATTCTACCTCTGAAACTAGTAATACACTATATGTTAATTAAAATTAATTTAAATTAAAAAATTGAAGAAAAATAATACTGCTATAATCATAAGGGTGCATGTATACCTTTGAATTAGTGTTTTTGTATTTTTGGGGTAAATAACTAGTAGTGTAATTACTGGATTTGTAGGGTAGTTCTATTTTTAACTTTTTGAGGATCCTCCATACCGTTTTCTACAGTGGCTACGCCAGTTTGCATTCGCAACAACAGTGCACAAGGGTTCTTTTCCTTGGCATCCTCGCCAACACTTGTTTCTTAAGGTTTTGATTTTAGCTATTCTGACAGGTGTGAAGTGTTATCTCATTGTAGTCTGGATTTTCATTTCCCTGATGATGAGTGATGTTGAGCATATTTTCATGTGTCTGTTGGCCATCTGGATGTCTTCTTTGGAGAAATGTCTGTTCATGTCTTCTGGACATTTTTTAACTGGATTATTTTTTGAGTGTTGAATTGTATCAGTTCTTTATATATTTTGGATACTAACCCTTTATGAGAACCTTTGCGAATATCTTCTCCCATTTTGTAGGTTGCCTTTTAGCTTTGTTGATTGCCTACTTCACTGTGCAGAAGCTTTTTATTTTAATGTAGTCCCAATAGTTTATTTTCGCTTTTGTTTCCTTTGCCTGGAGAGACATATCTAGAGAGATGTTGCTTTGGTTGAAGTCAGAGAAATTACTGTGTGGCTCTCTTCTAGGATTTTTATGGTTTCAGGTCTCAAATTTAGATCTTTAATGCATTTTGAGTTTACTTTTGTGTATGGTGTAAGAAAATGGTCCTGTTTCATCTTTTGCATGTAGCATGTAGCTGTCCAGTTTTCCCAGCAACATTTGTTGAAGAGATTTTTCTTTTCTTTTTTTTAAAGATTTTATTTATTTATTTGAGAGAGAGAGAGTGAAAGAGAGAGCATGAGAGCAGGGTGAGGGGCAGAGGGAGAAGCAGACTCCCTGCTTAGCAGGGAGCCCAATGTGGGACTCGATCCCGGGACTCCAGGATCATGACCTGAGCCAAAGGCAGACACTTAACCGACTTAGCCACTCAGGTGCCCGGGACTGTCTTTTTCCCATTGAATATTCTTTTCTGCTTTGTCAAAGATTAACTGACCATATAATTGTGGGTTTCTTGGTTTTCTATTCTTTTCCACTGATCTATGTGTCTATTTTTACTCCACTACCATACTATTTTGATAATTATGGCTTTGTAAAATAACTTGAAGTGTGGAATTGGGATGCCTCCAGCTTTGCTTTCCTTTTTCAATATTGCATTGGATATTTGGGGTCTTCTGTGGTTCCATACAAATTTTGGGATTGTTTGTGCTAGTTCTGTGAAAAATGCTGGTGGCATTTTGATAGGGATTATATTAAATGTGTACATTGCTTTGGGTAGTATAGACATTATAACTGTTTGTTTTTCCAATCCAAGAGGATGGAATGTCTTTCCATTTCTTTATGTCATGTTTTATTTCTTTCATCAGTGTTTTATTTATTTTTTTCCCAACTTTTAATTTTTATTTTATTTTTTTATATATATTTTTTAAAGATTTTATTTATTTATTTGACAGAGAGACACAGCAAGAGAGGGAACACAAGCAGGGGTAGTGGGAGAGGGAGAAGCAGGCCTCCCGCTGAGCAGGGAGCCTGATGGGGGGGAATCAATCCCAGGACCCTGGGATCATGACCTGAGCTGAAGGCAAACATTTTTTATATGTTTCAGAGTACTGGTCTTTCACCTCTTTGGTTAGGTTTGCTCTTAGCTATCTTATTATTCTGTGAAATTGTAAATGGAGTTGTTTTCTTAATTTCTCTTTCTGCTGCTTCATTATTGCTGTATAGAAATGCAGCAGTTTTCTGTCCATTGGTTTTGCATCTTGTGACTTTACTGAATTTGTTTATTAGTTCTAGCTGTTGTTTGGTGAGTTTTTTTTTTTTTTTAGGTTTTCAATATATAGAATCATGTTATCTGCAAATAGTGAAAGTTTTACTTATTCCTTATTGATTTGGATGCCTTTTATTTCTTCTTGATGTCTGATTGCTATGGTTAGGATTTCCAGTACTATGTAAAATAATAGTGATGAGAGTGGACAGCCCTGCATGCTCCTGGTTGTAAAGGAAAAACTCTCAGTTTTCCCCATTGAAGATGATATTAGCTGTGGGGTTTTCATATATGGCCTTTATTATGTTGAGGTATATTCCCTCTAAACCTACTTTGTTGAGGGTTTTTATCATGAATGGATGTTGTACTTTGTCAAATACTTTTTCTGCCATTACTGAAATGATCATACGGTTCTTATTCTTTCTCTTGTTGATGTGATTTATTACAATGATTTATTTATGAATATTGAACCACCTTGCAACACAGGAATAAATCCCACTTGATGGTGGTAAATTATTTTTGTAATGTATTGTTGGATTGGGTTTGCTAGTATTTTGTTGAAGACTTTTGCATCTATGTTCATCAGAGATATTGGCCAGTAGTTCACTTTTTTAGTGATGTCTTTATTAAGTTTTGGTATCAGGGTAATGCTGGCCTCATAGAATGAATTTGGAAGTTTTCCTTCTTTTTTTTAAAGAAAAGATTGAGAAGAATAGGTATTAACTCTTATTTAAATGTTTGGTGAAATTCCTCTGTGAAGCCATCTGGTCCTGGACCTTTGTTCATTGGGAGTTTTTTGATTACTGATTCAATCTGCTTGGTGGTGTTGAGTCTGTTCAAGTTTTCTATTTGTTCCTGCTTCAGTTTGGGTTTGTTATATGTTTCTAGGAATTTATCCATTTCTTCCATGTTGTCTAATTTGTTGGCATATAGTTTTTCATAATATTCTCTTATAATTGTTTCCATCTCTGTGTTCGTTATTTTTCCTCTTTCATTTGTGATTTTGTGTTTTTGAGCCCTTTCTCCCCACCTCCCCCTCTTTGAGTCTGGCTAGAGGTTTATCAGTTTTGTTGGTGTTTTTAAAGAATCAACTCCTGGCTTCATTATTCTGTTCTTTTTAGTCCGTATACCATTTATTTCTCCTCTAACTATTATTACTTCCTTCCTTCTGCTGTTTTGGGGTTTTGTTTATTCTTCTTGTTCTAGTTCCCTCAGGTGTAAGGTTAGGTTCTTTTTTGAGATTTTTTGTGCTTCATGAAGGATGCTTTTATTGCTATTAAAGTTCCCTCTTTAAACTACTTTTGCTTCATTCCAAAGGTTTTAGACCATTGTATTTTCATTTTTGTTTGTTTCCATGTATTTTTTATTTCTTCTTTAATTTCCTGGTTGACTCATTCATTGTTTAGTAGCATATTATTTAACCTTCATGTATTTGTGGTGTTTCCAGGTTTTTTCTTGTGGTAGACTTCTAGTTTCACAGGGTAGTGGTCAGAAAAGATGCATGGTATAACTTCGATCTTCCTGAATTAACAGAGGCTTGTTTTGTGGTCTAATATGTGGTCTACTGTGGAGAATGTTTCATGTGTACTTGAAAAGAACGTGTATTCTGCTGTTTTGTTATGGAATGTTCTGAATATATCTGTTCAATCTATCTGGCCCATTGTGTCATTCAAAGTCACTGTTTCTGGGTGTCTGGGTAGCTCAGTTTGTTAGGCATCTGCCTTCAGCTCAGATCATGATCCTGGAGTTCTGGGATCTAGTCCTGCATAGGGCTCCCTGCTCAGCGGGGAGTCTAATTCTCTCTCTCCCTCTGCTGCTCCTCTCTCTCTCAAATAAATAAAGAAAATCTTCTAAAAAAAAGTCACTCTTTTTTTGTTGATTTTCTCTTTGGATGATCTGTCCATCCATGTAAGTGGGCTGTTAAATTCCTCTCCTATTATTGTTATTACTATCAATTAGTTCCTTTATGTTTGTTATTAACTGTTTTATGTATTTGGGTACTCCCAAATTGGGTGCAAAAGTATTTACAATTATTATATCTTCTTGTTTGTTTGTTCCCTTTATTATTATATAGTGTCCTTCTTTGTCTCTTTTTACAGACTTTGTTTTAAAGTGTATTTTGTCCAATGTAAATATTGCTATTCTAGCTTACTTTTGACATCCATTTGCATGATAAATCTTTCACCATCCCCTCACTTTCAATCTGCTGGAATCTTTAGTTCTGAAATGGTTCTCTTATAGGCAGCATATAGATGGGTCTTCTTTGTCTGTCCATTCTGTCACCTTATATGTTTTGATTGGAATTTTTATTCAATTTCAATTAAAAGCAATTATTGATAGATATGTATCTATTACCATTTTGTCATTTCTTTTGTGATTGTTTTCTGTAGTTTTTTTTTTATCCTTTCTTCTGTTGTTCTTCAAAGTTTGCTAGTTTTCTTTAGTGATATACTTGGATTTCTTTCTCTTTATTCTTTGCATATATATTAGTGATTTTTTATTTGTGGTTACCATTGGGTTTATATATAATATCATTTGCATATAGAAGTCTACATTAATTTGATGGTTGCTTAAGTTTAAACCCATTCTTTACTCATCTCCCTCCCCCCCCCATTTAGGTAAATTGTGTCATACTTTATATCCTTTTATTTTGTGACTCCATTGACATTTTACAGAAATACTTCTCTTTATTGCTTTTGTTTTCTGTGTTTCATACTCTCACATATAGTCTTTCCCTTCCACTCAAAGAGTACCCTTTAATATTCTTGTAGGGGTGGTTTAATGATCATGAACTCTGTTAGTTTTTGTTTGAGAAACTATCTTTCCTTTTGTTCTGAATGAGATCCATGCTGAATAGAGTATTCTTGGCTGCAGATTTTTCCCTTTCAGCACTTTGATTATATCATGCTACTCTCTGGCTTAGAAAGTTTCTGTTGAAAAATCTGCTGATAATTTATGGGATTTCCCTTGTATGGAACTGTCTTCTTTTCTCTTGCTGATTTTAAAATTTTTTCTTAATTGCTACTTTTTGCCATTCTGATTACTCTGTGTTTTGGAGTTGACCTCCTTGGGTTGATTTTGTTGGGGGATCTCTGTGCCTCTGCAATTTGGATATCTTTTTCCTTCTCCAGATTAGGGAAGTATTCAGCTATTATTTATTCAAATAGATGTTCTGCCCCCTTTTCCCTCTCTTCTTCTGGGATCCCTATAATGTGAATGTTATTACTCTTGGTGGAGTCACTGAATTCTTTAAATCTATTCTTGTTTTGCACAATTCATTTTGTCTCATTGTTCAGCTAGATTACTTTCCATTACTCTGTCTTCTAGTTCATTTTTAATTCCTCTGCTTCTTCCCGCCTGCTGTTCATTGCATCAAGTATGTTTCTAATCTTTTTTTTTTAAAGATTTTATTTATTTATCTGACAGAGACAGAAATAGCGAGAGCAGGAACACAAGCAGCAGGAGTGGGAGAGGGAGAGCAGGCTTCCTACCGAGGAGGGAGCCCGATGTGGGACTCGATCCCAGGACCCTGGAATCATGACCTGAGCTGAAGGCAGACGCTTAATGACTGAGCCACCCAGGCGCCCCAGCATGTTTCTAATCTTGTGTATTGCACTCTTTATCTTTGATTCTTTTTTCACTGTTTCATTTCTGTTGTAAAGGACTCACTGATGTTGTCTATCCTTCCTCAAGCCCAGTGAGTATCCTTATGATCATTGCTTCAAATTCTCCATCAGGCATATTACTTATATCTGTTTCACTTAGTTCTCTTGCTGTGGCCTTATCTTGTTTTTCATTTTGGATAAACTCCTCTGTCTTCTCATTTTATTTGTCTCTGACTTCTTCTCTGTGTTAGAAAAGCCAGTTATGTCTCCTGCTCCTAAAGTAATGGTCTTATGAAGAAGAGGTCATGTGGACCCAGGGCCTGGAGTGTCAGGGAGTGTCTTTGGTGTGTGCTACATGCACTCTGCTGTTGTGTTTTGTTTTGTCTGTGCTTCAGGCCAGTGGTCTACACAGGTTCTCTTTGCTTGCTGTGGACAGTGTTTGGTCCCTACCTTGAATGTGGGAAGTTTTAACTAGGTGTGCTCTGATCTGCTTATGAAATGAGACCTGTTACCACCTCCACCCCATTTGAGGCCATGCAGAATTCTTTGGTCAGGAGATGTGCTGTGAGCAGGGCTTTGTTTTGGTATTCTGGTGTAGAGGCTTACTGCATTAAGACTGAGAGAAGCATGACTGAGAAGGGCAGTTTCAGCAGAGTGCAGGGTGGTGGGGTTTGATGTATGCAAATTAGGCAGGCAGCGTGGGCACTGCATTGCTTCCTGCAGGTGGCTCTGTGTTTATGCTGAGAGGCAGGGGAAAGAAATGGCACTGGCCAGGTCTTTAGTTCCCAGAATGCTGTTTCTCAGGGACTACATCTGAGAAGAGCAAATGGTCTCCCCTCTGTGTGCCTTAGGCATTCTTCAGATCATTGTTTCCATCCTTTCACCTCTGGGTTGTTTGCCTGCCTTATCTCTAGGTGAAGCACAATGCCCTCTGGGCTCTATGCCAGCCAAACAGGTTGACCTTTAAAACTCCAGTATTTAAACCACACTGGTTGCAAGAACTCATGAAATTCAATCCCTCTCATTTTCCAAGCCAATGCTTTGGGGTAACATTCTCCTTGTATGTGTGCTCCTCTCTTTCTTGCCCTTCGGCAACAAGGCTCCCTCTTCTCTGCAGCACCTGAGATCTGTTTCTCCCCTAAATGATGTCTCCACACTTCCTACCTCCTTTGATGTGACCTCTTCTCTCCCTTTAGTTCTGGACTTAATTCTGCCAGTCTTCAGGTCTATTTTGGGGTATTTAAGATGATTTGCTAGTTATCTAGTGGTGTTCATAGGATGAGGTGAGCTTAGGGTCCTCCTGCTCTACAACCATATTCCTCTCAAGCTTGCCTCCCTTGTCAGAGGAGACTTATCCAAGAAAATGTTTCTATGGCTGGTGTCAAAAAAATTACTGCATTTTCTTATAAGAATTTTGTGTTTTCATATATCACATTTAGGTCTTTAATCCATTTTGAGCTTATTTTTGTGTATAGTGTAAGAAGCTGGTCCAGCATAAATCTTTTGCATTTAGCTGTCCTGTTTTCCCAAAACCATTAGAGGAAGAGACTATCTTTATTCCATTGTATATTCTTGCCTCCTTTTTTGGAGATTAATTAACCATAAAACTATGGGTTAATTTCTGGACTTTCTATTATGTTCTATTGATCTATGTATCTATTTTTGTGATGCTACCATACTGTTTTGATTACTATAACTTTGTAGTATATCTTGAAATCTGGGATTGTGATACCTGCAGCTTTGTTTTTCTTTCCCATGATTGCTTTGGTTTTGGGGGTCTTCTGTGGTTCCATACAAATTTTAAGATTATTTGTTCTAGTTCTGTGAAAAATCTTGTTTGCATTTTGATAGGGATTGCATTAAATATGTAGATTGTTTTGGGTACTAAGGACATTTAAACATTTGTTTGAAAGACCTAAATGTGAGACAGGAGTCCATCAAAATCCTAAAGGAGAACACAGGCAGCAACCTCTTCGACCTCAGCCGCAGCAACTTCTTCCTAGAAACATCACCAAAGGCAAGGGAAGCAAGGGCAAAAATGAAATATTGGGACTTCATCAAGATAAAAAGCTTTTGCACAGCAAAAGAAACAGTCAACAAAACCAAAAGACAACCGACAGAATGAGAGAAGATATTTGCAAATGACACATCAGATAAAGGGCTAGTATCCAAAATCTATAAAGAACTTATTAAACTCCACACCCAAAGAACAAATGATCCAGTCAAGAAATGGGCAGAAGACATGAACAGACAATTTTCCAAAGAAGACATCCAAATGGCCAACAGACACATGAAAAAGTGCTCAACATCGCTCGGCATCAGGGAAATCCAAATCAAAACCTCAGTGAGATACCACCTCACACCAGTCAGAATGGCTAAAATTAACAAGTCAGGAAACACAGGGGCGCCTGGGTGGCTCAGTCGTTAAGTGTCTGCCTTCGGCTCAGGTCATGTTCCCAGGGTCCTGGGATCGAGCCCCGCATCGGGCTCCCTGCTCTGTGGGAAGCCTGCTTCTCCCTCTCCCACTCCCCCTGCTTGTGTTCCCTCTCTCGCTGTCTCTCTCTCTGTCAAATAAATAAATAAAATCTTAAAAAAAAAAAGGAAAAAGCTTTTAAAAAAAAAACAAGTCAGGAAACACAGATGTTGACAGGGATGTGGAGAAAGGGGAACCCTCCTACACTGTTGGTGGGAATGCAAGCTGGTGCAGCCACTCTGGAAAACAATATGGAGGTTCCTCAAAAAGTTGAAAATAGAGCTACCATATTACGCAGCAATTGCACTACTGGGTATTTACCCCAAAGATACAAATGTAGGGATCCGAAGGGGTACGTGCACCCCAATGTTCGTAACAGCAATGTCCACAATAGCCAAACTATGGAAAGAGCCAAGATGTCCATCAACAGATGAGTGGATAAAGAAGATGTGATATATATACACAATGGAATATTATGCAGCCATCAAAAGGAATGAAATCTTGCCATTTGCAATGATGTGGATGGAACTGGAGGGTATTATGCTGAGCGAAATAAGTCAATCAGAGAAAGACATGTATCATATGATCTCACTGATATGAGGAATTCTTAATCTCAGGAAACAAACTGAGGGTGGCTGGAGTGGTTGGGGGTGGGAGGGAGGGGGTGGCTGGGTGATAGACATTGGGGAGAGTATGTGCTATGGTGAGCACTGTGAATTGTGTAAGACTGTTGAATCACAGACCTGTACCTCTGAAACAAATAATACAGTATATGTTAAAAAAAAAAAAAGAAGAAGAAGATAGCAGGAAGGGGAAAATGAAGGGGGGGGGAATTGGAGGGGGAGACGAACCATGAGAGACTATGGACTTTGAGAAACAAACTGAGGGTTCTAGAGGGGAGGGAGGTGGGGGGATGTGTTAGCCTGGTGATGGGTATTAAAGAGGGCATGTACTGCATGGAGCATTGGGTGTTATATGCAAACAATGAATCATGGAACACTACATCAAAAACTAATGATGTAATGTATGGTGATTAACATAACATAATAAAAAAAAGAAAAAAAAAACAATATTTGTTCTTTCAATCCATGAGCATGGAGTAACTTTCCATTGGTTTGCATCATGTCCAATATCTTTCATCAATGTCTCGTAGTTTTCAAAACAAAGCTCTTTCACCTCACTGGCCAAGTTTATTCCTAAGTATTTTATTATTTTTGTTGCAATTGTAAATAGGATTTTTAAAAATTTTCTCTTTCTGTTAATTCATTATTAGTGTATAGAAATGTGACTGATTTCTGTACATTAGTTTTGTATCTTGTGACTTTACTGAATTCACTTATCTTTTCTAGTAGTTTTTTGGTGGAGGCTTGAGGGTTTTCTATATATAGTATCATGTCATCTGCAAATAGTGACACTTCAACTTCTTTCCTGCCAATTTGGATTCTTTTATTTCTTTTTTCTTTTCTGACTGCTGTGGCCATTGCTTCTAGTACTATGTTGAATAAAAGTGGTGCGAGTGGACATCCTTCTTTTGTTACTGACTTTGGGGGGAAGTTCTCAGGTTTTCACTATTGTGTATGATGTTAGCTGTGGGTTTTTCCATATATGATCTTTATTATTTTGAGGTGTGTTACCTCTAAACCTACTTTGTTGAGGGTTTTTTTTTTTTTATCACAAATGAATATTGTACTTTGTTAAATGCTTTTTCTGCATCTCATGAAATCATCATATAATTTTTCTCTTCTCTCTTGTTAATGTGATGCATCATGCTGATTGATTTGTGAATGTTGAACCACCCTCACATCCCTAAAATAAATCCCTCTTGATCATGGTGAATGAATTTTGAATGTATTATTTGATTTGGTTTCATAATATTTTGTTAAGAATTTTTGCATCTCAGGGCGCCTGGGTGGCTCAGTCAGTTAATTGTCTGCCTTCAGCTCAGGTCATGATCTTGGAGTCCTGAACTGAGCCCCACATCAAGCTCCCTGGTCAGTGGGGTGTCTGTTCCTCCCTCTCCATATCCCTCTGCCTTTCTCTCCATTCGTGCTTTAACACCAAACTTACATCAATGGATAGATCATCTAGACAGAAGATCAATAAGGAAACAGTGGTTTGAATGGCACATTAGATCAGATGGACTTAACAGATATATACAGAATATTTCAACCCAAACCAACAGAATACAAATTATTTTCAAATGCACATAGAACATTGTCTAGGAGAGATTACATGTTAGACCATAAAAAGTTTCAATAAATTAAAAAAGATTGAAGTCATATCATGTATCTTTTCAGACCACAATGATGCAATTATATGAAAAAAAAAAAACAGGAAGAAACACAAACATGTGAAGTCTAAATGACATGGTACTAAACAACCAATAAATCAAAGGAAACCAAAGAGGAAAAAAAATATACCCAGAGATTAATGAAAATGGAAAAACAATGGTTCAAAATCTTTGGGACACAGCAAAAACAGTTAAGAGGGAAGTTTATAGTGATACTAACCTACCTCAAGAAACAAAAAATCTGAAATAAACATTCTAAACTTATACCTAAAGCAATTAGAAAAAGAAGAATAAAGAAAGCCCAAAGTTATTAGAAGGAAGAAAATAATAAAGATTATAACTAAAATAGAGAATTAAAAATTAGAAAAGATGAATAAAACAGAGTAGGTTCTTTGAAAAGATAAACAAAATCAATAAATGTTTAGCCAAATTCATTAAGAAGAAAAACAAAGACAAATAAAATAAATAAAATCAGAAATGAAAGAGGAGAAATGACTACTTACAACACAGAAATACAAAGGATTATAAGAGAGTACTACAAAAAAATTAAACACAAACAAATTGGAAAACTTATAAGTAATGGATATTTTTGCATCCCTGTTCATCTGGGATATTGCCTGTAATTATCTTTTTTAGTGAGGTCTTTGGTTTTGGAATCAAGATAATGCTGGCCTTGTAGAAGGAGTTTGGAAGTTTTCCTTCCACTTTTATTTTTTTTTTGGAACAATTTGAGAAGAATAGGTATTAACTCTTCTTTAAATGTTCAGAAGAATTGTCCCTTTTGGCCCTGGGCTTTTGTTGGGAGATTTTTAATTACTAATTCAATTTCTTTTCTGGTTATTGGTCTGTTCAAATTTTCTATTTCTTCCTGTTTCAGTTTTGGTAGCTTATATGTTTCTTTTCTTTTCTTTTCTTTTCTTTTTTAAGATTTTATCTATCTATTTGACAGAAAGAGAGAGAGAAAGAGCACAAGCAGTGGGAGTGGCAGGCAGAGGGAGAGGGAGAAGTAGGCCCCCTGCTAAGCAGGAAGACTGATGTGGGGCTCGATCCCAGGACCCTGGGACCATACCCAGGCCTAAGGCAGATTCTCTACCAACTAAGACACCCAGGCACCCCAGTTTATATGTTTCTAACAATTTATCCATTTCTTCCAGATTGCCCAATTTGTTGTCATATAATTTTTCATAATATTCTCTTATAACTGTTTGTATTTCTGTGGTGTTGTTTGTTATTTTTCCTCTCTCATTCATAATTTCATTTATTTGGGTCCTTCCTCTTTTTTTTTTATAAGTCTAGGTAGGGGTTTATCAATTTTATTAATTCTTTCAAAGAACCAGCTCCTGGTTTCATCAGTCTGTTCTACTGGGTTTTTTATTTGATTGTTTCCATATCATTTATTTCTGCTCTAATCTTTATTATTTCCCTTTTTCTGCTGGATGTAGGCTTCACTTTTTTTTTTTTCTAGCTCCTTTAGGTGTAAGGTTAGGTTGTGTATTTAAGATTTTTAATGCTTCTTTAGGTAGGCCTGTATTGCTATATACTTCCCACTACTGCACTAACAACAAACTAACAGAAAGAGAAATTTAAAAAGCAATCCCATTCTGTTTTCTCAAAAAGAATAAAATAACCAGGAATAAATTTAACCTAGTTGGTGAAAGACCTATACTCTAAAAACTTACTACAATGATGAAAGAAATTAAAGACATCACAAATAAATGAAAATAAATACAATACTCATGGTTTGGAAGAATTAATATTGTTAAAAGGTCAATGCTACTCAAAGCAATCTACAGAGTCAGTGTGATCCCTATCAAAATTCCAATTGAATTTTTAACAGAACGGGAGCAATAATGCTAAAATTTGTATGGAACCACGAATGACCCCAAATAGCCAAAGCAAACTTGAGAAAGAAGAAAAAAGCTTAAAATACCACAATCCCAGATTTCAAGATATATTACAAAGCTATAGTAATCAAAAAGGTATGGTACAGGCACAAAAACAGACACATTGATCAATGGGATAGAGAGCTGAGAAATAAACCCACTCATTTATGGTCAGTTAAGCTACAACAAAGGTGACAGAATACACAATATGGAAAAGGGTCTTTTTTCAATAAATGGTGTTGGAAAACATGGGCAACTACATACAAAAAATTGTTCTGTATACCATACACAAAAACAAATTCAAGATGGATTGAAGACCTAAATGTAAGTCCTGAAACCATAATACTCATAAACGAAAACATAGGCAGTAAACTCTTGGACATTAGTTTTAGCAATATTTTTCTGGATCAGTCTCCTCAGGCAAGGGGAAAAAAAGCAAAAGTAAACTACATCAAACTTAATGGATTTTTCACAGCAAAGGATACCATTAATAAGAAAGGCAAATAAAACCCTGCTTAATGGGAAAAGAAATAGCAAGTGATATATTCAATAAGGCATTAATATTCAAAATATATGAAAAACTCATACAACTCAACAGCAAATAATAACAGTAATAATCTGATTAAAAAGAGCAGAGAAACTTTATAGACATTTTTCCAAAGAAGACATACAGATGGCCAAGAGAGACATAAAATGATGCTAAACATCACTAATCATCAGGGAAATATTAGTCAAAAACACAATGAGATATCACCTCATACCATTCAGAATGGCTAGTATCAAAAAGACAAGAAATAACAAGTGTTGATGAGGATGTGGAGAAAATGGAACTCTCATATACTGTTGGTAGGGATGTAAATTGGTGCAACCACTGAGGGTCCTCAAAAAACTAAGAATAGAAATACCAAACACTCCAGTAATTCCACTTGTAGGTATTTACCCAAAGAAAATGAAAACACTATTTCAAAAAGACATACACTTCCCTGTGTTTATTGCAGCATTATTTACAATAACCAATATATGAAAGTAACCTAAATAATAACCATTGATAGGTTAATGGATAAAGAGATGTGGTATATATATACACATAATGGAATATTTCTCAGTCATGAAATAGAATGAAATCTCGCCATTAGTGATAGACATTGATGGACTTGGAGGATATTATGTTATGTGAAATAAGTCAGACAGAGAAAGACAAATACCATATGATTTCACTGATGTGAAATGTAAAAAACAAAGCAAAACAAACAAATGAAATAACAGAATCAGACTCATAAATACAGAGAACACACTGGTGGTTACCAGATAGGAGGGGATGGGGGGAATGAAATAGGTGAAGGGAATTAAGAAATACAAAACTCCAGTTATAAAATAAATAAGGCATAGGGATGAAAAGCACAGTGGAATATACTCTATAACATTGTTATAACTTTGCACGGTGAAAGATAATAACTATACCTATAATGGTGGGCATTTGGTACAGAATTGAGTCACTATGTTGTACACTTGAAACTAATATTACATTGTATGTCAACTATACTTCATTTTTTAAAAAAAAATTATAGAAATTAAATCAATAAAAGAATACCATATATTGCTGTACTATCAGAAATTACCAAAGTTCAATTAAGAAATTATTCCATAACTGGAAAGAAACTTTGGAAGATGATGGATTAAAATGGCCCTAAGCTCACTTCATCCCACAGGTACAACTAGATAAAATTCACATCAGTGTAAATAATCCAGAAAATGGCCCAACTAGATGGCATAATAAACTCCACAATTAAATGTAGAGAAGAGGTCAAATCAAAGAGAATAGGAGGGGTGGAGACACAGTGGGTGGCTAAATGGACAGTGGGACTCCTGCTTGATGGAGAGACTTATGGGTGAGGAGAAGGGGGAGAAACAGACTATCACAACTGGGATCTAGGAAGGTGATTCCCCATAACATCTAGCTTTGAAAAACAGAGGGGCCAAATTGTGTGAGCTCTTACAACCAGTGGGACATAAAGTCTGGAATTTTAAATTAGCCATCTCTGCTCTGGAAAAGCCAGGAGGACTAGAGGAAACCGAGTCTCCACCCTTAAAGAAACAGCACAACTAACAGCCTGCAGAGATACAGCTTAGAAGCAGCAGTTTGAAAAATGCCTTGGGCTTGCAGTAGAGACAGTTGTTTACCCATCTCAGGCAGTAGCCTTCAGGGAAAGAGATCCTTGGGGGGACTTCTCCAGGAACAAAGAAGCTGGTAGGCTCCATTTCTCTACCACTACTCCCAGCATAAACACACCTCCACCTGTGGAAACCAGCACAGCGCTGACACTCACTACCTAACTTGCTAACATTACTGCCCTGACCCCCAATGCTCTGGCAGATACACCCCCTCCAGCCAGGCCTGCCTCAGTCCTCAGCTGTAGATCCCCTCCCCCAGAGGACCAGCCTGCAAATCTCATAAACACTGTGCCTCTTGGCCCCATGCAAGTTGTGGATCCATCCCTTCCAATATGCTCTTGGATGGAGCCCATCCAAAGTCATACCACGAGCCTGGCAATGTGTAAGCAGCCCTGACAAAGATTAGCACCACTTCAAAGAGACTTCTGCCCTGGGGAGAGTGAAAGATAACCACAGACATGAGTGTGACTATGGCCTCAGCATTGGGCTGGGGGAAGACAACTAGCCTGACTGCAGGCCCCACCCACCAATATAAGTTTCTCAGGGAGCAACACAGGGAAAGTGTCTGCAGTTTGGTACTACTGCATCTTGAAAATGTCTGACCTGACTCAACTGTAGCCCAAGATAGCCCCAGACTGGCCTATTAACATCACAGGGATCAAACACTGCCCACAAAGGGCAAAGAGAGGAACTGTAGATGACTGAAATGAAGGAAAAGATTGGCTCAGCCACAACAGCAGTGTTCATGCAACACACATAAGAGACACCCTTAAAGTGCTAGGTTCTAGTAAACAAAGGACACTGTACTGCATGGCACTATAGACATTCTCCTTCATAAGCCACTATTGTCAAGCAGAAGACAGAGCTGACTAGATGGAGAAACATTTATCATGCAAGTGGATGTGGAAAAGAAGCCAGGGTAGCAATACTTATATCAGACAAAATAGACCTTATAAAAAAGACTGTATAAGAGACAAAGAAGGACACTATATAACCATGAAGGGGAAAATCCACGAAGAAGATATGGCAATTTAAATATTTGTGAGCCCCAAATGGGAACATGCAAGTACATAAAACATTTAATAACAAACATAAATGAACTAATCAAGAGCAATACAATAATAGCAGGGAATTTTAACACCCCACTTACGTGAATGGACAGATCATACAATTAGAAAATCAACAAGGAAACAGTGCCTTTGAATGACACATTTTACTGGATGTATTTAACACATATATTCAGAATATTCCATCCTAAAAAAAGATAGTAGACATTCTTTACAACTGCATACAGAATATTTTCCAGGTTAGATAACATATAAGGCCACAAACAAGTGTCAATAAATTTAAAAAGAACAGTTATACCATGCATCTTTTCTTACCACAATGCTATAAAACCAAAATCAACCACGTGAAAAAATCTGAAAAAGTACAAATACATGTTACTAAACAATGAATGTGTCAACACATAAATCAAAGAGGAAATGAAAAAATACATGGAGACAGATGAAAATGAAAATGTAGTGATTCCAAAATCTTTGGGAGGCAGCAAAAGCAGTTCTAAGAGGGAAGTTTATAGCAATACATGCCTACCTCAAGAAGCAAGAAAAACCTCAAATAAACAACCTAACCTTATACCTATGGGAGCTAGAAAAAGAAGAACAAACAAAATTCAAAAGTAGTAGAATGTAGGAAATAATAAAAATTAGAGGAGAAATAAGTGATATACAAACTAAAAAACAATAGAAGAGATCAATGAAACCAGGAGCTGGTTCTTTGAAAAGATCAACTAAACTGATAAACCTTTAGTCAGACTCATCACAAAAAAGAAAAAAACAGAGAGGACTCAAATAAAAAAAAAATCACAAATGAAAGAGGAGAAATAACAACCGACACCACAGAAATATAAAGAGAAATAACAACCGACACCACAGAAATATAAGGATTGTAAGAAAATCTTATGAAAATTATATGCCAACAAATTAGACAACCTAGAACTAATAGACAAATTCCTAGAAACATATACACTACCAAAACTGAAGCAGGAAGATATAAAAAAAAATTGAACAGACCAATTGCCACCAATGAAATTGAATCAGTAATCAAAAAAGTCCCAAGAAATGAAAGTATAGGTCCAGATGGCTTCACAGGTGAATTATAGCAAATATTTAAAAATGAGTTAATACCTATTCTTCTCAAATTTAAAAAAAAAGTAGAAGAGGAAGGAAAACTTCCAAATTCATTCTATGAGGCCAGCATTACCTTGATACCAAAACCTAATAAAGATACCACAAAAAAAGAGAACTACAGGCCAATCTCTATGATGAACATAGTTGCCAAAATCCTCAACAAAATATTAGCAGACTGAATCTAAGAATACATTTTTAAAAATCATTCACTACAAAAAAGTGGAATTTACTCCTTGGATGCAAATGTGCTTCAATATTTGCAAATCAATCAACATGACACAGCACATCAATAAGGATAAAAACCATACAATCATTTCAGTAGATGCAGAAAAATTATTTGCCAAAGTACAATATCCATTCATGATAAAACCCTCAACAAAGTAGATTTAGAGGGAACATACCTCAACATAACAAAGGCCATATATGAAAAATGCACAGCTAATATCATCCTCAATGGGGAAAACTGAAAGCTTTTCTTCTACAGCCAGGAACTCGATAGGGTTGTCCACTCTCACCACTGTTATTTAACATAGTACTGGAATTCCTAGCTATAGCAATCAGACAAGAATAAATACAAGGCATTCAAATCAGATGATTCTTTGAAAACATCAACAAAATTGATAAACCTTTGGCCTGATTCATCAAAAACAAAAATAGAGAGAGAGAGGAAGGACTCAGGATCTTTCTAGAGATGTCTCATGAGGCAAGGGAAACAAAAGCAAAAATAAACAATTGGGATTTTATCAAAATGAAAAGCTTATGCACAGCAAAAGAAACAACCAACAAAACTAAGAGACAATCTACTGAATGGGAGAAGATATTTACAAACGACACATCTCATAAAGGGTTAGTATCCAAAATATATGAAGAACTTATAAAACTCATCACTCAAAAAGCAAATAATCCAATGAAAAAGTGGGCAAAATATGTGAACAGACATTTCTCCAAAGAATACATCCAGATAGCCAACAGACACTTGAAAATATACTCAACTTACTCATCATCATGGAAATCCAAATCAAAACCACTATAAGACATTACCTCACTCCTGTCAGAATGGCTAAAATAAAAACCCAAGAAACAACAAGTATTGGCAAGAATGGAGAAAAAGGAATCCTCTTGCACTGTTGATGGGAATGCAAATTGGTGCAGCCACTGTGGAAGACAGTATAGAAGTTCCTCAAAAAATTAAAATTAGTACTACCATATGATCCAATAATCACACTACTGGGTATTTACCCAAAGAATAATAAAACACTAATTCAAAGGGATATATTCATTGCTATGTTTATTCCAGTATTATTTGCAATAGCCAAATTATGAAATCAGCTCATGTCCCTCGATAGATGTATGGATAAAGAAGATGTGGTATATGTATACAATGGAATATTATTCAGACATAAAAAATTAAATCTTATTATTTGCAACAACATGGATGTATCTAGAGAGTACAATGCTAAGTGAATATGCCAGTGAGAGAAAGTAAAATTACATATGATTTCAGTAATACATGGATTCTAAGAAGCAAAACAAATGAAGAAAGGGAAAAAAAAAGAGAGAAGCCAAAGAAAACCAGACTCTTAACTATAAACTGTAAATAGATGATTACCAGAGGGGAGGTGGGTGGGGTGATGGGTAAAATAGGTGAAGGGGAGTAAGAGTACCCTTATCTTGGTAAGCACTGAGTAATATATGGAATTGTTGAATCACTATATCATACACCTGAAACTAATATAACACCATATGTTAACTACACTGGGATTAAAATCAAATCAATCAATCAATAATTATTCCATAACTGAATTTCAACAACTCTCAAAACACATTTCACAAAATTCTTTAAGAAATTTTCAAAGGTTCATTAGTTGTATATAATGAATAGTTGAACACTACATCAAAAACTAATGATGTAGTATATGTTGGCTAACAGAACATAATAATAAAAAATTTTAAAAAAAGAAGTTTTCAAAGGTATAGTGCCTGGTATTCTCCTCTAATGTACATATTTACTTTACTGCTGATGATCTGAAAACAAACACATATAAACTCAAATTTGGTAGCCTCAAGTTTTACTAAAACTGAAAGGACCACCGAAGTTCCTAAATAACTAAAATATTTGTCTAGGATTATTCAATTACAAATAACATAGGTACACTTTTCAGAAAAACCCCCAAACTTTCAAAGGTAAAACATTAGCATTTAGGATGATTTTTACATTATACCAACTGTATAATGGTTACCCTTTAATAAGGCTGTAACATTTTAACCAACTTTATATTTTGAATAAAACATCACAAAGCTACCATTCCAATTCTATGTGGTATTCTCCAATGAGACCATCTGTGCAATTTCTATTATTTTCCAGACATTCAGATCATTCCCATTTTCCGGAGTTATGATCTCTTACTTTTTCATTTTCTGATTTTTAAAATAATTTTATCCTTTTTCATACAGATGAAACCAGTACTTCTACTGACACATATATGATATTGTTTGCCCCTGGACTACTCCAATATGATCAAATTTATGTCAATAAATTCTTCTTTACTGGAAATGTTTATTCTCATGAAGCAGAGAAATCTTATTGGTGATAAAGTTACTCAAATGTATAATTCTTTTGCATGAGATTCTTTGAGAAATTTTATTATGAGTGAGATGGTATTATCTCTCACAAGTGACTCATATATAGTACCACTTCTTGATTCATCACTTACATACAACACCCAGTACTCATCATAACAAGTGCCCTCCTTAATCTCCATCACCCATCTGGCCCATCCCCCACCCACCTCCTTCCATCAACCCTCAGTTTGTTCTCTATCATTAAGAGTCTCTTACGGTTTGTTTCCCTCTCTCTCTTTTTTCCCTTCTTGTGTATTCATCTGTTTTGTTTATTAAATTCCACATATGAGTGAAATCATATGGTATTTGTCTTTCTTTGACTGATTTATTTTGCTTAGTATAATATAATCTAGCTCCATCCAAGTCATTGCAAATGGTAAGAATTCATTCTTTTTGATGGCTGAGTGATATTCTATTATATATAATAGACCAGTAATTAAGTGTGATATATATATATATATATATATATATATATATATATATATATATATATATTATATATATAGACCAGTAATTAGGTGTGATATAACCAATCACACCTTCGTTATCACACCTTCTTTATCCAATCATCACTTGATGGATTTGGGGGCTGTTTCCATAGTTAAGCTATTGTTGATAATGCTGCTATGAACATTGGGGTGCATATACCCCTTCAAATCTGTATTTTTGTGTTATTTGGTTAAATACTTAGTAGTGCAATTGCTGGATCATAGGATGGTTCTATTTTTAACTTTCTGAAGAACCTCCATACTGTTTTCCAGAGTGGCTGCACCAGTTTACATTCCCACCAACAGCATAAGACGGTTCCCCTTTCTCCTCATCCTTGCCAACACCAGTTGTTTGTTGCATTGTTAATTTTAGCCATTCTGACAGGTGTGAGGTCGTATCTCATTGTGATTTTGATTTTGATTTCCCTGATGCCAAGTGATGTGGAGCATTTTTTTATGTGTCTGTTGGCCATTTGTATGTTCTCTTTGGAGAAATGTCTATTCATGTCTTCTGCCCATTTCTTGACTGGATTCTCTGTTTTTTGGGTGTTGAGTTTGGTAAGTTCTTTATAGATCTTGGATACTAGTCCTTTATCTGATATGTCATTTGCAAATATCTTCTCCCATTCCATAGGTTGCCTTTTAGTTTTGTTGACTATTTCCTTTGCTGTGCAGAACCATTTTATCTTGATGAAGTTCCAAAAGTTCATTTTTCCTTTTGTTTCCCTTACCTTTGGAGACATGTCTAGCAAGAAGTTGGTCTGGCTGAGGTCGAAGAGGTTGCTGCCTGTGTTCTCCTCTAGGATTTTGATAGATTCCTGTCTCACATTTAGGTCTTTTATCCACTTTGAGTTTATTTTTGTGTATGGTGTAAGAAAATGGTCCATTTTCATTCTTCTACGTGTGGCTGTCCAATTTTCCCAGCACCATTTACTGAAGAGACTGTCTCTTTTCCATTGGATATTCTTTCCTGATTTGTTGAAGATTAGTTGACCATAGAGTTGAGGGTCCATTTCTGGGCTCTCTATTCTGTTCCTTTGATCTATGTGTCTGTTTTTTTGTGCCAGTACCATACTGTCTTGAAGATTACAGCTTTGTAATATAGCTTGAAGCCTGGCATTGTGATGCCCCCAGTTTTGGTTTTCTTTTTCAACATTCCTCAGGCTATTCAGGGTCTTTTCTCTTTCCATACAATTTTTAGGATTATTTGTCCCAGCTCTGTGAAAAATGTTGATGACATTTTTATAGGGATTGCATTAAATGTGTAGGTTGTTCTGGGTAGCATAGACATTTTCACAATGTTTATTCTTCCAACCCATGAGCATGGAATATTTTTCCATTTCTTTGGGTTTTCCTCAATTTCTTTCACACCAGTACTGGGTAATCAAGATTAATACCATGACACAAAGACTCTTTCCTTAATGAGATAGTATTTACTTATTCACCAATAGATGTCACAGCTATTTTCCTATGAAGTGTGTGATAATTATCCAATTCAGTTTCCAGCTGTAGTGTACTTCATATATCCGATTTCAAGATTTGAAATATAAAATTTCTTTAAATTGTATTCAGTAAAGACTTAATTTACAAGACCCATTACCTTGTATGTTTTAAATGTTGGCATCAAAATCCAATTACTGGTCTTAATATCAGCATTTTCCTGAACCTGGTGTTGTGAACCTATGAATCTAAGTGTGTTTGTATGTGGCACATCTATGTGTGGGCTATTCTCTTGAGGAAATATACAAATACACTGCATTCCTCTCATAACTCCAATTTCTGTCACCTCCAAAAGCATGTTGAAGGATCTGCCAACCCTGAAGAGATCTGAGTGATAACTGGCTCCACCTTTTCTTTGTATTTTGAAGTAAGAAGTTTCTTTTCATTTGTGGGGAAAGGGCAGATTAAAAGAAAAAAATCAGTAAATGAAGGAAGAGCTTGCTTGGGAGGGATACAGAAATCTATTACAGGCTAAAATATGAGTTATGAGAAATTAAAAGTTCACTGAAGAAATATGTTGAACTAAATTGATTTCCTCCTGGGTTGAATGAGGATGGGGAAGGATGTTGGGATTTGGCCAGAGAATATCTAATGCTTCATTTTGGTATTCAATATCTCTTTAGTTAGGTCTTACTCATCTAAGGCAGCTTCTCATTTAAGAAAACCACCTCTATCTAGCCAAGAAGTCCCCTCTAAATGTCTCACCATAGGCAATATACTTTCCTATTTTTCAACCTTGTTCATGCCATTTTTCATCTCCGGAATTCTATTCCTTGGTACCTAGTTCACATTTTCTTGGATATTCAATGCTCACAAACATATTAAACCATCTCTAGCATTTTTTAGTTATTGGAGGAATTGGGATACTATCAGAAAGCTTGTCAATCTTTAAGTAGTTTGAAAAAAAAACATTAAGTACTTTAGAATATAATTTAATTTTTAGAAAATATAAATAATTCATTTTTCATCACACACATGACAGAAAGTAAAATTGGGTAATATTTTCTTAGCTAATAGGGCTATGTAGAAGATAAAGTAATTCTTAACCAGGGTTATTTTCCCCTTAGAGAGCAGTCAGAAACTCTGTGTGTGAGGGGGTGGGGTGGGGTGGGGGACAAATAGAGAGACAGAGAAACAAAGAGAGACAGAAACAAAGAGAGAGTGTATATGGGCCATACATTTTGCTATTTATTGTTTTTGATGCAGCATATTATTATATATTATAGTTATTTGGTGTTTGTTTTGGGTGAGTAAAATTTTAAATTACTGAAATCATAGTCTTCCAGAGATGAGTAAGTTCTGGTTCCTACCTTAAGGAGTCTATTACCACCTAGCTGGGCAGACAGAGTGTATAGGCAGAATAATACCTGCCCTCCTCCAAAGATATCTATGTCCTAATTCCCAGAATCTGTGAATAGGTTATATTACATGAAAAGGGGGAATTAAGGCTGCAGATGAAATTAAAGTTGCTAATCAATTGACCTTAAAATAAAGAGACTTTTTGATTATCTAGGTGGACACAATGAAATTAGAAAGTAATTAAATGGAAGGAGGAAGGGAGACGAGTAAGAACCAGAATGATGGCATCATGAGAGACTCAACCAGCCATTGGTGGCTTTGAGATGGAAGACTACCATAAGCCAAGGAGAGCAAGCAGATGCTAGAAAAGGCAAGAAAAAACATTCTTTCCTAGAACCTCCAGAAAGGAATGCAGTCCTCTGGACATCTTGATTTTAGCCCAGGAAGACACTAAGAACTCTAAGATAACAAATCTGTGTTGTTTTAAGCCATTAAATTTGTGGTAATTTGTTACAGCAGCAATAGGAAACATACACAGGATTTGTTGAATAAAGACAGATTGGCTGCAAACCTTAGGGATCTTATATCTAAACCTTCCACCCAATGCAGAGATCAAGGTATTTTAGCTAAAATAGTACAGTGATGGAGAATTTGGACTGTGGGAACAAGAAGCCATTAACTGTTATTGAATAGAACATCAAAGCAAAACCGTTGCTTTAAGTTACCTAATCTAGAGGCTATAAACAAAATGGACCCAAGTGGGAAGAGCCCTGGGGCACAGAGACCAAGGTGATAATTGACAGCAAAAATGGTTAAGAATCTGGCGTGGAGTGACAGTAGAAGCAATGGAAAAGAGGGAAGAAATAAAAGATGTATAGAAGGAAAATACACATTATTGTTTCCATACTAAGTCCATAAGTTTCTTTGAGGATTGGGACCACATTATAAACATTATATCCCTTAGAGAATTGAACATTGTACAATTCTAGGTATATTAGGAATTCAAAAAAAAAATGTTGAGGATTCTCATAGTCCTTTTTGTGTCTGTGTTGTGATAACTTACTTTGTTCTACCTTCAGTTTTATTATATTCTACTTTTTTCTTCTTATTCAAATTCCAGCCAGTTAACACACAGTGTAATATTATTTTCAGTTGTACAATTTAGTGATTCATCACTTACATACAACACCTGGTGCTCATCACAACAAGTGTATTCCTTAATCCCCATCACCTATTAAATCTGTCCTCCCACCCACCCCCTCTGGTAACCATCAGTATGTCCTTTATAGTTAAGAGTCTGTTTCTTGGTTTGCCTCTCTCATTTTTTCCCCTATGATCATTTGTTTTGTTTCTTAAATTCCACATATGAGTGAAATCATATGATATTTGTCTTTCTCTGACTGACTTATTTTGCTTAGCATAATAATCTCTACCTCCATCTATGTTGTTGCAAATGGCAAGAATTCATTCTCCTTGATGGCTGAGTAATATTTCATTGCATATATACACCACATCTTCTTTATCCTTTCATCAGTCGATGGACATCTGGGCTCTTTCCATAATTTGGCTTTGTTGATAATGCTGCTATAAACTTTGGAGTGCATTGAACCCTTTGAGTTAGTATTTTTGTATTCTTTGGGTAAATACCTAGTAGTACAATTGCTGGATCATAGGGTAGTTCTATTTTTAACTTTTTGAGGAACCTCCATACTGTTTTCCAGAATGGCTACACCCGTTTGCATGCCACCAACAGTGTAAGAAGGTTATCTTTTCTCTGCATCCTCACCAACACCTGTTTTTTCCTGTGTTGTTAATTTTAGCCATTCTTACTGGTATGAGGTGATAGCTCATTGTAGTTTTGATTTGCATTTCCCCTATGATGAGTGAGGTTGAGCATCTTTTCATGAATCTGTTGGCCAACTATATGACTTCTTTGGGAAAGGTCTATTCATATTTCTGCCCATTTTTTAAACTGGATTATTTGTTTTTAGGTGCTCAGTTTTATAAGTTCTTTGTATATTTTGGATACTAACCCTTTACCAGATATTCTATTTGCAGATATTTTCTCCTATTCCATAGATTGCCTTTTAGTTTGTTAATTGTTTCCTTTGCTTGAAGAAGGTTTTAATTTTGATGAAGTCTCAATAGTTTATTTTTGCTTTTGTTTCCCTTGCCTCAGGAGACATATCTAGAAAAAAAATTCTATGGGCAATGTCAAAGAGGTTGTGGTCTGTGTTCTTCTCTAGGATTTTGATGGCTTCCTGCCTCACATTGAGGTCTTTAATCCATTTTGAATTTAGTTTTGTGTATGTTGTAAGAAAGTGGTCCAGTTCCATTCTTTTGTGTGTTGCCATCCAGTTCTCCCAATACCATTTGTTAAAAAGACTGCTCTTTTCCATTGGATGTTCTTTTATACTTTGTTGAATATTAATTCACTATATAGCTGTGCAGTTCATTTCTGGGTTTTCCACTCTGTTCCATTGATCTATGTGTCTGTTTTTGTGCCAGTACTGTACTGTCTTGATCACTAAAGCTTTGTAATATAGCTTGAAGTCTGGAATTGTGATGCCCTCAGCTTTGGTTTTCTTTTTTTTATTTATTTGAGAGAGAGAAAGAACATAAGTTGGGGGAGGGGCAGAGGGAGAGAATCTCCAAGCAGACTGCCCAGTAAGTGCAGAGCCTGATGCGGAGACCCATGAGATCATGACCTGAGCTGAAACCAAGAGTCAGATGCTCAACCAACTGAGCCACCCAGGTGCCCCTTTACTCTTTTATATCTGTAGCCAGGGCCTCCCTGAAGTCTTTCATTGCTTTCTAAAGCCCAGAGAGCTTCCTTATATTGTTGCTTTAAATTCTCCATCAGCCATGATACTTATATCTGTTTTGCTTAGATATCTGACCATGACCTTATATTATTCTTTCATTTCATTTCATTTCATTTCATTTCATTTCATTTCATTTCATGAATTCCTCCATCTTGGCATTTTGTCTAAGTCTCTGCTTCTCTGTGTTAAAAAAGCCCATTATGTTTCCTGCTCTTGAATGTAATGGCTTTATGAAGAAGAGGTCCTATCATGTCCAGGGCCTGGCAGTTCAGGTGGTGTCTCTGGTGTGTGCTGTGTGTGCTTTGCTGTTGTGTTTTGGTTGCTCTATCCTTAGGACCAGTTGTCTGCAGAGGCTCTCCTTGCTTTCAGTGGGCAGTGTTTGGTCCCTGGCCAGAATGTGGCAATTTTTAACTAGGTGTGTTCTGATCTGCTTATTAAATGAGACCTGATGTTACTTCCAGTAGAACTGAAGCTCTGCAGAACTCTCTGGTCAGGAGATGTGGTGTGGGCAGGGGTATGTTTTTGCTGAGAGGTTGGGAGGGAAATGGCACAGCCAGCAACTTTTTGCCTGGAGAGCAGTCTCTGTGGGTGCTGTCTCTCATGGAAGCACTCTGAGAAGAGCAAATAATCTCCCCCTGTGTGTCCCAGGCTTTTTTCTGATCACTGTTTCTACACTCTCTGCCTCCAGGTTGTTTGCCTGCCTTCTCTCCAAGAACAGCTGTCCCAGCTAAGCCTGATGACTTTTAAAACTCCAGGCTTTAGGGACATGGTGTGGGCAGGGGCCTGTGCTGGTTTTCTTGTGGAGGGTCTCACTGTGCTGGCACCAAGGCAAGCTTAACCAAGAAGGGCAGTCTCACTAGAGAGCAGATGTGTGGGACTAAGTGTAAGTGGGTTAGGCAGTCAGTGTCTGGGTTGAGCTGCTCTCTGCAAGTGTCTCTGCACTTATGCTGAGGGACTGGGGAGGGAAATCATGCCAGTTAACTCCTTTGTCCCTGTAGAGTAGTCTCTGTGAATGCTACCTCTCAGGTATGTGTTCCAAGAAGATAGAATAATCTCCCCTTGCATGCCCCAGGCATTCCACAGATTGTGCAGTCTGCCCCTGTGTTGTTTGTCTGCCTTCTCTCCAGGAGTAGGGCAGCATCCTCAGTACTCTATCCCAGCCAATCCCACTGACCTTTAAAACTCCGGTCTTTAACTCTCATTGGTTGCAAGAAATCATGAAAATGAGCCCCTCTTGCTTTCTCAGCCAATGGCTTTGGGGAAATGTTCTCCTTGTACATTCCCCAGTGTGCTCCTCTCTTTTACCTTTCTCTGCAACCACAGTTCCCTCCCCTCCACAGCACCTGAGATCCTTTCTCCCCCAAACCACGTCTCTGCACTTCCTACCTTCTTCAGTGAGGCTTCTTCTCTTCCTTTAGTTTTGGAGATTGTTTTGTCCATATTTAAGTTGATTTCTGGGTTATTTAGAATGATTTGATAGATATCTAGTTTTGTTCAAGGGATGAGGTGAACGTAGGGTACTCTTACTATGCTGCCATCTTAACTCCAGCCTGTTCTGCCTTCAATTTTAGTTATTTGTGTACTTGTCTAAGTTTTTTCAATTTTCCATTAGTCTATAAGTGACTTGAATAGTTAATAGTTGCCACCTATTGAGCAATTTATTACATGCAAGACACCACATATCTTATCTGAAATAATCTTCAAGACAACCTGTTAGGATAATCTGAGGCACATATAAAGAGTTTAACCATACATTGACCTGAATTGGCAGCATCAAACTGAATATGGTTAAAAGTGCTCCACTGGCAGAAAATAGGTGTGAGGTTTTTACAGAGAAAAAGAGAGGGAAGCAAAGCAAGGAAATGATTTAATTGGCTATAGCTTAAGCAGTAGCTTTATTTGGGAAAGCCTATTTTGGTTGTTCTCAAGTTGTATTTTCTCAGATTTGTGTCCATTGACTATGGCTTAGTTTTTTTCTTTTTTTTTGTTTGGTTTTGTTTTTGTTATTGTTTTTTTTTTTTTTCTTTGCTTATGTAGACTACCAATGTATTAGAGCCACCCTAGTCTAATGACCACTTCATTTAATTACATTAACAAACTCCATAAGGGAGATATTACTATTTCTTTTTTGTATATGTGGAATTTGAGGCTCAGGGAGATTATATAATTTGCTCAAGATTACATTGCTAAAAAGTGGTGAATAAAGCTATCAGAACCCAGGTATGCCTCATTTCAAAGTACATGGTCTCAACCAATAAACTGTTCTAAGGCTAAGAACTGTATCTTATTTATTTTTTATCTTTGTAGTACCCAGTATTAGTAGTTTATATGTGTAGTTTCCAAGTAAAAGTATAAGATATCTGTAGGATTGAATGAGTTGACAAGTGAATTCCTAGAGAGAAGGCTTCATTCTATAGAAAGCATTATTTGAAAGTGGGATTCATTGAACAAGTGCAACAACCCTCATGGATTAACTCACCCACATTGCAAAATAGAATTTAATACATTAGCTATTGAAAATGCATTAATTGCATTAATAAAAGAATAGTATTTTTTTTTTAAAGATTTTATTTATTTATTTGATAGAGATAGAGGGAGAGCACAAGCAGGTGGAGTGCCAAGCAGAGGGAGAGGGAGAAGCAGGCTCCCCGCTGAGGAAGGAGCCCAACGTGGGACTCGATCCCAGGACCCTGGGATCATGACCTGAGCCGAAGGCAGCCGCTTAACCGACTGAGCCACCCAGGTGCCCCAAGAATAGTATTCTTTATGAAATAAATAAGTGGCTTTGTTTATAATTGAGCAATTGCACTACAAGGTATTTACCCCAAAGATGCAAATGTAGTGAAAAGAAGGGGAACATGCACCCCAATGTTCATAAAAGCAATGTCCACCATAGCCAAACTGTGGAAGGAGCTGAAATGCCCTTCAACAGAAGGATGGAGGAAAGGGGGAAAAGATGGCGGAGGAGTAGGAGACCCTATTCCAACTGGTCCCCAGAAATGAGCTGGATATCTACCAGACCACTCTGAGCACCCACGAAATCAGCCTGAGATGTAAGAAGATCTGGATCTCTACAAGCAGAATATCGCAGGTGGTTGATTTCGAGGTACAAAGCGGGGAGCTGTGATTTCGCGGGCAGATATCAGAGAATAAATGGCAGCAGGAAGGAGCCTGGCCTTGGGGATCCTACACCGCCAGTGAGTGATAGCCTCCCCCGCTGGAGACGGGGAACAGACTTGCAAACCAGTAGCGGTGGGGAAAGGACTTTAGGGCAGCCCTCCAGATAGAAACCAGAGCAGTGGGGTCTCACGTGTGAACTGGGAGTGGCTGGCAGTTTTAGAAGCACAAAGGGCAGAGACGTGCCCTGACCTGGAGGTAAGATGGGGAGCACTGTAAAGGAGCACAACCCAGGATGCTGCAGTTTATAGCAGCACAGACAGAAATGGAGAGACTGTGGCCTGGAGAACTCACTGAAGAACAGACTGTGATCTCTCTGCTCTGAGGCAGAGGGTTGGAAATGGTCTCTTCTGCTCTGACTCTCAGAAGAGATGCGGAAAGCCACCTGGGAAAGCCGCCAGAGAACAAAAGCCCCCCCCCCCCCAAAAAAAAACGGTTCCCACTGAGCCCATCCCCTGCCAAAGGGGCAGGGCAACTCTGCCCAAACAGGGTTGCCTGAGTAACAGCACAGCAGGCCCCTCCCCCAGAAGACAGGCTGGGAGAACAAGAGGCCAGCAACCCTAAGGTCCCTAGAAAACAGGTGCATCTTGCTTGGGTTCTGGTCAATAATTTGGACTTTATACATTCCCTCAACCATCCATCAACAGAATGACTAGGAGGAGGAACCCACAAAATAGGAAAGACTCAGAGATTATGATTTATGCCACAGATTTACAAATGGATGCAGATATAACCAAGATGTCAGAGATGGAATTCAGGCAAGCAATTGTGAAGACAATAGCTAGAATGGAGAAATCAATTAATGGCAACGTAGAGTCTTTAAGGGCAGAAATGAAAGCTGATTTGGCAGAACTTAAAAATGCTATCAGTGAGATCCAATCTAATCTAGATAATCTAACAGCTAGGGTAAGTGAGGCAAAAGAACGAATTAGTGACCTGGAAGACCATTTAATAGATAAAAAGGGAAAAGAGGAGGTCAGGGAAAAACAACTCAGAATCCATGAAAATAGAATCAGAGAAATAAGTGACACCATGAAGGGTTCCAATGTCAGAATTATTGGAATCCTGGAATATGCCAATAAACTGAGAAATCTGGATGAAATGGAGGCCTTCCTGGAAACCTATAAGCTGCCAAGACTGAAACAGGAAGAAATTGACAACCTGAATAGGCCAATAACCAGTAACAAGATTGAAGCAGTGATCAAAAACCTCCTAAAAAACAAGAGTCCAGGGCCTGATGGATTCCCTGGGGAATTCTACCAAACATTCAAAGAAGAAATAATACCTATTCTCCTGAAGCTGTTTCCAAAAAATAGAAACAGAAGGAAAACTTCCAAACTCATTCTATGAGGCCAGCATTACCTTCATCCCCAAACCAGGCAAAGACCTCATCAAAAAGGAGAATTTCAGACTGATATCCTTGATGAATATGGATTCCAAAATCCGCAACAAATTCCTAGCTAATAGGATCCAACAATACATTAAAAGGATCATCCACCACGACCAAGTGGGATTTATCCCCGGGATGCAAGGGTTGTTCAACATTCTCAAATCAATCAATGTGATAGAACACATTAATAAGGAGAGAGAGAAGAACCATATGGTCCTCTCAATTGATGCAGAAAGAGCATTTGAGAAAATACAGCATCCCTTCCTGATTAAGAGTATAGGGATAAAAATCAGAGTATAGGTTTAGAGGGAACATTCCTCAAGTGCATAAAATCCATCTATGAAAAACCCACAGCAAATATCATCCTCAATGGGGAAAAGCTGAGAGCCTTTCCCTTCAGATCAGGAACATGTCAAGGATGCCCACTTTCGCCACTATTCTTCAACATAGTACTAGAAGTCCTAGTAACAACAATCAGACAACAAAAAGAAATAAAATGTATTCAAATTGGCAAAGAAGAATTCAAACTCTCTTTTTGCAGACGACATGATACTTTATGTGGAAAACCCAAAAGACTCCACCCCCAAATTACTAGAACTCATCCAGCAATTCAGTAATGTGGCAGGATACAAAATCAATGCACAGAAATCAGTTGCTTTCTTATACACTAACAATGCAACCATAGAAAGAGAAATTAGAGAAACGATTCCATTTACAATAGCACCAAAAGCCATAAGATACCTCGGAATAAACTTAACCAAAGAGGTAAAGGATCTATACTCTAGGAACTACAGAACACTCCTGAAAGAAAGTGAAGAAGACACAAAAGGATGGAAAAACATCCCATGTTTATAGGTCAGAAGAATAGACATTGTTAAAATGTCTATGCTACCCCGAGCAATCTATACCTTCAACACCTTCCTGATTAAAAATTCTAATGACATTTTTCAAAGTGCTGGAACAAACAATCCTAAAATTTGTATGGAATCAGAAAAGACCCTGAATCGCCAAGGAAATGTTGAAAAAGAAAAACAAAGCTGGGGGCATCACGTTGCCCGATTTCAAGCTATATTACAAAGCAGTGATCACCAAAACAGCATGGTACTGGCACAAAAACAGACATATAGACCAATGGAACAGAATAGAGAACCCAGATATGGACCCTCAACTCTGTGGTCAAATAATCTTTGACAAAGCAGGCAAAAACATGCAATGGAAAAAAGACAGTCTCTTCAATAAATGGTGCTGGGTAAATTGGACAGCCACATGCGGAAGAATGAAACTCGACCATTCTCTAACACCATACACAAAGATAAACTCAAAATAGATGAAAGACCTCAATGTGAGACAGGAATCCATCAAAATCCTAGAGGAGAACATAGGCAGTAACCTCTTTAACATCATCCACAGCAACTTCTTTCAAGATACATCTCCAAAAGCTAGTGAAACAAAAGCAAAAATGAACTTTTGGGACTTCATCAAAATAAAAAGCTTCTGCACAGCAAAGGAAACAGTCAACAAAACAAAGAGGCAACCCACAGAATGGGAGAAGATATTTGCAAATGACACTACAGACAAAGTGCTGATATCCAAGATTTATAAAGAACTTCTCAAACTCAACAACCAAAAAACAAATAATCAAGTCAAAAAATGGGCAGAAGACATGAACAGACACTTCTCTGAGGGAGACATACAAATGGCTAACAGACACATGAAAAAATGTTCATCATCATTAGCCATCAAGGAAATTCATGTTGAGATAATACCTTACACCAGTTAGAATGGCAAAATTGGACAAGGAAAGAAACAACAAATGTTGGAGAGGTTGTGGAGAAAGGGGAACCCTCTTACACTGTTGGTGGGAGTGCAAGTTGGTACAGCCACTTTGGAAAACAATGTGGAGGTTCCTCAAAAAATTAAAAATAGAGCTACCCTATGACCCAGGAATTGCACTCGTGGGTATTTACCCCAAAGACACAGATGTAGTGAAAAGAAGGGCCATATGCACCCCAATGTTCACAGCAGCAATGTCCGCAATAGCCAAACTGTGGAAAGAGCCGAGATGCCCTTCAACAGATGAATGGATAAAGAAGATGTGGTCCATATATACAATGGAATATTACTCAGCCATCAGAAAGGATGAATACCCAACTTTTACATCAACATGGTGGGGACTGGAGGAGATTATGCTAAGTGAAATAAGTCAAGCAGAGAAAGTCAATTATCATATGGTTTCACTTATTTGTGGAACATAAGGAATAGCATAGAAGACATTAGGAGAAGGAAGGGAAAAATGAAGGGGGGGAAATCGGAGGGGGAGATGAACCATAAGAGACTATCGACTCTGAGAAACAATCTGAGGGTGTTAGAGGGGAGGGGGGAAGGGGGATGAGTTAGCCCGGTGATGGGTATTAAGGAGGGCACATACTGCATGGAGCACTGGGTGTTATATGAAAACAATGGATCGTGGATCACCACATCAAAAACTAATGATGTATTGTATGGTGACTAACATAATAAAATAAAATAATAAATAAAATAAATAAAATGATATAAAAAACAAAAACAAACAAAAAATACAGATGAATGGATAAAGAAGATGTGGTATATATATATATAATGGAATATTACTCGGCCATCAGAAAGGATGAATACCTACTATTTGCATGGACATGGATGGTCTTGAGGGGATTATGCTCAGTGAAATAAGTCAAGCAGGGAAAGACAATTATCATATGATTTTACTCATATGTAGAACATAAACAATAGCATGGAGGACCATAGGGGAAGGGAGGGAAAACCAAAAGGGGAGAAATCATGAGAGACTATGGACCCTGGGAAACAAACTGAGGGTTTCAGGGGGGAGGGGGTGGGAGATGGGGTAATGGGTGATGAGTATTAAGGAGGGCATGTGTTGTGATGAGCACTGGGTATTATATGCAACTAATGAATCATTGAAGACTATATCAAAAATTAATGATGTATTATACAGTGGCTAACTGAACATCATAAATAAAGTAAAATAATAAAATAAAATAAATATAATTGACTTACCAAAACTATACTGTATTTACATGGAAGAAAAATTCATTATAGGAAGCTATTTAGGAAAATGGGTTAATGTGAAGCCATCTTTTCAGGATATTTTCAGTAACCTGTGATTAATGAAGAGGAATATCATCTTCCTCTGATGAATAGGCATTTTGTAATGTCCAGTGAAACTGGCCTAGAATGTGTCAACCACCAAATAGTACTGGATTGGAAACATCAACTGTAGTTGTTTTAGTAAAGTGGGTCGAATAGGGCATAATCATCTTCACCCCACTACTCAAAGAAAATTACAGCCCTCCCCCACAACAAAAAGAAGATAAAAAGAAAAAGAAGAAAAAAGAAAACACTACTAATTTCCTTTAATATAGTTGATAGAGTAAAGGTCAGATAAAAGGGATGAGGGCAGGGCTGCTACATATAAGTGTTCAGGTTGTTCACTGCCCAAGGATGTTGCATCTAAGGGGACACTTTTTACATTATGGATAGATACGAACTCATATAAGAAGGCAGCAGGCACCATGAGGATTCTACACCTCTCAAACAAGTTCTAGAGCAAACGAGGAAAACACCATCTTATGTAAACACACACAGGCACATATAGCCACTTACACACTTGAAGAGATCACACATATACACACTCACTGGCAAACACCCATGCTTGAAACTGCCCCTTCTCTTTGCTATACTTTATATGTGCTCCTGGCAGTTGCTTTTCTCTTTTGCTCACCATTCTCAGCGTCTGATTCTAAACAGAAAGATTTCATACCTGATACAGTCACCTTATCTGAGGTCAGGGAGAGGGGCTTAAAATATAAATACTTCCTATTGAATGTATGCTTTAGTATCTATCCATGGTGTGTGTGAGGTGGCAAGAGTGTGGGTGCATTTGTATGTTCTGCCAGAGCTGATTCTTCCACAAATATGGTTCCTTCTATGTATGGTTCTTGACTTTGTGCAATAATTTTAAATTTTAATTTTAAATAACTTTAATTAATTAAGTAATTTTTACTTGGGGAAGAAACACCTTTTTCTAATTTATACAACGTCCCTTACTAAAGGGTAATGCCATGTACAATGGAGAATTAAGGACAAAATAGAGTGAAAAAGGATGATCAAACATGTTTCACAGGTATATTTTTGCAAATAGTTATCTCCTTTGTCCAGCATAACTTATTAGTTATAATTTATTTCTGTGCAGTTACAATGTGTTATGTACTGGAGATACAGAAAATGGTAAGGCATAGGTCCTGTCCTTGAGGAATTTACAGTTTAGGATTATAAAGGATAGTGAACAGAATCATGCCACTCAATCTTTTTAAGGAAATTTACATAAATTAACAAACTTTTCACCCTGTAGTCCTACATAATGCAATCATCTTTGGCACCTAGTATAGTTAAGGTTATAAAATATCAGATTTCCAGAATGATCAGAATTAAGCATGCTCAGCATATGTAAGTTTGGAGAGATGACTTAAGTTGTGGAAAACAGTGGTGATTTGACAGTTCTAAAAAGTCACTTGTGGAAACCTTAGAAATAAAATCATCATGTCCTTGAAGCACTGAGTCTTAATAGTTCCCTGGACATGTAGAATGATTTGTTCCCATGGAAGTACTTTTGTGTACAGCATGATGCTTTAATTCTGTATGACGCTGATGGATGCATAACATTCATTTCAGTGAAGTAGCAAGAATTTCAATGAAATAACAGGGATTTAAATGAAATAAAACCAATGAAGGGGTTGGGGCAGGCCCATACTCCAAGACTATATTTCACCTTCCATGAAGATAAAAACTTAGAATTTGACCTTGTAAGAAGGAGTGGAGAAAAGTATGATGTGGTGATAAAAGAATGCCAGAATTATTTTAAGAATATTATGGTAGTCAAGCCTGCTATAGCAGGGTCTGACCATTTACAGATTTTCATTATAATAATGAACCATAATCAAGGTAAGGGTGCATCATACTAAAACTTTATGGTGAAGATATGTATTAGTTATCAAGAATTGAGGGTAAAGGCATGAACTATCTTTTTTTGACTCTGATCCCTGTTTTGGGATCAGAGCTGAAAATTGCATGCTTCTGAAAGAAATGCCAGCAGGCAAAAGAGTTCCAGACAATGAACAGAACGGGAGTATATGTCAGAGAGGAGGAAGCTGGTATAAAAACACACACATGCTGTTTTCCAGAGTGACTGCTGCAGTTTGCATTCCCACCAACAGTGCAGGAGGGTTCACCTTTCTCCACATCCTCACCAACATGTACTGTTTATTGTGTTGTTGATTTTAGCCATTCTGACAGTTGTGAGGTGATATCTCTTTGTAGTTTTGATTTGAATTTTCCTGATGATGAGTGATGTTGAGCACCTTTTCATGTGTCTGTCAGCCATCTATATGTCTTTTTTGGAAAAATGCCTATTCATGTCTTCTGCTCAATTTTTAAGTGGATTATTCATTTTTGGGTGTTGGGTTTTATAAAGTCTTTATATATTTTGGATACTAACCCTTTATCAGATATGTCATTTGCAAATATCTTATCCCATTCCATAGATGGCTTTGTTCATTGTTTCCTTCACTGTGCAGAAGCTTTTTTATTTTGATGAAGTCCCAATAGTTTATTTTTACTTTTGTTTCCTTTGCCTCAGGAGACATATCTAGAAAGAAGTTGCTATGGCCAATGTCCAAGAGGTTACTGCCTGTGTTCTCCTCTAGGATTTTTATGGTTTCAGGTCTCAGATTAAGGTCTTTAATTCATTTTGAGTTTATTTTTGTGTATGGTGCAAGAAAGTGGTCTAGAAAACACTATAGAGATTCCTCAAAAAGTTAAAAATAGAACTACCTTATGATCCAGCAATTGCACTACTAGGTATTGACACAAAGAATACAAAAATATGAATTCAAAGGGATACATGTACCCTGATGTTTACAGCAGCATTATCTACAGTAGCCAAATTATGTAAATAGCCCATAAGTTTACTAGGGGATTTTTCAGCAGAAAATGTCAAAGCCAGAAAGGAGTGGCATAGTATATTCAAAGTGCACATGGAACATTGTCTAGAATAGAACACATATTAGTCCACAAAATAAGTCTCAATAAATTCAAAAAGATCAAAGTCATACCATGCATCCTTTCTGACCACAACACTATGAAACTAGAAATCAACCACAAGAAAAAATATAGAAAGAGCACAAACACATGGAGGTTAAGTAACATGCCACTAAACAATGAATGGTCAACCAAGACATCAAATAGTTAATCAAAAAGTACATGGAAACAAATGAAAATAAAAACACAAGGATCCAACATTTTTGGGATTCAGCAAAAGCAATTGTAAGAGGGAAGTTCATAGCAATACATGTCTAACTCTAGAAATAAGAAACATCTCACATAAACAACCTAAACTTATACCTAAAAGAGCTAGAAAAAGACCATACAAAACCAAAACCAGCAGAAGGAAATAATAAAGATTAGAGCAGAAATAAATTATATAGAAGCTAAAAAAAAAAAAATAGAACAGATCAATGAAACCAGAAGGTGCTTCTTTGAAAAGATCAACAAAATTGATAAACCTCTAGCTAGACTCATCAAAAAACAAAAAGTAGAAAGCATTCAAATAAACAAAATCATGGAGACGAAGTAAGATGGCAGATGAGTAGGGGACCCCATTTCAATTGGTCCCCTAAATTTAGCTGGGTATCTATCAAACCATTTTGAACACCCACAAAATCAGCCTGAGATATAAGAATATGTATCTGGATCTCTACAAGCAGAAAAGTGACTGCTTTTTGCAAGGTAGGATGGGCAGAGCTGTGAATCTATGGAGAGATATCAGAAGATAAACAGCAGGGGGAGGGAGCCTCCATAAGCAGGCTCCTGGAAAGTGATACAACACTGGAGCACAAAATCAGAACCCTTAGAAATGTGCTCTAGTGAGAAACATCCCTCTCTGAAAGGGGCTCTGGAAATAGAAAGGCAGAATTCTAGGTAGGGCATTGTGATCTTGGGATACAAGGAACCACAGAGCAGAAGGGGGTTTCTGAACTGGTAGAGTGCCCAAACAGTGGAGCCAGGAAGCAGGTTATGGTCAGTGAACCCAGGAAGGGACTCTCAGCTCAGATCGCCATAAACCATGAGCCAGGTGGTCAATAACCACTCTTTTCCTGAGCAGCCTGAAAAAATCTGGAACCTGAGCCCGTGACCAGGGAAAAACTCGCAGGGCAGTAGCGGCCCAGAAAACACATTAGAGCTGCACCCAGACATGATCCAGGAGCTTCAGGTGCACACGAGTCCACAGCCGCTTGCAGTTTTAGAATCACAAAGGGCAACTGCAATCCTGGGTCCCTGGGGACTGCCTCTGAGACAGTTGCTATGGGTGCCCACAGCAGGAGGCTGCCATTTTTGGCAGTGAATACAGAAGCAGAGACTGCTTGTCCTGGAGGGTTTATTAAAGAGGGCAGACTGCAAATTTTCTGCTCTGGGCCAGAGGTTTGGCTGTGGGCATTTTTGCTCTGATCCTCTGAAGAGGTGCAGAAAGCCTCCAGGGAACAAAAGACACACAGAAGACCAGTTTACACTGAGCCCATCCCCCTGACAGGGGCTGGGGCAACTCCACCCAGGCAGGATTACCTGAGAAACAGTGTGGCAGGCCCCTCCCCCAGAAGACAGGCTGGAAGAACAAGAGGACAACAAAGCTATGGATCCCATGAGACTATAAAATCCCAATGCCAGGGGAACATTGTACATTGATCTCCAGATGTGACTTCACAACTTGCTTATTTTTCAGATAAAATTCTCCTTTTCTTATGCTTTTTCTCTGTTTTTTTTCTATTTACCTTTTGATTTCAATAAGATATTAATATATCAACTTATATTTCATAGTCGCTTTTTTTAATTTGCATTTTTCCACACCCATATTTTTTATAGATATATGCTTTATTTTAGTCCTTTTTTCACTCTATTCAATTTCACTTATATACATACAAGTTTTACTTTCCTTGTAATTTTGGGACATACCGTCCTCTAAAACACAGAACAAAATACACCCAGGAACAACTGAAACACCCGACTTTGTCCACACTGAGAGGTTATAACGCCCTCTGTCCCCACCTTCTAAAAAAATTTTAAATTAATATTTTAATTTTTAAATTTTACTCTTGTGTTTCATTTTGGCTTTGTTTTTCAGTGGTGGCTTCCGACCACTCCAGGTTTTGCTAGGGTGCATTTTGCTTGGGTCCAGTTGATATTTTGGATGCTGCTCATTTACGCAACCATCCCTCAACAGAATGACTAGGAGGTGGAACTCTCAACAAAGAACCTGAGACAATGTCCTCTACCACAGAACTAATGGATATGGATATAAGCAAGATGTCAGTAATAGAATTCAGGATAGCAATCATAAAGTCAATAGCTACATTTGAAAAAGCACTAGTGACAATATAGAACCTCTAAGGGCAGAAATAAGATCTAATCAGTCAGAACTAAAAATGCTATGAATGAGATGCAGTCTAAACTGGATACTCTAACAGCCAGGGTAAATGAGGCAGAAGAGAAAATTAGTGATCTAGAAGATAAGCTGATGGAAAAGAAAGAAGTGGAGGAAAACAGAGACAGACTGCTAGCAGCACATGAAAAAAGGATTGCAGAGATTAAAGATGCCGTGAAGGGTTCCGGTGTCAGAATTATTGGGATCCCTGAAGGGGTAGAGATAGAGTGGATTAGAAGGTATATTTGAGCAAATCATAGCTGAGAACTTCCCTAATCTGGGGAAGGAAACAAACATTCGAGTCCAAGAGGCAGAGAGGACCCCACCCAAAATCAATGAAAATAAATCAACACCCTGACATAGAATAGTAAATCTTGCAAATTTTATAGCCAAAGAAACTATCCTGAGAATACCTAGGGAGAAGAGATTCCTTACATATGGAGGGAGGAATATCAGAAAAACATCAGACCTATCCACAGAAAACTGGCAAGCCAGAAAGGGCTGGCAACACATATTCAGGATAGTAAATGAAAAGAACATGCAGCCAAGAATACTTTACCCAGCAAGGCTGTCATTCAGAATGGTTGGAGAGATAAAGAACTTCCAGGATGTGGAGAAAGTGAAAGAGTATGTGACCACCAAGCCAGTCTTGCAAGAAATATTTAAGGGGATTCTATAAGCAAAGAGAGACCCAAACAGTAATATAGTCCAGAAAGAAACAGAGACAATCTACATAAAGAGGAACTTTACAGGCAATACAATGACACCAAATTCATATCTTTCAAAAGTTACTAATGTAAATGGGCTCAATGCTCCCATGAAAAGACACAGTGTTGCAGAGTGAATAAAAAAGCAGGACGCATCTATATTCTGTCTACAAGAGGCTCATTTTGAACCTAAATACACCCCCAGATGGCAAGTGAGGGGATGGAGAACAATTTACCATGCCATCTGACCTCAAAAGAAAGCTGACATAGCAATCCTCATATCAGACATATTAGATTTTAAACTAAAGACTGAAATAAGAGATGTAGAGGGACACTATATCATACATAAAGGGTCTATCCAACAAGAAAATCTAACAGTTGTAGATATCTATCTTCCCAACATGGGAGCAGCCAACTACATAAGCCAACTGCTAACCAAAATAAAGAATCATATTGATAATAATACATTAATAGTAGGAAACCTCAACACACTACTCTCAGCAATGGACAGATCATCTAAGCAGAAGATCAACAAAGAAACAAGAGCTTTGAAGGACACATTGGACCAGAAGGACTTCGTAGATGTATACAGAACATTCTACCCTAAAACAACAGAATACTCATTCTTCTCAAGTGCACACGGAACTTTCTCTAGAACAGAACACATACTGGGTCACAAATCAGGTCTCAACCGATACCAAAAGTTTGAGATTAATCCCTGCATGTTATCAGACCACAACACTTTGAAACTGGAACTCAGTCACAAGAAAGAATTTGGAAGGAATTCAAACACTTGGAAGTTAAAGAGCATCCTGCTAGGAGGGCCTGAGTGGCTCAGATGGTTAAACACCTGCCATTGGCCCAGGTCATGATCTCCAGGTCCTGGGATCAAGCCCTGAGTCGGGCTCCCTGCTCAGTGGGAAGTCTGTTTCTCCCTCTCCCTCTGCCTCTCCCCCTGCTTGTTCTCTCTCTCTCTCTCTCTCTCTCTCCAATGAATAAATAAAATCTTAAAAAAAAAGAACATCCTGCTAAGGAACGATTGGATCAACCAGGAAATTAAAGAACTTAAACAATTCATGGAAACCAATGAAAATGAAAACACATTGGTCCAAAACCTATGGGATACTGCAAAGGTGGTCCTAAGGGGGAAATACATACCCATGCAAGCCTCTCTCAAAAATGTAGAAAAATCCCAAATGCACAGTCTAAACTTACACCTAAAGGAGCCGGAGAAAGAACATATAGTACATATACAACATATAATACATCATTAGTTTTTGATGTAGTGTTCAACGATTCATTAGTTGTGTATAACACCCAGTGCTCATCACAACACATGCCCTCCTTAATACCCATCACCCAGGTACCGCATCCCCCACCCCCTCCCTTCTGTAACCCTCCATTTGGTTCCCAAATTCCAGCGTCTCTCATGGTTTGTCTCCTTTTCTGATTTCTTCCCATGCAGTTTTCCCTCCTTTCTCCATGCTATCCTTATATTCCACATATGAGTGAACCATATGATAATTGTCTTTCCCTGCTTGACTTATTTCACTTAGCACAATCCCCTCCAGTTCCATCCATGTCCATGAAAATAGTGGGTATTCATCCTTCCTGATGGCTGAGTAATATTCCATTGTATATATGGACCATATCTTCTTAATCCATTCATCTGTTGAAGGGCATCACAGCTTCTTCCACAGTTTGGCTATTGTGGACATTGCTGCTATGAACATTGGGGTGCATGTGCCCATTCTTTTCACTGCATCTGTATCTTTGGGGTGAATACCTAGTAGTGCAATTACAATTACTGGGTCATAGGGTAGCTCTATTTTTAAAATCTTGAGGAACCACCATACTGTTTTCCAAAGTGGCTGTACCAGCTTCAATTCCCACCAATAGTGTAAGAGAGTTCCCCTTTCTCCACATCTTGGCCGACATTTGTTTCCTGTCTTGTTAATTTTTGCCATGCTAACTGGTGCAAAGTGGTATCTCATTGTGGTTTTGATTTGTATTTCCCTGATGGCTAGTGATATTGAACATTTTTTCATGTGTCTGTTGGCCATTTGTATGTCTTCCTTGGAGAAGTGTCTGTTTATGTCTTCTGCCCGTTTCTTGACCAGATTGTTTGTTTTTTTGGTGTTGAGTTTGAGAAGTTCTTTATAGGTCTTGGATACTAGTCCTTTATCTGTAATGTCATTTGCAAATATCTTCTCCCATTCCGTGGATGGCTTCTTAGTTTTGTTGACTGTTTCCTTTGCTGTGCAGAAGCTTTTTATCTTGATGAAGTCCCAAAAGTTCATTTTTACTTTTGTTTCCCTTGCCTTCAGAGACATGTCTTGAAAAAAGTCACTGTGGCCGATGTTGAAAAGTTCTCCTCTAGGATTTTGATGGATTCCTGTCTCGCATTGAGTTCTTTCAACCTTTTTGAGTTTATCTTTGTGTATGGTGTGAGAGAATGGTCCAGCTTCATTCTTTTGCATGTGGCTGTCCAATTTTCACAATGTTTATTCTTCCAATCTATGAGCATGGGATGTTTTTCCATCTCTTTGTGTATTCCTCAATTTCTTTCATAAGTGTTCTGTAGTTTCTAGAGTAGAGATACTTTACCTCTTTGATTAGATTTATTCCTAGGTATCTTATGATTTTTGGTGTTATTGTAAATGGAATCAATTTGTTGATTTCTCTTTCTTCAGTCACATTGTTAGTGTATTGAAATGCAACTGATTTCTGTGCATTAATTTTGTAACCTGCCAAGTTGCTGAATTGTTGTATGAGTTCTAGTAATTTGGGGGAGGAGTCTTTTAGGTTTTCCACATAATGTTGCATGTCGTCTGTGAAGGAGAGTTTGAATTCTTCTTTGCCGATTTGGATGACTTTTATTTCTTTTTGTTTTCTGATTGCTGAAGCTAGGACTTCTAGTACTATGTTGAACAATAATGGTGAGAGTGGGCATCTCTGTTGTGTTCCTGACCTTAAGGAAAAGTTATCAGCTTTTCTCCATTGAGAATGATATTCTCTGTGGGCTTTTTGTTGATGGCTTTTATGATATTGAGGTATGTTCCCTCTATCCCTATACTTTGAAGAATTTTAATCAGGAAAGGATGCTCTAACAACATCTCTCTTGATGTGCCTCCTAAGGGAAGAGAAAGAAATCTAAAATAAACTCCTGGGACTGCATCAAAATAAAATTTTCCTCAGTGAAGGAAATAATCAACAAAACTGAAAGGCAACCTATGGAATGGGAGAAGATATATGCAAATGACATATCCAATAAAGGGTAGTATCCAAAATATATAAAGAATTTACAAAACGGGGCAACTGTGTGGCTCAGTTAGTTAAGCTTCTGACTCTTGATCTCACATCAGGGCTTGATCTCAGGGTCATGAGTTCAAGCCCCGCATTGAGCTCCATGCTGGGCATGGAACTACTTTAAAAAAAATACAAAAGTCAACACTCAAACAAATAATCCAATAAAAATAGGAGGAAGACATGAACAGATTTGTCTCCAAAGAAGACATCCAGATAGCCAACAGTTACATGAGAAGATGTTCATCATCAATTACTATCAGGGAAATGCAAATCAAAGCTACAATGAGATATCACCTTGCACCTGTCGGAATGGCTAAAATCAACAACACAGAAAAAACAGGTGTTGGTGAGGATGTGGAGAAAGGGGAACTCTCTTACATTGTGTTGTGAATGCAAGCTGGTACACCCACTCTGGAAAACAGTATGGAAGTTCCACAAGAAGTTAATAATTGAGCTACCCTATGACCCAGAAATTGCACTACTGGGTATTTATCCCTAAGATATAAATGTAGTGATCTGAAGGGGCACCTGTGCCCCAATGTTTATAGCAGCAATGTCCACAATATCCAAATGAAGGAAAGAACCCAGATGTCCATTGACAGATGAATGGATAAACAAGATGTGGTATATATATACAATGGAATATTACTCAGCCACCAAAAAAAGAAATCTTGCCATTTGCAAAAACGTGGATAGAACTAGAGGGTATTATGCCAAGCGAAATAAGTCAATCAGAGAGAAAATTATGTGATCTCAGTGATATGTGGAATTTAAGAAAGAAAACAGAGGATCACAGAGGAAGAAAAGGAAAAATAAAACAAGAAGAAACCAGAGAAGGAGAAAACCATAAGACACTCTATTTTTTTAAATTCTATTATGTTATGTTAATCACCATACATTACATCATTAATTTTTGATGTAGTGTTCCATGACTCATTGTTTGCGTATGACACCCAGTGCTCAATTCAGTACGTGCCCTCTTTAATACCCATCATCAGGCTAAACCATCCCCCCACCCCCCCTCCCCTGTAGAACCCTCAATTTGTTTCTCAGAGTCAAAAGTCTCTCATGGTTCGTCTCCCCCTCCGATTTCCCCCCCTTCATTTCTCCCTTCCTACTATCTTCTTCTTTTTTTTTTTTTTTAACATATAATGTATTATTTGTTTCAGAGGTACAGGTCTGTGATTCAACAGTCTTACACAAATCACAGCACTCACCATAGCACATACCCTCCCCAATGTCTAACACCCAGCCACTCCATCCCTCCCACCCCCCACCACTCCAACAACTCTCAGTTCATTTCCTGAGATTAAGAATTCCTCATATCAGTGAGATCATATAATATATGTCTTTCTCTGATTGACTTATTTCGCTCAGCATAATACCCTGCAGTTCCATTCACGTCATTGCAAATGGCAAGATTTCATGCATTTTGATGGCTGCATAATATTCCATTGTATATACGTACCACATCTTCTTTATCCATTCATCTGTTGATGGACATCTTGGCTCTTCACATAGTTTGGCTATTGTGGACATTGCTGCTATAAACATCAGAGTACATGTACCCCTTCGGATCCCTACATTTGTATCTTTGGGGTAAATACCCAGTAGTGCAATTGCTGGGTCATAAGGTAGCTCTGTTTTCAACTTTTTGAGGAACCTCCATACTGTTTTCCAGAGTGGCTGCACCAGCTTACATTCCCACCAACAGTGTAGGAGGGTTCCCCTTTCTCCACATCCCCGCCAACATCTGTGTTTCCTGACTTGTTAATTTTAGCCATTCTGACTGGTGTGAGGTGGTATCTCATTGAGGTTCTGATTTGGATTTCCCTGATGCTGAGCGATGTTGAGCACTTTTTCATGTGTCTGTTGGCCATTTGGATGTCTTCTTTGGGAAAATGTCTATTCATGTTTTCTGCCCATTTCTTGACTGGATCATTTGTTCTTTGGCTGTTGGGTTTGATAAGTTCTTTATAAATTTTGGATACTAGCCCTTTATCTGATATGTCATTTGCAAATATCTTCTCTCATTCTGTCGGTTGTCTTTTGGTTTTGTTGACTGTTTCTTTTGCTGTGCAAAAGCTTTTTACCTTGATGAAGTCCCAATAGTTCATTTTTCCCCTTGCTTCCCTTGTCTTTGGTGATGTTTCTACGAAGAAGTTGCTGTGCCTGAGGTCAAAGAGGTTGCTGCCTGTGTTCTCCCTTAGGATTTTGATGGACTCCTGTCTCACATTGAGGTCTTTCAACCATTTTGAGTCTATTTTTGTGTGTGGTGTAAGGAAATGGTCCAGTTTCATTCTTCTGCATGTGGCTGTCCAATTTTCCCAACACCATTTGTTGAAGAGACTGTCTTTTACCACTGGACATTCTTTCCTGCTTTGTCGAAGATTAGTTGACCATAGAGTTGAGGGTCCATTTCTGTGCTCTCTATTCTCTTCCATTGATCTATGTGTCTGTTTTTGTGCCAGTACCATACTGTCTTGATGATGACAGCTTTGTAATAGAGCTGGAAGTCCAGAATTGTGATGCCGCCAGCTTTGCTTTTCTTTTTCAACATTCCTCTGGCTATTCGGAGTCTTTTCTGGTTCCATACAAATTTTAGGATTATTTGTTCCATTTTCCTGAAAAAAGTTGATGGTATTTTGATAGGGATTGCTTTGAATGTGTTGATTGCTCTAGGTAGCATTGACATCTTCACAATATTTGTTCTTCCAATCCATGAGCATGGAATGTTTTTCCATTTCTTTGTGCCTTCCTCAATTTCTTTCATGAGTATTTTATAGTTTTCTGAGTACTGTAGATTCTTTGCCTCTTTGGTTAGATTTATTCCTAGGTATCTTATGGTTTTGGGTGCAATTGTAAATGGGATCAACTCCTTAATTTCTCTTTCTTCTGTTTGGTGTTGGTGTATAGAAATGCCACTGATTTCTGTGCATTGATTTTATATCCTGCCACTTCACTGAATTCCTGCATGAGTTATAGCAGTTTTAGGGTGGAGTCTTTTGGGTTTTCCACATAAAGTATCATATCATCTGCAAAGAGTGAGAGTTTGACTTCTTCTTTGCTGATTTGGATGCCTTTTATTTCTTTTTGTTGTCTGATTGCTGTGGCTAGGACTTCTAGTACTATGTTGAATAGCAGTGGTGATAGTGGACATCCTTGACGTGTTCCTGACCTTAGGGGGAAAGCTCTCCATTTTTCCCCATTGAGAATGATATTCCCTGTGGGTTTTTCATACATGGCTTTTATGCTATTGAGGTATGTACCCTCTATCCTCTATCTGAAGAGTTTTGATCAAGAAAGGTTGCTGTACTTTGTCAAATGCTTTTTCTGCATCTATTGAGAGGATCATATAATTCTTGTTCTTTCTTTTATTAATGTATTGTATCACATTGATTGATTTGTAGATGTTGAACCAACCCTGCAGCCCAGGGATAAATCCCACTTGGTCGTGGTGAATAATCCTTTTAATGTACTGTTGCATCCTATTGGCTAGTATTTTGGTGAAAATTTTTGCATCCATGTTCATCAAGGATATTGGTCTGTAAGTCTCCTTTTTGATGGGGTCTTTGTCTGGTTTGGGGATCAAGGTAATGGTGGCCTCATAAAACAAGTTTGGAAGTTTTCCTTCCATTTCTAGTTTTTGGAACAGTTCAGAAGAATAGGTGTTAATTCTTCTTTAAATGTTTGGTACAATTCCCCTGGGAAGCCATCTGGCCCTAGGCTTTTTTTGGGGGGAGATTTTTGATGACTGCTTCAATTTCCTTAGTGGTTATTGGTCTGTTCAGGTTTTCTATTTCTTCCTGGTTCAGTTTTGGTAATTGATACATCTCTAGGAATGCATCCATTTCTTCCAAATTATCTAATTTGCTGGCATATAATTGCTCATAAGATGTTCTTATAATTGTTTGTATTTCTTTGGTGTTGGTTGTGATCTCTCCTCTTTCATTCATGATTTTCTTTATTTGGGTCATTTCTCTTTTCTTTTTGGTAAGTCTGGCCAGGGGTTTATCAATCTTGTTAGTTCTTTAAAAAAACCAGCTCCTAGTTTCGTTGATCTGTTCTACTGTTCTTTTGGTTTCCATTTCATTGATGTCTGCTCTGATCTTTCTTATTTCTCTTCTCCTGCTGGTTTTAGACTTTATTTGCTGTTCTTTCTCCAGCTCCTTTAGGTGTAGGGTTCGGTTGTGTATTTGAGACCTTTCTTGTTTCTTGAGAAAGGCTTGTATTGCTATATACTTTCTGCTCAAGACTGCCTTTGCTGCATCCCAAAGATTTTGAACAGTTGTGTTTTCATTTTCATTTGTTTCCATGAATTTTTTAAATTCTTCTTTAATTTCCTGGTTGACCCATTCATTCTTTAGTAGGATGCTCTAGCCTCCATGTATTTGAGTTCTTTCCGACTTTCCTCTTGTAATTGAGTTTTAGTTTCAAATCATTGTGGTCTGAAAATATGCAGGGAATGATCCCAATCTTTTGGTACTGGTTGAGACCTGATTTGTGACCTAGGATGTGATCTATTATGGAGAATGTTCCGTGGGCACTAGAGAAGAATGTGTATTCTGTTGCTTTGGGATGGAATGTTCTGAATATATCTGTGAAGTCCATTTGGTCTAGTGTGTCATTTAAAGTCTTTATTTCCTTGTTGATCTTTTGCTTAGATGATCTGTCCATTTCAGTGAGGGGGGTGTTAAAGTCCCCCACTATTATTGTATTGTTGTCGATGTGTTTCTTTGCTTTTTTTATTAATTGGCTCATTCCTCATCTCTTATTACAGTCTTTGGTTTAAAATCTAATGTGTCTGATATAAGGATTGCCACCCCAGCTTTCTTTTGGTGTCCATTAGCATGGTAAATGATACTCCACCCCCTCACTTTCAATTTGGAGTGTCTTTGGGTCTAAAATTTGTCTCTTGCAGACAGCATATCGATGGGTCTTTTTTTTTTATCCAATCTGATACCCTGTTTCTTTTGATTGGGGCATTTAGCCCATTTACATTCAGGGTAACTATTGAAAGATATGAATTTAGTGCCATCGTATTGCCTGTAAGGTGACTGTTACTGTATATTGTCTGTGTTCCTTTCTGGTCTATGTTACTTTTAGGCTCTCTCTTTGCTTAGAGGACCCTTTTCAATATTTCTTGTGGGGCTGGTTTTGTGTTTGCAAATTCCTTTAGTTTTTGTTTGTCCCAGAAGCTTTTCATCTCTCCTTCTATTTTCAAGGACAGCCTAGCTGGATATAGTATTCTTGGCTGCATATTTTTCTCATTTAGTGCTCTGAAGATATCATGCCACTCCTTTTTGGCCTGCCAGGTCTCTGTGGATAAGTCTGTTGCCAATCTAATGTTTCCACCATTGTAGGTTACATATCTCTTCTCCAGAGCTGCTTTCAGGATTTTCTCTTTGTCTCTGAGACTTGTAAGTTTTACTATTAGATGTCTGGGTGTTGACATATTTTTATTGATTTTGATGGGGGTTCTCTGTGACTCCTGGAGTTTGATGCTGTTTCCTTCCCCAAATTAGGGAAGTTCTCTGTTATAATTTCCTCCAGTATACCTTCTGCCCCTCTCTCTCTTTCTTCTTCTTCTGGGATCCCAATTTTTCTAATATTGTTTCATCTTATGGGATCACTTATCTCTCGAATTCTGCCCTCGTGATCCAGTAGTTGTTTATGTCTCTTTTTCTCAGCTTCTTTATTTTCCATCATTTGGTCTTCTATATCACAAATTCTCTCTTCTGCACTTATCGTAGCAGTTAGAGCCTCCATTTTTGATTGCACCTCATTAATAGCCTTTTTGATTTTGACTTGGTTAGGTTTTAGTTCTTTTATTTCTCCAGAAAGGGTTTCTCTAATTTCTTCCATGCTTTTTTCAAGCCCAGCTAGTATCTTTAAAATCATCATTCTGAACTCTAGTTCTGACACCTTACTAATGTCCATGTTGATTAGGTCCCTGGCAGTCGGTACTGCCTCTTTTTCTTTTTTTGAGGTGATTTTTTCCATCTTGTCATTTTGTCCAGAGGAGAATAGATGAATGAGAGAACAAAATGCTAACAGGGTAACAACGTCCCCAGGAAAATAAACAATAAACAAATCAGAAGAGACCTGAAACCAGGGGAAAAGAAAGGGAAAGAAAGAAAAAAGAAAAAGAAAGAAAAAGAAAAAGATAAAAACAGACAAAAAAACCCCAATATGAACCAGCTGGTGCATAGATCAGTGCCACACACTAGATTTTGGGAGTATCTTGGTCTGTTAGAAGAAAGTGCCTCCCAAAATTTTAAAGAAAGAAAAACTTATATATGTACAAAATAAGGGTAAATACAATGAAGGGATGGAATATGACTGTAAAGATGAAAATTGTAAAAGATTTTATATAAGGAATTGATAAGATAAGAAGTTGGTTGAAAAGAGGAAGGATTTAAAAAAAAAAAGCAGAGAATGTGATCAGGCAGTAGACTAGAACAAAGCCATTCACTAGAGATTTAGGGTATATTTTGTTCTGTTAGAAGAAACTGTATCCCTAAATTTTAAAGAGAGAATATCATATATATATATATATATATATATATATATATATATATATATATATATACCAAAATTAAGGTTAACTACTATGAAGGGATAGAATATGACTCTAAAAATGAAAAATAAAAAATATATTTTAAACAAGGGATGGATAAGATGTTGGTTGAAAAAGGGAAAAAGAAAAATTCAAAAAAAAAAAGAAAAAGAAAATTAAAAAAAAAAGTAACTTTGTAAGACTAAAGAATCATGGGGGAAAAAGCCATGAATTCTATGTGCAGTATTCCCCTAGTGCTGGAGTTCTGCCGTTCTCATTGATTGGTAAACTTGGTCTTGGCTGGCTGTTCTTGCTGATCTTCTGGGGGAGGGGCCTGTTGCCATGGTTCCCAAATGTCTTTGCCAGAGGCGGAATTGCCCCGCCCTTGCCGGTCGGGGCTAAGTAATCTGCTCAGGTTTGCTCTTGGGAGCTTTTGTTCCCTGCAAGCTTTCCGTACAGCTTTGGAGGACGAGAGTGAAAATGGCGGCCTCCCAATCTCCACCCTGGAGGAGTCGAGAACTTGGGGCCCCACTCCTCAGTGAGCCCCCAGAGAAAAGCATTCAATCACTCCCGTCACCCCGGTCTCTGGCTGCGCTCCGTGCCCACCCAACCTGTGACTGAGAGTTTCTATCTTGGATACACGACCCCATTTAGAGTCTCCAAACCCAGCAGATTCCTACGGTGTGCTCCTGTGCTGCTCCTCCCCAGGGAGGAAGGGGTGTCTTCCCTGATCTGCCGCTTGTTGGGTCCCTGCTGGAAGAGCAGTGGCCCGGCTGTGCTGCGGATCATGGCTTATGGCCACCCCGAACTGACAGCCCACTCCTCCGCTCCGTCTCTGCAGCTGGCTTCCCCGCTCTGATACCTGGGAGCTCTGCCGCACTCAGGCACCCCCGGTCTTTCTGTGACCCCGAGGGTCCTGAGACCACACTGTCCCGTGAGGGTTCCACCCCCCGCTTAGCTACTGGAGTGCTGTCTCTCAGCGGAGCCGACTTCTAAAATTTCCAATTTTGTGCTCTGCTGCTCTATCACTTGCCAGTAGCGGCTGACGGAGGCCCTCTCCCCCGCCGTCTATCTTCCCGAATATCTCCTCGGATTCACTTCTCCGCACGTCGTACCTTCCAGAAAGTGGTCGCTTTTCTGTTCAGAGAGTTGCTGCTATTCTTTTCTTCGATCTCCTGTTGAGTTCGTAGGTGTTAAGAATGGTTTGATCCCTATCTAGCTGAATTCCTGGGACCAGACAAAATTTAGGTCTCCTACTCCTCCGCCATCTTGCTCCTCCAACTAAGAGACTCTTAATCATAAGAAACAAACTCAGGGTTGTTGGAGGGGAGAGGGGTGGAGGGATGGGATAACTGGATGATGGACATTAAGGAGGGCATGTGATGTAATGAGCACTGGGTATTACATAAGACTGATGAATCATAAACTTGTACCTCTGAAACCAGTAATACTAACAGACTTGTACCTCTGAAACCAAAATACATATGTTAATTAATCAAATTTAAATTTAAAAAGAGACTCTTAATTATAGAGAACAAACTTGGGGTTGATGGAGAGAGGTGGGTAGGTGATGGGCTAAATGAGTGATGTGTATTAAGGAGGGCACTTATGATGAACATTGGGTGTTATAAGAGATGAATCACTAAATTATACTTCTGAAACCAATATTACACTATATGTTAATAACTAAAATTTAAATAAAAATTTGGAAAGAAAAAAAATGGAAAGGTAAACTCTTCAGTGTGTGTGTGTGTGTGTGTGTGTGTGTCTTTTTAAAGAAGTTTTTAGTTTAATTCCAGTTGGTTAACATACAGTGTAATATTAGTTCCAGTTGTATGATATAGTAATTCAACACTTTCATACAACAACTTGGTGCTCATCACAAGTGCATTCCTTAATCTCCATCACCTATTTAACCTATCTTCTCCCTCCCCCTCCCTTCCAATAACCATCAGTTTGCTCTCTATAGTTAAGAGTGTGTTTCTTGATTTATCTCTCACTATTTTTTTTCCTTTGCTCAGTTGTAAATACCTAGTAGTGCAATTTCTGTTATCATAGGGTAGTTCTACTTTTAATTATTTAAGAAACTTACATACATTTACAGAAGAGTTGCACCAGTTTGCATTCCCACCAACAGTGCAAAAGGGTTCCCCTTTCTCCACATCCTCTCCACATCCTCGCCAACATTTTTTGTTTCCTGCTTTGGTAATTTTAGCCATTCTAACTGGTGTAAGGTGGTATCTCAATGTGGTTTTGATTTGAATTGCCCTGATGGCTAATGATGTTGAACATTTTTTCATGTGTCTGTTAGCCATTTGTATGTCTTCCTTGGAGAAGTGTCTGTTGGTGTCTTCTGCCCATTTCTTGATTGGATTATTTGTTTTTTGGGTGTTAAGTTTGATAAGTTCTTTATAGATTTTGGATACTAGCCCTTTATCTGATATTTCATTTGCAAATATCTTCTATTATGTCAGTTGTCTTTTGGTTTTGTTGACTGTTTCCTTTGTGCAAAAACATTTTATCTTGATCAATCCCAATAGTTCATTCTTGCCTTTGTTTCCTTTGCCTTTAGAGATGTGTCTAGCAAGAAGTTGTTGCAGTTGAGGTGGAAGAGGTTGCTACCTGTGTTCTCCTCTAGAATTTTGATAGATTCATGTCTCACATTTAAGTCTTTCATCCATTTTGAGTCTATTTTTGTGTATGGTATAAGGAAATGGTCCAGTTTCATTCTGCATGTGGCTCTCCAATTTCCCCAGCACCATTTGTTGAAGAAACTTTTTTCCATTGGATATTCTTTCCTGCTTTGTTGAAGATTAGTTGACCATAGAGTTGAGGGTCCATTTCTGGGGTCTCTATTCTGTTCCATTGATCTATGTGTCTGTTTTTGGAGAATTACAGACCAATATCCTTGATGAACATGGATATAAACATTCTTGCCAAAATACTAGCCATAGGATCCAACAGTACATTAAGAGTATTATTCACCATGACCTAGTGGGATTTATTCCTGGGCTGCAAGTGTGGTTCAACATCCACAAATCAATCAATGTGATACACTACATAAATAAAAGAAAGGACGAGAGCCATATGATCCTCTCAATAATTGCAGAAAAAGCATTTGACAATATACAACTCTTCACAGTGTAGAGATAGAGGGAACATACCTTAATATCATAAAAGCCATCTATGAAAAGCCCACAGAGAATATCATTTTCAATGAGAAAAAAATGAGAGCTTTTCCTGTAAGGTCAGGAACATGACAGGGATGTCCACTATCACCACTGCTATTCAACACAGTACTAGAAGTCTTAGCCTCAGCAATCAGACAACAAAAACAAATAAAAGGCATCCAAATCGGCAAAGAAGAAATCAAACTCTCACTCTTTGCAGATGACATGATACTCTATGTGGAAAACCCAAAAGACTCCACCCCAAAATTTCTAGAACTCATACAGGAATTCAGTGAGTGGCAGGATATAAAATCAATGCACAGAAATCAGTTACATTTCTATACACTAGCAATGAGACAGAAGAAAGGAAATTAAGGAGTTGATCCCATTTACAATTGCACCCCAAATAATAAGATACCTAGGAATAAACCTAACCAAAGAGGCAAAGGATCTGTATTCAGAAAAGTATACAACACTCATGAAAGAAATTGAGAAGGACACAAAGAAATGGAAAAATATTCCATGCTCATGGATTGGAAGAACAAATATTGTGAAAATGTCTATGCTACCTAGAGCAATCTACACATCCAATGCAATCCCCATCAAAATAACATCAACTTTTTTTCATAGAGCTGGGACAAATAATCCCAAAATTTGTATGGAACTAGAAAAGACCCTGAATAGCAAAAGGAATGTTGAAAAAGAAAACCAAAACTGGTGGCATCACAATTCTGGACTTCAAGCTCTATTACAAAGCTGTAATCATCAAGACAGTATGGTACTGACACAAAAATAGTTGAGAGTCTTTCATGGTTTACTTCCCTCTCTTTTTTTTTTTTCCTTCCAATATGTTCATCTGTTTTGTTTTGTAAATTCCACATATGAGTGAAATCATATGGTATTTGTCTTTCTCTTACTGACATTTCCCTTAGCATAATACACTTTAGCTCCATCCATGTCATTGCAAAGGGTAAGATTTCATGCTTTTGATGGCTGAGTAATATTCCATTGCTATATTATACCACATCTTCTTTATCCATTCATCAGTTGATGGACATTTGGGCTGTCTCCATAGTTTGGCTTTTGTTGATAATGCTGCTGTAAACATCAGGGTACATGTTTCCCTTTGAATCAGTATTTTTGTATCCTTTATGTAAATCCATAGTAGTGCAATTGCTGGGTCATAAGGTAGTTCTATTTTTAACTTTTTGAGAAACCTCCATACTGTTTTCCAGACTGGCTGCATTTATCCTTGCATTTTAATCTCTCCATGATATGATCTTAACTTTCCATTCAGCAAGCTTTTCCTTTCTTTGGAAAGTACCATCCCCATCTCTTCCATCTAAATCCATCTCTCTATTTATCTATTGTCTATCTATCTATCATCTATCTATCTATTACCTATCTATCATCTATCTATAATCTTTAATTAAATCAAGTTGACACACAATGTTACATTAGTTTTAAGTGTGCAACATAGTGATTCAATGACTCTGCATCATGCTATGCTCACCACCAGTGTGGCTACTATATGTACCATAAAATGGTATTGCAATATCATTGACTATATTTGCTATGCTGTACCTTTCACCCCCATGATTTATTCATTTTATAACTGGAAACCTGTACATCCCACTCCCCTTCACACGTTTTGCTCATGTTCTCACTCCCTCCCATATGGCAAACACCATATGTATTTATGTTATATATGTATATCTTGACTTTAATTGCTCATATTGGTGTGGTCATAACTGCTCAACAAACTGGAAATTTGTTTTGGATATATACAACTGTGGAAATTTGTATATATATATGTATATCTCACAACCTCTTTATCCATTCATCTATTAATGGACACTTAGGTTCCTTCTATATCTTGACTATTGTAAACAATACTGCAATAAATATAGAGGAGCATACATCATTTTGAATTAGTGTTTTCTTTTTTTTTTTTTAGATTTTTATTTATTTATTGAGAGAGAGAGAGAATGATAGAGAGAGAGCATGAGTAGGGAAGAGGGTCAGAGGGAGAAGCAGACTCCCTGCTGAGCAGGGAACCCAATGTGGGACTCGATCCCGCGTCTCCAGGATCATGACCTGAGCCAAAGGCAGTCGCTTAACCAACTGAGCCACCCAGGCGCCCCCAGTGTTTTCATTTTTTTTTTTTTGAGAAATACCCATTAATGGAATTACTGGATCATATGGTATTTCTATTTTTAATTTTTGAAGAACTTCCATACTATTTTCCACACTGGCTGGACCAATTTACATTCCCACCAAAGCAAGAAGATTCCTTTTTCACCACATCCTCACCAATAGTTGTTGTTTCATGTCTCTTTGATACTAGCCATTCTGATATGTGTAAGGTAATATCTACCTGTGGTTTTGCTTAGCATTTCCCTGATGACTAGTGATGTTAAGCATCTTTTCTTGTGTCTATTGGCGATCTATATGACTTCTTTGGAAAAATGTCTATTCAAGTCCTCAGCCCATGTTTTAATCAGATTGTTTTGTTTTTTTTGTTTGTTTTTTTGGTGTTGAGTTATAGTTCTTTGTATATTTTGGATTTTAACCCCATATCAGACATATTATTTGCAAGTATCTTCTCCCATTCAATAAGTTGCCTTTTTATTTTGTTGAAGGTTTCCTTTGACTTGCAAAAGCTTTGTGTGTAGTTCCAATAATTTAGTTTAGTTTTTGTTTCCCTTGCAAGAGGAGACATACTTAGAAAAATGTTGCTTAGGCTGATGTCAAAATGTTTACTGTTTATGTTTTTTTTCTAGGACTTTTATGGTTTAAGGTATCACATTTAGGTCTTTAATCTATTTTGAGTTTATTTTTTGTATGATGTAAGAAGTGATTAAGTTTCTTTCTTATGCATGCAGCTGTCCAGTTTTCCCAGCACCATTTATTGAAGAAACTCTCTTTTCCCCATTGTATATTTTTGCCTCCTTTGTCATAGATTAATTGACCATATAATTGTGGGCTTATTTCTTGGCTCTTTATTCTGTTCTATTGATGTATGTGTCTTTTTTTTTTTTTTTTTTGCCAGTACTGTACTGTTTTATTATAGCTTCATAGTGTATCTTCAAATCTGGGATTGTGATACCTTCAGCTTTGTTTTTCTTTCTCATCATTGCTTTGTCTGTTTGCGGTCTTTCATGGTTCTGTACAAATTTTAGGATTATTTTTCTAGTTCCTTAAAAATTACTATTTGTACTTTGTTAGATATTGCATTGAATCTAGATTGCTTTGGGTAATATGGACATTTAATGATATTAATTCTTCCAAGCCAAGGTATATTCAATCCAATGGTATATCTTACCATTTGTTTGTGTTGTCTAATTTCTTTTATCAGTGTTTTATAGTTTTCATGCATAGGTTTTTTACATCCTTGGTTAAGTTTACTCTTATATGTTTATTATTTTTGTTTAATTGTAAATGGAATCATTTTCTTAATTTCTCTTTCTGCTATTTTATTATTAGCATGTAGAAACAACCATGACTCCTATATATTCTTCAAGATTCAGCTCACGTACCTGCCATATCCTGTAATCATTCATTCACCCATTCATTCATTCATTCATTCAGTCTAGAGATATTTAATTATTTTTGTTACTGAGTCAGCTATTGTAGATTTCTACAGCTTTAAGCAACTTATGTGCTCTGAATCCTTTCAGCAATTTGTACATTTTTAATGGCATTTACCAAACTTGAACTATGATTTTTATGAGAAATAATTTATCTTTCATGAGCACCATGAAGGCAGAAACCATGTTTATTTATCTATATATACCTAACCTAACAATGACCTGAACATAGTTGGTATTTATTTTTAGATGATCTCCAAGCCCTTGAGGAACTCCAGAACTTCCCTATTTCCCTTGTTTCAGATTTATTATTTCCAGAATATGCCAAGAGAGTTACTGTATCAAACACGGCCAGATACCTTGGTGAATGACTTTCTCATGAAGTCCACATTTAGTAGAATTAGACATTTGTAAATATTTTGTATTTCACACAAATAACACTTCCAAAGCAAATTTCCAGTTTGTTGAGCAGTTATGACCACAACAATATGAGCAATTAGAATCAAGATTTCAAATAGTCCAAAGATACCACTGTGTTAAATGGACAGTAAGATATCAAGGATGAAACAATTTTTTAAAGATATGTCTTTCCTAAAACATCAAGCCTCCATTCTGATAAAAAGAACACTCCAGGTGCCTTTCTTATACAGTTTGGGCAATTAGATTTACAGAGTTATTAGTTCAACCTGAGGAATGCCTTTGCTGAAATTGAACTACAGGTTCCACTGGCAAAAGGGACAAATTAGTGTTTTTGCTTTTTTGGGATAAATATCCAGTAGTGGAATTTATTATAGCCCTATTAGGAGAAGCCCAAGCAAATTTAAGCAAAACAAGTTGGTCATAATAATATTGGGCTAAAGAGCTGGGAGAATACATGCTAAAGAAAGTGTATTCAACTGATTTGGAACTGTGGAAATTGTAGAAAAGAAAGTGGTTTTGGTGGGGGGGACTTCGTTTTTACTGTTGCATAACGTTTAATGAGAAGGCATGGAAGTAAAAGGAGAGTTTGGATTTAGTATCAGTTAAAAATTTCTTTATAGTAGCATCTTTTTGGACTAAGGTATGGTCTCCAAGGTGATATAGTAGCATCAGTTAAGGCATTTCAACATCAATTGTGCAATATTTTTTAAAAGACTTATTTATTTTATTTTAGAGAGGAGCACATGCAAGTGGGGGGAGGGGCAGAGGGCGAGGGAGCGAGAGAATCTCAAGCAGATTCCCCGCTAAACATGGGATCCCAATGTGGGGCTCTATCTCATGATCTCAGACCATGACCTGAGCAGAAATCAAGAGTCGGACCACCCAAGTGCCCCCAACTGTGCAACATTTTTAAAGACTAACCATAGAAAACAATCCTGTACTGGCAAGAAGCTTTTAAAATGTTTCCCAAATCTTCATTTGGTGTCTCTTATGATCACTTTCATGTTTTTATTGTTTTGTTACAACACATATTTGAAAGGCCAGCTAGGAAAATAAACAGAATTTCACTTGGTAAGCCTTAGGTCTTCAATAAATAAAATGTGGTTAAATGAAGATAGAAAAAATGTGTCACGAATTCGTTGTGTCAGATGGAGAAAACTGGCATGAAATTTGTTAATAGGCAGCCAACTAGTTTTAGCAATCAAAGCAATGACAAAAAAGAAGGAGCAAAGGGAGAAAATAATAATTTCTTTGATAAAGAATGTTGTTACTCATTGAAATTGGTTTCTTTAAAGGGTAATCCATTTTGCTTTTTACTGCTTCCATAGTTTCTCCACAGAAGGTTATTTGGGGCCTAGAGATTAAGGGTGGGGTGAGGCAAAATAGTGAAATAGCCAGTTTGTACTCAGATGCATCCTGCCCATACCCTTTCTGATTAGAAGGGTGCTCTATAGGACTTCAGAGATCTCATATTCCATCAACCCCATTTCCTTTTGATATATGGAGAAATTTCAATCCAGGATGGGATTTATTGAAAGTCATAGGATGAAATTTCTAGAAGAGGAACTAGAGCTAGGTGTTTTAACTCCTAGGCTAGTGCTCTTTCCACCACATCATGGTGTTTCTCGTGTTCCATATTTTCTTTTAGAGTTAGTTTAATGCCCATGTCCTTAGCATTTAGGCTACCCTTCCAAGTGAAACCCAACAATAAACTCAGACCTTTCTCTTACCCATTGGTTTATTTTACATGCACATCCTTAGTTTTTCTTTATCATTGTCAGAGCTTTTCTTTCTTCTAGGGAATAGATAATGAAGCCACATTAATTTGTTCATGGTAACTTATATGTTAGCTCTCAAGGGTAGACCTATTGTAACAGCACCCTTAACCCAAAAAAGAGACAGTTACAGTAGAAATTTCGATCATCAGATCAGGCTTTAGGGGAGATATTTTGGGTTAGGATAGTCTTTATTGGTTTCTCCAAATCATACAATGTGCATGAGTACCTACTTGGTCTGAGCAGTGAGTTGCTGTTTGTTAAGATATACTGGTTTCTCCACTTTCAAGGTATTAAAATGGCCTGCTACTAACTGTACTGGCAGTTACTTTGTGTTCATTTACTGTGGCCTCATAGGGCCTGGTCCTTAATCATAAATTGCTTCTTTAAAGATAATTTCAGTGACTTACTAGTGCATTGGATTTGGATAATACATAAATCAGACCTATTACAGATTTCTGAAAAATAAAACCCTACCAAAAGGACACTTTGCAGTTTTATTTTAGTTTTTATTTCTGCTTTTAATCACAAGTTGGCCATGGTTCACTGGAGAGCAGTTTAAATCACCCAGAAAAGGTTTCCAGCCTTTCTACAAAAAGGGCTGTCTTAGGGGTACTTTTTCCTACTACAAATATTTTGAAAAACAGACTTCTTGGCTTCTTTTGCAGTAAATGTCCTTGATCCATTAGATAAAGCTGTTCTTTCTCCCTGCAAAACTAACCTATAAACATTTTGAAATGTAGTAGTCTTGTACTCCCCCTTACATATTAGAATAAACATATTGATTAGTTTTTTGAGCTGTCAAGTCAGCCTGACAAAAGCGGACATGCATATATATGTATCTAAAAGTGACTCATCTTTATTTTTTTACTCTTATAAAAATTGTAGTTAAGGAGCTTCTATCACCCACTCCCAACAAAGAATATGTTTTGGTTTATGATAGAGAAAACTTTTTTAATGACTGTGTCCTAGAATGGGCCTCCCTATAGTCAAACAGTATATGCCAGACTTTTGAAAGACCTTTTTCTTCTTGGTGTGCTGTACTTTGAGGAATGAAAGCCAGTAAACTGAAGGCTCTGGTATGGAGAGATGCCAAGGTCATTTACCTGAAAGAAGCAACAGGATATGAGTCAAAAGTGAAATAAAAGTTGCTGTGGATAGTTTTTAGTGGGCTGAGTTCATTTAAAGTCATAGCCAAAATATTCCAGAGGAATGGCAAAAGCACATGTTTTTCCTCCATCTTAAACCTAAAAGAGAACAAGTGTCTTACATTTAAGATTCATCAAGCATAGTTTACACGATCCTTTTTTGCAAAGTGAAAGTGATGTTAGAAAATGAATACAGGAGGGGAAGAATGAAGGGGGGGAAATCCGAAGGCGAGACAAACCATAAGAGACTATGGACTCTGAAAAACAAACTGAGGGTTCTAGAGGGGAGGGGGGTGGGAGGATGGGTTAGCCTGGTGATGGGTATTAAAGAAGGCACGTTCTGCATGGAGCACTGGGTGTTATGCACAAACAATGAATCATGGAACACTACATCAAAAACTAATGATGTAATGTATGGTGATTAACATAACATAATAAAAAAAAAAGAAAAGGAAATGAATACAAGATAGAAGTAGCTAAGATCTAGGTAGCAGGTTGAAATCATTTGCATGTACAGCTTTTTTTAAATTGAGGTATAATTGTCATATAACATTATCTTAGTTTTATGTATACAACATGATGATTTGATATCTGTATACATTACATTATAAAATGATCACAACGATAAGTCTAGTTACCATCCATCACCATGCATAGTTATAATTTTTTTCTTGTGATAAAGACTCTTAAGATTTACTCCCTTAACAACTTTCAATACAGTATTATTAACAGTAGTCACCATGCTGTATATCGCATCCTTATGATGTATTTATTTTATAAGTGGAAGTTTGTACCTTTTGACCCCCTTTACCTATTTTTCCCACTTCCACTCCCCTCCTTTCTGGAAACCACCAATATGTTCTCTATATCTAGGAGCTTATTTTTGTTTTCTTGTGTTGTGTTCTTTAGATTCCACATATGAAGGAAATCATACAACATTTGGCTTTCTCTGTATGACTTATTTCATAGGCATAATGCCCTCAAGGTCTATCCATGTTGTCACAAATGGCAAGATTTCCTTCTTTTTTATGGCTGAATAGTATTTTATATATATCTCACATCTTCTTTACCCATCATCTATTGATGAACACTTAGGTGGTTTTCATATCATGGCTGTTGTAAATAATGCTGCAATGAATGTGAGAGTGCACATATCTATTTGAATTAATGTTCTCACTTTTTTGGGTAAATACCCAGAAGTAAGATTGCTGGATCATATAGAAGTTCCATTTTTAATTTTTTGAGGTAAGTCCATGCTGTTTTCCATGGTGGCTGTACCAGTTCACATTCCTGCCAACAGTGCACAAGGGTTCCCTTTTCTCTATATCCTCTCCAATATTTATTTCTTTTTTTAAAATATATAATAGCCATTCTAACAGTTATGAAGTAATATCTCATTGTTGTTTTGATTTGCTTTTCCCTGATGAGTAGTGATGTTGAACATCTTTTCATTTGCCTGTTGGCCATCTGTATGTCTTATTTGGAAAAATGTCTATTCATATCCTCTGCTCATTTTTTTAATTGGAATATTTGTTTTTTTGCTATTGAGTTCTATGAATTCATTATATATTTGTATGTACATATATACAGTTTTGACTTCTCTTCTGAAAGATATTAAATTAGATCTTAGAAGGGCTTTTTCAGCAAGTATAATTTAGCCTCAAGCTAAGCCAAAGCCTTTTTTTTTCTCATTTTATACAGGACTAGATTATTTTGGATTTGTTTAAACTTATAAAACTGCAAATATTGCTACTTTTGTGCAGACTTACAGTCATATTTCTGCCTCTTTAATTACAGACTCTTAAAAATGTCTAGCACACTTATATAGTCTATGACAGCTGCATTACTCTTACAAGTTTTTCTTTGAAAGCTTTTTTTGTCAACAAAATTGATATATTCGTACCAAAATTGGTTCTTCATATTCCAAAGATTGAGAAGAGCTACAGTCAAAACTATGTTAGTTTGTCTGTTTCTTTAACAGCTATTTTACACAACTCATGAACATTTGTTCTTTGAATAATTAACGTTGCATTTTAAGGCTATCTTACTGGATTTTATTTTTTAATTGTATAAATAATAGTTACGTTGCAACTTTTAAGACTGATAGCAAAGTTTCAATAGGAATTGAACAGCCAGACAGACATTTAGAACTTTTATGCCTTTGGGCATAAAAATAGCAGGACAGTGTTGAGAGAAATGATAGACTATCAAATTCTGTGGAGATTTTCATTTGATGAATAATGTGCAGGAGAACAGAATATCTAGTACCTATTTGAGTGACTCCAGTAAATTGCTATTTTCCAATGGCAAGGAGCAGGAGACCAACATGATGGAGTGTAAGTATTTTATAGCTTCTATGAGCATAAACTTTTGTCCCTGAAAATATAAGGCACACTGATTAAAAGTTATGTTGTCATACACCAGAGTTGGTAATCTTAAAGCTAATTGAACATAATAATAAAAAATATTTTAAAAATGACAGAAAAAAAAATTGGAAACATTTTTCCCTCAGAAGTGTTTATCTTAAGTAAACCATTCAATAATGAAGAAATAGAGTCAGAGGTATGGAACATTTTCCTATAACTGGAGGAAGGCTGAAGGAGTTACTACTATTTTTTTTTTTTTTGCTAGTCAGGGGCAATTATTACTGATGTAAATATGTCTGAACCTACCACAACTTTGTGGTCAGAAAGAAAAGTTTCTCCTGAACCTTGGTGACATGATCCAGAAGGCTGGAGGAAGACTTTATGGGTTGGGAATTGATAGGCCTTAAGTCCTCTGCATTCTCTGATAAACAAACATCCCTCCCCACTCATACCCAACTTCCCTACTGCTGTAAAATCAGAACCTGCAAATGGTGAACAACTATCTGGCAAGATGTGCTTCCAAACTGATGAGAAAAGCAGCTGCCTTCTAGAGGAGGACTGAGAAGGGGATTAGCCAGGATTTCTGTTTAGAACAGGCACCTGTTTGAGACCTTCAGAAAATTGATAACTCCCAAATGTTCTTTGTGTTCCTCACAGTAAAGTGTTTCTGAGGCAGAACCAAACCTAGAGCCATACACATACATACTTCTCTCCATTGTGCTTAAGTCCTCTCCTCAACCCAGACTGAATTGGCTAAGACTAGTTGAGAGAAATACATTGCAAACAACGGGAAAACTGGAGTCAAGATCACCACAGTGAAGTAACTCATGATAGAAAGCAGTCATTTAAGTTTCATTAACACTACAGTTCTTGGAAAATCAACAGCTATCAAACTAAAAGGGTTCAGAGGTTTGGTCACATCACAGAGGTAATGCAGTTACCCGAACTTGTATGTGAAATGCTGAGGAATGGCTTTGTGATCAACCAAATTGTTCTTTATTGTGACCTTCATTCCCTCCTCTCTTACTTAATCTCTTAGGCTAGCAGCCACATCCTGTTTTCTCCCTTCTACCCTATTTTGGACCCCATTTCAATGACACACTCACAAGCGTTTTCCATTCTTTGACTCCTTCACCTTCCATCTCATACCTTTGGCAATCCCTGCCCAGTCCTGGCTCAGTTCAGTGGTATACTTTTCCTATTGTTGTTCCCAGTCTGCTGGAGCCTCATCTGGGAAAAAGTGCATATCCATACTCATTGGCTCCACTACAAATGTATGCTTTCTAATCTCACTCAGCTGGACCCTTAACTCTCATCCTTAATCCTTTTCTCATCTGTAGTTGGCTCTTCCATTTCCCACTGCAGCTGTTCTAAAACTTCATTCTTCTTCTCAAGCCCCTACATCTGCCCCTTCACTTTGAGCAGATGACCTACATTTCTGTTTCACTAAAAAATGCCACCAGGTAACAATTCTCTCCTACTTACCCATCCAATGACCCTGTAGTTATTCATCCTTTTCTTCCTCCTCTCCTATAGCATTGAACTTCATTTTAACTCTTCTTCTCTTTCCTCACTGTTTACAAATGTGTTCCAGTCTAAAATGTTTTATAGACACCAAAACATATTTCTTATATTTTTCCTCAAGTTATATCTGCCTCATTTCTTTTATAACCAAACCTCTTGAAGGCATAGTTCATATTTGATGTCTCCAATTCTTCATCTTTGATTTACTTCTCAACTTATTTATATTCAGATCTCTTTCCTAGCTTGCTGATGTGAAAATCACCACCATTAGGGGTTCAAATTTTTGGATTTAGTTATTTTGTGTTAATATACTGATCTTCTTGGAAGAGGTATCTAATTCATGATGTTGTAAATTCTCAGGCTCTTCTTGTGTACTGCCAGATCCATGGAGCCATTTGAGGACTGAATACTATGGTGAGCAGAAGATAGGGCAGGGCAATTTTGAGTTCAGAGGGAGAAAAGTCAGGAGCCCTCATTATTGGGGGAGAGGGTCACAGTAGGGGATCATGGGTCACCAAGGGGCACTGTGAAACCATACAGAACTTGGGGAAACTGTGAAGGGACAGGTAGCACAAAAAGAGAGAAACATAGAAAACAGTATTGTATGGCCGATGAATAAAAACTGAGCCAACTCCAAAGTTCTGGCCCAGGTAGCAGTGGTCTTTTAATGGCTTTATTTGCTGTTACTGTCTGTTAATATGGTAAGATTTGAATTTGGAGAAGTCCTTTTGTGCACCTCAGGGTTTTTATTTTTCTTTATAAATGGACCATAATCCCTGTCCATTATTTGACTCTGTGTTGCCTAAAACCATTATCAGAATACCCTTTCTTCTCATGTTGCAAAGCATACATATGGCCTTCAAAGCTAATCAGTCCTGACGTCAATTTTATCCCCACCAACAACCCAGAAAGCACTTGCTGATTGCTTTACTTAATTTCAGGGATGTCTGATGAGGGTCTTCATTTGAAAACGATTCTAATTTTTTCCAATGTAAAGTGATTAAATTGGTCTGGCACAATGTATCTTTGGTTGGTATCTATGTTCCTGATTGCTTATAGTCTTACTTCAGGTCTTACAGGTTTGGCTTTGCCAATCAGGAGTTAACTCTCAGGAGACATCTTGTTTTGTGAGTAATGTCTGAAATAATAAGACCTCAAGCTTGGATTTTTTGTTGAAATACAGTCATTTTTATTATATAAATGTTTTATATTTTCCTTTAAAATATTGATATTTTGGTGGATATAACAATATATTATACATAAGTGCCTTATGCAGTAAAGTTGGATTATGGATGAGACCATGCTATAAGTTGTTTTTTTTTTTCCAATATTTCTGACTGTAGTTCCTTTATGTGGCAGGGGGTCTGGTGGGAAAGCCATTCAAAAACATTATATTGTGAGTTGCCATCTTTAGGTAGAACCACTAAGAAGGAATATGAGAACCTAAATAAAAATAGCCATTGGCTCAAGGTTTGGCCATAAAACTGACAAAATAGATGGGACGTATGGTTAGAGATCTGTAGAAAATGGTTTTATACAAGTATTTGGATTAAGTGGTGAGTTAAATGGTACATCAGCAATTACATCGTAACAGGTTTCTTGATAATTTACTATATGCTTTGAGCTATTGTATCCAGTTTATGGATTTTAGTTTTCTAAGCCGAAACATGGGGCAGAAATCATGGGTAAGGAGTTTGTACTTGGAGGATCTCTTTAAGACCTTAGTCAGCTCTGGCATTCTGTGGTTCTAGGATTTAGTTTCAAACATACTTCCAAGAAGAGATCTGGATGGACCTCACACATACTCAGGCCAATCTATATCTGAATTTGTCATCCAGCTCACTCAACATTAGCAATATTTATTGAGAACTCTATGTGTCCTAGGTATATTTACAGCACTTGCTCACTCACATTCTAAAGAAATGTAAACTGCCCACCCCTGCAGTCCCACCAAGGGTAATAATGATGTATTCTTTGTATTCTTTGGCCCTATTGCCCTGGTCATGACTGACTGGACCATAAATGGGTACCTAAACAAAGGAAATCGATTCCTAGGCTTAGCACCAAATTATAATCCATGAATCCCAGCCTACAAAAGATGAGCTAAGCCAAACAAACTCTATTCTGATGCAGTTAGCAGCAGAAACAAAACTCAAAAGCAAATGCTCATGAAACACTTGCTATATATACCAGGCAAAATCTTAAGTCATTCAGTCCTCACAACAGACTATGGGATAGATTCTATTATTATTATCATCACCCTTTAACACACAAGGAAATGGAATCACAAAGAGGCTAAGTAACTTGCTCATGGACACTTAGGTAGTAAGTGGTAGAGTTAAGATTGAAACCCAAGCAGTCTGAATCCAGAGTCTATGCTCTTTTAACCACTACACTACATGGCCTTCAGTTTGAAGTATAGTAAGCCAAAGGACAAACCATTAGGTAGACTGGCCAAGAAAATAAGGTAGAAGGCAACGTTCAAGCTGAAATTTTGAGAGAGCAGAAAAAATATAGAGACAGAGGAAATTGATTTGCAAAAAAAGAACAACAGGGATGGTCCATAAATAAAACTAGAGATGTAAAGAAAAACTATGAAACTGAGAGAGAGAGATTGATCTTGTCTTGGCACCTGATGATAATATTTACTATTTACTTGCTATATGCCAGCCACTCTTCTTACCTCTTTACCTATACTAATTCACTTAATCTTTACATACTTGCTATGAAATAAATATGATCATTATCCTTATTTTAAAGATATAGAAATTGAAGCACAGATTGCCTAGTGACATATAAAGTCACAGAGCTAATAAGGATTTGAACCCAGGCAGTCTGGCTTCAGAGTTAGCACTCATAAATACTCTACTTCTTATCCCAGTTCCAGTTCCTGTGAGGCATGGTTATATATCAGTTCTTGTCCTTCACTTTCTTTGAGAGTCCTTTATATCTTTAACCCACCCTGCCTCATTTACTTGAGTTGGATTTATTGGGTCTCTCTCCTTGCAACCAAAAAAGAGCTAACCAAAACAGCAAACTGTCATACCAAATACTGCAGATGGAAATATAAAGGTGATTAATAGGATCCCTGCCTTCAAAGAGTTAGCAATCTAATTGGAAAGATAGGTTATCTAGATCGAAAATAACTAATTATAACAGACACTATGTTCCCACTTCCTGTTGAAGGAATAATGAGAGCATGCTCAATGAAAGGTAAAGATTGATTTGGAAATACTGACCCTTGAAGTTCTGCAAACTATACAAAGTTCACGTGTGGTTTTTCTACCTTTGACTGTCTGAAGCTGTTCAGTGGGTAAACATCTTTGAGAAAATATCAACAGAATTGGAAAACAGATTTTCAAACTAATTTTCATTGCATAAAAATCCAGTCTTGCAGAAATTCTCCTTTCCCATTTAGGTGGGCTTTGGTACTATCTGCACTATAATGCTCAGTGGATTTTTGAAAGGAATCGTGATCTCCAGAAAGCCACATGGATAATTGGAAGCCACACTCTGGTTTTCCCTCTTATCACCTATTTTCTAGATACAGAAATTAGCCATAATGGCTGAGAAGCTCACATAACTCAATACTAAAAATAGTTTTCATTAAAATAATTATGAAATGGTAGTAACGTCTTGCTGGTGGGAATGGAAAATGGTATAGCCACTTTGGAAGACAGTTCGGCAGTTTATCACGAAGTTAAACAGTTTTACCATACAATTTAACAATTTCACTCCTTGGTATTTACCCAAATGAGTTGAAAACTTTTGTCCACACAAAAACCTGCACACAAATACTTATAGCAGCCTTTTTCATAATTGCCAAACTTTGGAAGCTGTCAAGATGTCCCTTAGTAAGTGAATGGATAAACAAACTGTGGTACATCCAGACTATGGAATATTATTTAGTCATAAAAAGAAATAAATTATTAAGCTATAAAAAGTCATCAAGGAACCTTAAAGGCATATTAATAAGTGAATTAGTTAGTTTGGAAGACTACACACTCTGTGATTCTAATTATATGGCATTCTGGAAAAGGCAAAACTATTGAGACAGTAAAAAGATCAGTGCTCACCAGGTGTTTGGGGAAAGCAAAGGAGGGATGAATAAGTAGAAGGAGCACAGGAAGTTTTTTTTTTTTTTAATTTTTTATTGTTATGTTAATCCCCATACATTACATCATTAGTTTTAGATATAGTGTTCCATGATTCATTGTTGTACAGGAAGTTTTTAAGGCAGGGAAACTATTTTGTATGATACTATAATGGTGGACACATGATGTGTTTTTGTCAAAACCATGGAATTGTACATATGATTTCATTTATATGTGGAATTTAAGAAACAGAACAGATGAACATAGGGGAAGGGAAAGAAAAATAAAATAAGATAAAAACAGAGAGGGAGGCAAATCATAAGAGACTCTTAACTATAGAGAACAAACTGAGGGTTGCAGGAGGAGAGGTGGGTGGGGGATGGGCTAAATGGGTGATGGGCATTAAGGAGGGCATGTGTTGTGATGAGCCTGGGTGTTATATGTGATAATGAATCACTAAATTCTACTCCTGAAATCAATACTACACTATATGTTAACTAACTTGAATTTAAATAAAATCTTGGAAGAAAAAAGAACATGAAATTGTGTAACACGGAGTGAACCTTTATGTAAACTATGACTTTTTGTTAATAATATTACATCAATATTTGTTCATCACTTTTAACAAATGTACCACACTAATGCAAGATGTTCACAGTAAAGGAAACTATGTGTGTGAGTGCAAAGTGAAAGGAGTGTATGAGAACTCTGTACTTTGTCTCAATTTTTCTGTAAATCTAACGCCTCTAAATAATAAAGTCTAATAATTTTTAAAAATCTTCAAATGCAAAATTTTCTGGGGAATCTTTTATTATACATATTTTTATTGATGTCATGAAAAGAATGAGTATTTCTTTATTTTAGTTTTGGACTGCCTCCTGTAAGTTCTGACTTCAAAGAAAAAAAATGTGTTACTTTCTTAATCCACAGAAGACCATAAAAAATTGAACTGCTTTGTAGTCATTAAGTGAAGCAATATGGGTAGGAATGCAGTAAAGCCTCACCAGTTTACATTAGTTGGAGGATAGAGGTAAGCAGTATGAATGATAAAATATTTCAAAAGGAATGTAATTTATGGCATTCAAATATTTATGATAACTGAACTTAGACTGGGTATTGTATACATGAGGTCCTTGGGGGAATGGCATTAAGAACAGATTTTTCAGTTTGTATCCTTGGTTCACATAATTTTCTTAGCCTAGAGTACCGTTGTGTCCACCTACTAAATGCTTATTCATTATTTAAGGCTTGAATTCTTCCTACTTTGTCAAGCCTTTTCTCTCTGGTATATTCAGCAGGACTTCCTTCTGCATTGATTTACAGCTCATTGAGTTCATATCTGTCAGATGCTTGGAGGCAGGTGCCAAAACTTAATTATCTCTGTATCAGTTATATCACTTTGTTCTGTGCTTTGTACATTAAGGGTATCTCAAAAATGCCAGATAAGTGCATTTATTAATAACTATTGATAAGACTGTAATGGAATTTTAAAATAGTCATTTCATTTTGAGTTCAGAGGTGAAAGGAATCCAGTAGAGTGTGTAGTAAAGAAAGCAGACAACAGAAAGTGGTTACATGGACAAAATAGATTAGATTTAACATTATAGAGTCCCAGAATGTGAGAGCCCTAAGCATCTTTGAGACCATTTGGTTCAACACTTTCATCTTTTTAAAGACCTTTATTGAATTGTTGAACACTACATCAAAAATTAATGATGTACTATATGTTGGCTAATTGAACATAATAATAAAAAAAGACTAAATAAAATCTTAAAAAAATAATAAAAAAAGACTTTTATTGAGATATAATTTACATATCATTAATGTTCACCTGGTTAAAATGTATAATTTAGTGGTTTTGGTATATTTAAGGAGTTATGAAACCACACAGTAACCTAATTTAAAAATATTATTATCCTTCAATAAATATTTTTTATAATCAATATATTTTTATCTTTAACAGCTTTATTGAGGTATAACTGATATACAAAAAAACTGTACATACTTAATGTATATAATTTGATGAGTTTAGACTTATGCATATACTCAAGAAACTATCACCACAATCAAGAAAATAGACAGGGGGGCGCCTGGGTGGCTCAGATGGTTAAGCCTCTGCCTTCGGCTCAGGTCACGATCCCAGGGTCCTGGGATCGAGTCCTGCATCGGGCTCCCTGCTCAGCGGGGAGCCTGCTTCTCCCTCTGCCACTGCCTCTCTCTATCTCTCTCTCTGACTCTCATGAATAAATAAAAAAAAAAAAAAAAAGAAAATAGACATATTATGACCAAAAGTTTACTTGCACCTCTTTTGTGTGTGTGTGTGTGTGTGTGTAAGAATATTTAACATGAGATTTATCCTCTCAACCAATTTTGAAGTGCATAATATGATATTGTTAATTGTAAGCACAATGTTGTACATCAGATCTGCACAACTTTTTAATATTTTATAACTGAAATTTTATGAATTTTATGTCCATTGAACAACTCACCATTTTTTCCTCCCCCAAATCCCTGGTAATCACCATTCTGTTCTCTGCTTCTATAAGTTTAATTATTTCAGATACCTCATATAAATGAAATCATACAGTATTTGTCATTCTGTGATTGGCTTACTTCACTTAACATAATGTCTTCCAGGTTCATCCATGTTGTTGCAAATGGTAAGATTTTCTTCTTTTTTATGGCTGGATAAAATTCCATGGTCTATCTATCTTCTATCTATCTATCTATCTATCTATCTATCTATCTATCTATCTATCATCTATCTATCTATCTATCATCTATCTATCATCATCTATCTTTCATCTATCATCTATATCTATGTATTTATATGTTTATGTATCTATCTCCATCTGTTAATGAATATTTGGGTTGTTTCCATATATTGGCTATTGTAAATAATGATGCAATAAACATGGAGGTCCAGATCTCTTTGAGATTATGATTTGAATTATTTTCTCTATTGGACATATACCCAGAAGTGGGATTGCTGAATCATATAGTAGTTCTACTTTTAATTTTTTGAGGAATTTCCATACAGTTTTCCATAGTGGCTGCATGATTTTTCATTTCCACCAACAATGTACAAAAATTTCAATCTCTGTACATCCTCTTCACTACTTTTGTTTTTTTTGGATAATAGCCATCCTAACAGTTTCAAGGTGATATATCATTGTGGTTTTCACTTGCATTTCCTGGATAATTAGTGATGTTGAACACCTTTTCATGTACTTATTGGTCATATATTTATCTTCTTTGAATGAACATCTATTCTAAAATTTGCTCACTTAAAAATATTGGGTATAATTGACACACAGTGTTACATTAGTTTCAAGTCTATGACATAGGTTCAACAAGTTTATACATTTATGCTCACCATAAGCATAGCTACTGTCAGTCACCATACAATCCTATTATAATACCATTGACTGTGTTCCCTATGTTGTACCTTTTATATATATGATAGAATATTAATCAGCCATGAAAAAGGATAAGATTTTTGCCATTTGCAACAACATAGCTGAACCTAGAGGGTATTGTGTTAAGTGAAATAAGTCAGACAGAGAAAGACAAATACCATATGATTTCACTTATGTGGAATCTAAAAAAAATAAAAGAAACAAATAAACAAAAAGCAGAATTAGAGCCATAAATACAGAGAACAAACTGATGGTTGTCATAGGGGAGGGGTTGGAGAAATGGGCAATATGGGGGGAAGGTAGTGGGGGATATAGGCTTCCAGTCATTTGCCCATTTTTAAATTGGGCATTTGTTTTTTATCTTATTGAGTTTTTTTTTAATTTAATTTTATTTTATCATGTTATGTTAGTCACCATACAGTACATTAGTTTTTGATGTAGTGTTCCATGATTCATTGTTTTCGTATAACACTCAGTGCTCCATGAAGTACGTGCCCTCCTTAATAACCATCACTGGGCTAACCCATCCCCCCATCCACCTCCCCTTTAAAACCCTCAGTTTGTTTCCCGGAGCCCATAGTCTCTCATGGTTCGTCTCCCCCTCCGATTTCCCACCTTCATTTTTCCCTTCCTTCTCCTAATGTCCTCCATGCTATTCCATATGTTCCACAAATAAGTGAAACCATATGATAATCGACTTGTAAGAGTTCATTATACACTGTGCATAGTAGTCCCAACCAGATATGATTGGCAAATATTTTATTCTATTCTGTAAATTGTCTTTTCACTTTCTTGATGGTGTTATATGGCTCACAAAAGTTTAAATTTTGATGAAGTGAAACTTTTCAATCTTTTTTATAGTTTGTGGGTTTTATATTGTATTTAAGAAATCATTGCTTAACCCCAAATCTTGAAGATTTATGATTATTTATTCTAAGAGTTTTATAATTTTGACTCTTAATTTTAGGCAGATGGTCCACTTTAAGTTTTGCATTGTGTGTAGTGTGAGGTAGAAATTCAAAGCCATTCTTTTGAATGTTTATATCTAGTTGGCCCAGTACCATTTATGAAGAGACTATCTTTCCCCATATAATTGTTTTGGTGTGCTTGTCAAAAATCAATTGGCATAAAAGCATGGGTTTGTTTCCAGACTCTTGCTTCTATTTCATTGATCTATGTCTGTCTATCCTTAATCCACTACCACAGAGTATTGATTACCATAGCTTTGTAGTATGTTTTGAAATTGTTTAAGTGTGAGTCTATCAAATTTGTTATTTTTTAAAGATTATTTTTGCTATTCTGGGTCTCTCACATTTCCATATGAATTTTAGCTTGTCATTTTTTTACAAAGAAGCCAGCTGAGATTTTGACAGGAAATGTTTTGAATTTGTAGATCAATTTGAGAAGTATTGCTATTCTAAAAATGTTATGTCACCCAATCCATAAGCACAGGCTGTCTTTCCAGTTTATTAGATACTCTTAATTTTCTTTGAACAATGCTTTGTAGTTTTCAGTATACAGGTTTTGCATTTCTCTGTTAAATGTATTCCCAAGTGTTTTTTTTAATTTATTTATTTTGATACTATTACAAATGGGATTTTAAAAAACAATATGGTCAATTAATATTTAACAAAGCAGGAAAGAATATCCAATGGAAAAAAGACAGTCTCTTCAACAAATGGTGTTGGGAAAACTGGACAGTGGGATATGCAAAAGAATAAAACTGGACCACTTTCTTAAACCATACACAAAAATAAATTCAAAGTGGATTAAAGAACTAAATGTGAGACAGGAAACCATCAAAATCGTAGAGGAGAACACAGGCAGTATTTTATCTTTGTCATTAGCCATAGCAACTTCTTACTAGATATGTCTTCTGAGGCAAGGGAAACAAAAGCAAAAATAAACTACTGGGACTCCATCAAAATAAAAAGCTTCTGCACAGTGAAGGAGACAATCAACAAAACTAAAAGGTAATGTACAGAATGGTAGGAGACATTTGCAAATGATATATCTGATAAAGGGTTAGTATCCAAAATCTATAAAGAACTTGCCAAAGTCAACACCCAAAAAACCAAATAATTAGGTTAAAAAATGGTCAGAAACATGAATAGACATTTTTCCAAAGAAGACATACGGATGGCCAATAGACACATGAAAAGATGCTCAACATCATTCATCATCAGAGAAATTCAAATCAAAACTACAATGAGAGATCATCTCACACCAGTCAGTATGGCTAAAATTAACAACACAAACAACAGGTATTGGTGAAGATGTGGCGAGAGGGGAACCCTCCTGCACCTTTGGTAGAAATGCAAACTGGTGCAGCCACTCTGGAAAACAGTATGGAGTTTCCTCCAAAAGTTAAAGATAGAACTACCTTATGATCCAGCAACTGCAGTACTAAGTATTTACCCAAAGAATGCAAAAACATTAATTCAAAGAGATACATGCACCCCAATGTTTATAGCAGCATTATCTATAATAGCCAAATTATGGCAACAGCCCAAATGTCCATTGACTGATGAATGAATAGAGAATAGGTTGAATAATGAATAAAGAAGAGGTTATATATATATATACATATATATATATATATATATATATATATATATATGATGGATGGAGTTAGAGAGTATTATAATGATCAAAATAAGTCAAAGAAAAACAAATACCATATGATTTCACTCATACGTGGAATTTAAGAAACAAAACAAATGAGTATAGGGACAAAGAAAGAAGCAAACTGAAAAACATACTCTTAACTATAGAGAACAAACTGGTAGTTACCAGATGGGAGGTGGGTGTAGATAGAGGTTAAATAGGTGATGGGGTTTAAGGAGTACATTTGTGATCAGTACCCAGTGTTATATGTAAGTGTTTAGTCACTAAATTGTACACCTGTAACTAATATTACACTGTATGTTAACTAACTGGAATTTAAATAAAAATTTAAAAAAGAAAAAAATGTTTTTAGATTGTTCATTACTGGTATTTAGAAATACAGCTGATTTTTGTATATTGATCTTATATCCTGTAACCTTGCTGACCTTGTTTACTATATCTGATGGTTATTTTCTGGACTTCTTGTAATTTTTTATATACAAGTTTATGCCATCAGTGAATAGAGATAGTTTTACTTCTTTCTTTCCAATTTGGATGCCATTTATTTATTTATTTATTTAGTTAGTTAGTTATTATTTATATTTGTTTATTTATTGCTAACTGCTCTGACTAGAATTTCTTGTACTATGCTGAATAAAAGTGGTGAAATGAGACATATTTGACTTGTTCTTACTTTAGTGGGAAAACTTTCAGTCTTTCACTTTGAATAAGATTTCAGCAATGAATTTTTTATAAGTATCCTTTTCTTAGGATTTTATCTATTTATTTGTCAAAGAGGGAGAGAGAGAGACTGAGCAAGCAGGGGGAGCAGCAGGCAGAGGGAGAAACAGGCTCCCCACTGAGCAAGGAGCTTGTTGTGGGACTGGATCCCAGGATCCTGGGATCATGAGCTGAGCCGAGGCAGACGCTTAACTGACAGCCACCAAGGCATCCCTGTAGCCATCCTTTATCATGATGAGGATTTTCTCTTCTAGTCCTATTTTATTCATTGGTTTTATTTTCAAAGGGTATTGGATTTTGGCAGCATATTTTGAGATGATCATGTGGTTTGTCTTTTATTCTATTAATGTAGTAAATTAATTTTTCATATGTTGAGGCAACCATGTATTAAGACAAATCCCACTTGGTCATGGTATATAAATCCTCCATATATGTTGCTGGATTTGGTTCACTAGTGGTTTTAAAGGATTTTTACATCTGTATTCACAAGTGATATTAGTCTATTTTTTTTTTCTTTTCTTGGGAAGTCTTTGTTTTATTATCAGTAGAATACTGGCCTTATAGAATAAATTGGAAGTGTTCTCTTCTATTTTTAAGAAATGTTTGCAAAGGATTGGTGTTAAGTCTTCCCTAAATGTTTGACAAAATTCATCAGTGAATCCATCTACTCCTGGAATTTTCTTTGTGGAAAGCTTTTTGAATACTAATTCAGTCTCTTTCATTGTTATATGATATTTACATTTTCCATTTATCTTGAGTCTGTTTTGGTAGTTTGTATATTTCTAGGAATTTTTCCATTTAATTTAGGGTGTTAAATTTGTTAACATAAATCATTCATATCATTCTCTTATAATAATTTTTAGTTCTGTAAGGTCAGCAATAATGTTTGTTGTTTCATTCCTAATTTTAGTTACTTGAGCCTTCTATCTTTTTTTCCTGGTCAGTCTAGCTAAAGATTAGTCAAATTTGTTGATCTAGTCAAAGAACAAACTTTTGGTTTCATCTACTTCTTGCTATTTTTCTATTCTATACTTCATTAATGTCTGCTCTAATTGTCATCATTATCATCATCATCATCATCACATCATCATCATCATTATTTCCTTCCTTGTGGTTGCTTTAGGTTTACATTTTTTTTTTATTTTGTTAAGGTGAAATGATAGGACATTGTTTTGAGATTTTTAATCTTTTTTACATATAGTTATTTTCAGTTATAAGTTTCCCTCTGAGAAGTGATTTTGTTGCATTACATAAGTTTTGATATGTTGTGTTTTCATGTTTATTCATCTTACAGCATTCTGTTTTCCCTTATGATTCCTCTTTGACACACTGGTATTCAGGAATGTATTGTTTAATTTCCACAGTAAAAAAAAAAACAAAAAACAAACTCAGTTTCTTTCTGTTTATGATTTGTGATTTAATTCCATTGTGGGCTATCAACATACTTTGCATGATTTTAATCCTATTAAATCTATTGAAGCATATTTTATGTGTATGTGATCTTTCCTGGAGAATATTCCATGTGCACTTGAGAAGAATGTATATTCTACTGTTGTTGACTGGAGTGTTTTATAGGACTATTAGGTCTATCTATTAGGTCTAGTTGACGTACAGCATTTTTCAATTTTTCAATATCTTTCTTGATCTTCTGTCTAGTCATTCTATCATTATTGAAAGTGAGGTATTGACGTCTCAAACTATTATTGTTGAATTATCTACTTCTCCCTTCAATTATGTAAGTTGTTACTTCATATATTTTGTGCCTCTGTGTATGGGTGCATATATGTTTATAATATTCCTGATAGATTGACCATGTTATCATTATAACATGTCCTTCTTTATCCTTAGTAACAAGTAGTTGTCTTAAGTCTACTTTGTCTGATGTTAGTATAGCCACTCTAGCTCCTTTTTTGGTTATTTTTTGTAAGGTATATCTTTTTCTATTTTTTTTCAATCTATTATAACCTTTGAATCTAAAATGTATGAAGGGGGGTGGGGAAATGGGGTGACCAGGTGATGGGTATTAAAGAGGGCACATGTTGGGATGAGCACTGGGTGTTATATGCAACTAATGAATCGTTGAACACTACAACAGAAACTTACGATGTACTATATGCTGACTGACTGAACATAATAAAAAAATAAACAACAAAAAGAAAAAAAAATAAAGTGTATGCCTTATAGATAGCATATTGTTTGATCTTGTTTTTTTTTAAATTAAGTTTTATAATCTGTGCCTTTTGGTTGAATTGTTTATCCTATTTAATGTTATTATTGATATGGCTGTAATTTTTTATACCATTTTACTATTTGTTTTCTATGTTTCATGTCTATTTTTATCTTATGTTCTGCTTTTACTATCTCTTTGTCTTGAGTGCCTATTTTGTATTGTACTTTTTTTCACTCCTTTAATGATTTTGAACTATATTTCTAAGGTATTTTTCTTAGTGGTTGCTCTTTGATTTCCAATATTATTTTAACTTACCAAAATTTACTTCAAATTTATACTAACATAATTCCAAAACACTTGCATTTTGATTTGGTTTTGCCATTTATTAGCTCTGTTGTCTTAAGTAAGCCACTTTTTCCTTATGCCTTTAAGACTTAGCTTCTGACTTTAGGCCTCATATTTATAGATCAGATCCAGAGATTTTTAAACCTTAGAATGGTTCAAAAGCCACACATTTTATTAGTGGGATTTGTCAGCTTCTAGTGAGTAGTTTTCATTACAAAATGCAGATCCTTACATTTGCTCATTAACAAGATAATTTGGACAGAGTTGTAAGCACTGTAGCAAAAGAAGATGTGGTTATAATTATTAGTCCAGAAATGATCAGAAATACTGGAAGAATTATTAGTTGTGTGACTTTGGGTGAGTCACTTAACTTTTCTGTGCCTCACTTTTCTTGAGTATAAAATAGGAGTAATAACAGTATCTACCTCACGGAGTTGTACAGATTAGGTAAATAAATATAGGAAAAGCATTTAGAATATTGCCTGGCATATATTATGCTTGTGAAAATTTTTTATTGTCATTATTATTATTATTACTTTGACATTTTTCTAATCTATAGCAAGAATTCAAGGCTTCTGGGTACTTTACAAAACTCTTTGGCAAAAACATTCATTTTTTCCAACTACCAACCCTGCCTGTAGCAATGGGAACTTGCTATTATCCAAGACTGTTTAGTTAGTGAGAAGGAAATCTCAGATCTAGAGAAACGTCTAAGAGGTGATGGTGCTCCAGTGTGAAGGATGAGCTAAAAATTTTCCAGGGACTGTGCTTGAAAACATGTTTTCTGCCCTTTCAGAAATGTAATGTCCAGTGTTATGAACTGATTTGGAACCTGACCTTGTGGTCCCTTCTTCCCACTGAAGCAAAAGAAGACCATATTTTAAAAGAAAGGCTGTAAGATTCAGGATCTCGACTTTTTTTGTTCTTTTGTTTTCTGAATGGCTTCAAGACATCTGATAATTAATCCAAAGTTAGTAATTAAACGGTCTTCCTTCTTAAAACACTGCTCAGGTGTATACAGGCACTGTGTTCATTTAGAGAATATGAGATTTACCAAAACTGTTAGCTGGATCCTAAACCATAAGCATAGTGAAGTTTTTAGTTACATTTGTAATGTTTCTAAGGAAATTAGCATAGTGCTGGGTCCCTGGTACTTGAGGTGAATTCACCCAGTCCTTTGATATTGTTGGCAGAAAGAAAAAAAAAAAATGAGTCGGGTTTGGAGTGTGAAGATCCCAAGCATCTGGCTGTTCTTACTCAAGTGTGTAAATTCCCAGTTAGAAGTTAGTCATATTTGTTACTTTCTTTTCAAACAGATAAAGAGGAAATGTATACTCATTTCCCCAGGTAGCTCTGAATGCACTTTTTCAGCTGCATATTCATTCCACCCCCAGTGGCAAGTACATCAGCAACTCAATGAAAAAGTTTTGAGGACTTTTTGGGTTAAGCTGTGGCTATAAACTGGCTGTTTGGAGAACACCCTAAAAAAGCTTTCATTTTCCCCCTTCTACCTTCCAAATATTAGAGGAAGTAAAACTAGAATGTTTGCAGTGAGGAGTGAGAGGAGTGAGATGAGGACAAAGGAGAATAGTAGTGGATAAACTTCAGTACTTTCTTGTTCATGGGACTTTTTTTTATGTGTGTGTATTCTTTGTTCTAAAATAACACCTTGATGTGAACTTGTTGGTAAATGAATGAAATGGCACGTGTTTTCAGCTGAGAAGTTAAAAAAAAAGGTACACTGCTGCTTTACTCGAGAAGAGAGAAGGTCTGGGAGAAGAGTTTTTGTAAACACTATTAATATTAATTTTGGATTAAGCAGATATAGACCCTATCCTCTTGGAGTTTACAGCTGGGAGAGACTGACAATTAGATTACCACACAAATGAAAAATTATACAACAGCATGTAAAATTTTATCTGTGATGAATGCAATAAAGAAGAGGTCCACAATTCTGTAAGAGCATATAATAAGTGGATATGACCTGAACTAGGGATTAAGGAAGGGTTTTCTGAAAACATGGTTACTGGTATAATTTCTGAAGGAAGAATAAGAATTAATTTGGGAAGGGGGGTATAGGAGAGGGGGAAATGTTCCAGGCAGGGGTAATAGCATGTGGAAATGTCCATGGTATGAGTGATCAATTTCATTCTAGGAAGTTGAAAGTAAGTCAGTGAGGGTGGAGCTCAGCTAGAGGAAGAGTGATGCTAGAAGGACATGCAACCCATTGATATGGTAAAAGATCTCGAATCCTTTGTGAGATTAATCAGAAAGGTACTTAAATACTTTAGGGAGAAATGAATTGGAAGACTGAGTGATACTAACACAAACAGAAGAAAGAGAGTGAGCTGGTCATACAGTGACCATGGCTATAGGTTGACTTTAATCACTATTGTTCACTGAGTTGCTACAACTGAGCACTCTTCCTAAAAGCTCTTCTCCTTACCCTTCTTTTTTTCTTCACAATCTTCTTTCTCACCTCTTCTCACTTCACGCCTCCTGCATTTGATCACTTGGGTCTGGCCACCTGGAAAGATTTCCTCTTCCTTTTTTGGCTTATTTAAATAGTAATCATCCATCATGGTCCAGCTCAAATCCTCCCCACCCCTTCAACCAGGAAGTCCTCCTGGCCTTATCCATGGGAATTTATCTCCATTTTATGATCCTTTATAGAACTTAATCTCCATATAACTACTTTAGTATTTTTCAAAATTTGCCTTTGGTATCTCTTTAATGTGTCTTGTATCCCCAGCTAGACTGTGAGGGAAAAGACTCTGTAGACTGACAAATGCACCAAGAGCTCATCTAAGCCTAGAGTGGGTGAATGACCTCTTGTGGAGACTCAGCCAATGTTAGCAACTGACAGAAATAGACATACCTGAGATAAGTGGAGAGGGGAACAGGAAGAACAGAATCTAGGGGTGGGGGGGAGGGGGAGGAACAGAGAAGTGTTTTTTAGACTCAGTCACAAGTAATAAGGCTAGTATCAGCTTCACACTTACTTGTTTACTGGCCTTGACTGTTAGTGAGAATAGCAACAATAGAGCTGAAGAGAGGTAGAATAAACAAACTTGAAGCATGGCTTATTTGGGAGGCAGCTAATTATGCAGACTGAAGTTTTGAAGCAGGCAGAGGATCACTCATATCTCCAGTGGCATGGCTCTGCCAGAGATAGAAAGCACCTTATCCCTGACCCAAGAGTTTCATTGCTGTTGGTGGTAATGTTGGCAGCGGGTGGAGGTAGAGGATAGAAGGGGGGCCTTGGTGGAGGGGAAGGGCTAGCAGTGAAGTTACATATGGATGACTGAATTTCTGCAACAAATTCGGACCAGAGAGAAGAAAGGAAGAAGGAAAAAGAAAAAAAGGGTGGGTGACCAAGGCAGTCAACCTATAGGGAAAGAACTTGCCAAGAGGGAGGAGGAGGTATATAGTTGAAGATAACTCCCCATTATAAACAGATTGCATCTGTACTATTTATTTTGGTTTAAGGAAAACCTCTGAAAATTTCATGGTAATTAGACTTCCTGCCAGGCAGTTATTTAAGAGAAATGTAGACTGTAGACCCTCCTTTTGCCACAGAACACTCTGAAGTCCATGGAAGGTGGGTATTAGAGCTCTGGGGACCCCAGCACATCTCCAACTGAGGACACTTCACTGGTTTAAGTGAGTATAGTATTGTTTGTGTGTGTGTGTTTGTGGGAGGTTTAATTTTGCATAGTATAATAGGAATACATTAATGGTATCGTTCACTTTTTGCCTTTCCCTGCCTCCTGCTTATTATTATTAAATATTGTTGTTGTAATTATTTTAAACAAGTTGGAACAAACATGGGCTGCTCGTAATTAAAACACTCCTCCCAGTTTGAAGTTTTGTCTCCTCCTACCCATTAGAATTGTAAAGAGATAGCCGTCCTGCAGCAAAAACAGGCACACAGGCTTTCTCTGTGGATTAATTGGTCAGGAAAGACACTTTTTATATTGTTAAGTGGCACTTAAGCTGCTAATTCTTGACTGTGAAAACTGCTTTTCCTGGGCAATGCTCTTTAAGGAAAAACTTCTTCAGTCCAGTGATTGGTGACTAAGGAAACGATGGAGCACAGGGGATTGGGCGGGATCTCGGCTCCTAATAATGCCTCCTTATCCAATGAAAAGCATTTCCTATTGAGACCCCCAAGAGTTCCCCCAGCCCTCGCTCCAGCCCGGACTTTGGGCCTTTTCTTGTGTCCTGTTTCTTAAAGGCATGCCGGCTACCGCATTCAAGAGAGCCATTCCTTAACAAAGAAAAGAGATAAATGTAAATAAGCTCACATTTTCAGAATGAGCGGTTTGTTGTAAGAAGCTTCGGCAGCCCAGAGTCTGTTACTTTGGGCTGGGCGAACCTTTCCCTGTAAAAAAATATGGATTAAAATATGCACTTCTAAAGTGCAAGTTGTCCATTTACATGTTTATTAGCTAATTGTCTACAGGCATGAGCACATTCTTTCATCTTGCACACTCTTTCTTGGGGTAAGTCTCTTTGAGAAAGATTTGATTTGGGCGTTTGGGGGCGGGGGGACGGCATAACAAACTTCAGCAGAATCACTGATGCTTTGAGTGTTTGGGGAAAGAAGTTAGACTTCAACTCTGAAGTGCTGAGCAGGGATCCTTGTGTTGAATGGTTTAAAAAAAAAAAGCAATAATTTCTATTGTTTTGGCAATAATACTGCTTCAGTGGAAGAGTACTGGATTTTCAGGCTGTTGTTTCATGTAAATACAGTTGTCCTAAAGAGCATATTTAAAATCAGAGTAATTTAGAAATTCTTTTGGCTAGCTTTGTATTTCTTTGATTTACAATTGATTGTGAGCTAATGTGGTTTCTATTATGATGAGGTTTCTTCTAGTAAAACTATGTGTGGCAGTATGCCTTTGATGCTTAATTGATTTATGGAAAATGTGACATTTGCTATGCTGAATAATTCATGAACTTGACCATAAAAGAAGAAACATGTTTAAATGAAAAACTAATTCTGGCATAAGTTGAATTTGATATTATATGTGAAATTAATCACTGTTTTCCGAACAAATGCAATAATGTGTCATTTAAAACTTTTTGTATATGTTGGATATTTTAAAGACTTTTAGTAACAAGATCTTGTTGAACTGATAAATATTGTGTTTTAGTTATTTTGCTTTAGGAAATATAGCAGTGTAATTCATCATTATTTAAGCATGGAAAAGACCAGATGAATCCAAAGATTAGAACATTTAGAGCTTGGTGGGATTATTCACTTTGCTATTTTACCAAATTATACCATTTTTCTTTTTATTTGAGTAACATGAAGACAACAATAATAGCCTAAGCTCCAGATTATCCAGCGGCTTTGAAACATGTTTATTTTTCAGAACAAAATTCCAAACATACCCCATTAACATAGATTGTAAATCCTTTTGCCATGTCACAGATGAAAAGTTGCACTCTTGCTAAAAAGGATGAGTTCAGCTGAAACACTTGATGGCATCTACACTCTAAAGCATTTCCTGCCAATCAGAGATGTGAATGAATGTCCTACTGGAACAATCAGACTAGCCTTTCAGAATTTGTACTCTCTGTGAGTTAAAGAGAGGAATGGGAAGATGCCTTGCAAGAACACTCAGGCCAAGCTTAGCTAAGGCTTCATTTATTCAGTTTCCTTTGAGAGAAAATACAGTGATAATTGTTGCCCTTGCTATGGTGTGGTCAGGGCCTAATTGTGTAGTTGTCTTTTTTTTTTTTTTTTTTTTTTTACTGTGTATGGTTATCATGTATAGTCTGATCTTGGCCTTCTTAAGGGGGAGGGAAAAAAACCCCTATAATATATTTGTGAATTTTAGTACTGGAAATTGAGAATTTAATAGGAGGCCACCTACCACTGGAAATCCAGCCTCACTTTTAGTAGGTAAGTAATTGGTTATTAGAACAATGCATAAGTTAGGTAGTCTATTAATTCTATATAGTTATGTTCTAAAGTACTTTGGCAGAGAAGATAGATAACTGGGGGACAGGTGGAAAAGGTCGAGGATTAAAACCGACACAATTGGAGTCAATACGCCTGCTGATATGGGCACAAAGGGAATGAGGAAAAAGAGGGCATTAGGAAGACTTTAGGATATAATGACATCTTGATCTGTGATTCTTAGCTCCTTGCACTAATAGCAATATTTGCTTCTGAAATTAAAATAAATCTAAACTATGTATGGTAACACATGTTAGTTAGATTTATTGTGGTGAACATTTTGCAATATATACAAATATTGAATCATTATGTTGTACACATGAAACTAATCCAATGTTGTATGTCAGTTATACTTCAATTAAAAATAAATGAAATAAATCTAGCAATAGTTTTATTGAGTCTAATAAATATTAATTTCCTTTATCTCAGATTTTGAGGGATTATTATTATTTTTTGCAGAAATAAATGGGAGCAGATGGAAACAACTGATAGGAGAGAATAGCCTGTAAGGCCACTGACAATAGCATCAGTTAAAGGCTGCTGTCAATCAAAGCTGAAGGTGGAAGCAGAATAGAAACTGAGGTCCAGAAAGGGACTGTGACTTGCTATCACACAGTTAGTTACTGATGGGGCTGGATGTGGCCACATTGAATTAATAGTAAATATGAAAACCTCTGGGTATTTGAACTTCCTAGTTTGCTTGTATTCCAAATAAAAAGAAGTTTTCTTAAAAATCTGTATCAGTTGTGAAAGCCATAAAAGAAAGGAATGTTAATGTTTTTGTCTTCCCTTAACATAAGCCAGTAAAATTATATTTATTTTATTTCAAAAATACTGCTTTCTGGAGGAGTGTGAAAATCAATTCTCCTTAATATTAAGGTGATTTCAAATATATTTTAGATTGTTTAATGACTTCATTTTTTTTGTTTTGTTTTGTTTTGGTTCTCTTAGATTAGGGAAAAATTATTTCAGGAGAGTTAAGAGTTTTATTTACCAGTCTGTTTTGTTTAGGCCACTTTTGTTCAGAAGAGGGTGAGATGTGACCATGGTGTAAGTTTGGCACTAGCAGATGATTCTACTTTACAGGCAGTAAATGAGTAGTGTTCAAATGCAGGTGCTACTTGTAAGAATTCCTTTGCTGAGTATTTCTAGTTCTATACCAGGACTTTGGGCAGAGCTGTGATTTGAAGATGTTACAGAATATGCTAGGCCTAGAACATTCTAGTAGAAGCAGCAGTGGTTGTCAGTGTGCTAATACCCAGCAACTGAAGCCTTGCTCATATCACTGTAGTTTAGGGGAGAAAGAAATCCAGCAGGTTAGAGCCAAGGCAGTGTGGTCTCCACCTGTTGTTCCACTCTTCTTTCCTCTTCCCCTATCAAGGCCCCTGTCCAATAGTAACAGTTTTTGCCAGAGAAAAAGAAAAGAAAAAAAATAAAGAACCAATATAATTTCAGGCCAAAAAATATAAATCTCCTTTGTTCAATTATTTTTAATGTAATGTATTGCCTTATGGAAGTGGATGAAGTATTTTTATGCCTTTTGTCACTAGTTATCTTTAATGAGTATAGGTAATACAGACTTATGGACTTTATGTTTGTTGATATAACTAATAAAATATGGCTTATCAGTGACAGGTGTGAAAAATAAAATGTTATCTGCAATTCTGTAATAAAAAAATCCAAAATATTTAGGTACCATTTTAAAATATGTTGGCTTTAATTTACTCTGATTTATATCATATAATAAATTTCTTTACCTTATAATTTTGGTATATATGTTATTGGAAAGGTCTCTCCATGGCACACTATTGTGACTAATTCTATTTCATAGCATTCATTGGAGGAAATCCCTAACAATAGTATCTTCAGAAAGTTCATTGATTACCCAAGTCTTGGATAAAATTGGTGCTAGAGCTTGGTTTGAACTGATATGGTGAATACTACTCTCCTGGTAATAACTTTCTCCAAAATTCTTAATTTCATTCTCCAACTTCTTTTTTTGTAACCAATGCTTCCAATTTATTGTAGATGATAAGACCCAAAACTCCAGAATGAATGGAGTCATTGTAATTGTTTATTGTAATTCAGACAATTTTGGTGTAGATGTATATAGATCCTTTGATTTAAGCCCTCTGTGCCATTGGTATATACCTTTAGAGATAGGAGACATATTTTTTACTCATATTTCAAAATCAGTATCCAAGTATGTCAGATGAATTGGTATGCAAATTGATAACTAATTTACTTGTTTAAATATGTGTAATAAAGCCAAATTCCCAGTTGGCATGTATGAACCTCACAGAATTTGGAAATGCACTCTTTTAGGAACACCCAGAATGTTTCCCAAATGGTCTGGGGCTTCTTCTGAGATGATGTTGAATCTCAAGACTCTAGACAATTTCATAATATTAGGTTGAGCAATTTCTCTGCAGTTCTCTTACTCTATAACTGTTAGGGAAAATTCTACTTTAGTAGGGTTGATGCAGTCTTTGGCCCCATCATGTTGAGGACTAAACAGTATTATTTTTCAAAGATTAGACTGTGTCATTAGGTGAAGGGTTAGTGGGAGACTGGATTATTTTAGTGAAAAAAATCAAGTTAATCACTGAGGATAGGATCTGCTCAGATTAGGACCTGTGTCAATTTCCTGCTCTTCTCAAAGTGAGGAGGCAAAACAGCCATAATAATCTCAGTGCAAATCAAAGTCAACATAGAGATATGATTTTTAAAAGGATATTTCCTTCATCAAAACTAAATGAAGCTTATCAATCTGAACATTTGATGCACAGCCTGGCTTGCTTGGCATGAAATGTGATAGAGATCAATTTCCCAGCTCAGCTCTGGAGTAAAATATTTACTTATGGTCTCCTCCATATTATTAATGCCATAAGACTAAGTTGTATTTTAAAAATTATTATGAAACATCAACCAATGCATAGGAACATCAATTAGAACCATGTGTATGATGGTGACCTATGCCTGTGACTTGGTCTTTTTTTTAATTTAATTTAATTTTATTATGTTATGTTAGTCACCATAGAGGACATCATTAGTTTTTGTTGTAGTGTTCCATGATTCATTGTTTTCATATAACACCCAGTGCTCCGTGCAATACGTGCCCTCCTTAATACCCATCACCAGGCTAACCCATCCCCCCACACCCCTCCCCTCTAAAACCCTCGCCTGTGACTTGGTCTTATCTGTTAGCAGCCACTCTCATCTGAGAAGCAGCAGTCTGGACATATTCCCTATTACTCCAGCAGAATGGTTTTGATCTGTATTTTTTTGCAACATTTTTGTATTTTTTAGCTTGCTTCACTGCTAGATATTTATAGGCAAGGACACAATAGGTTTTGGCTTCCTCTGAAAACTATTGTCAGTGTTCCTAAGCTTCAACCAGAGTAGAAAGAGGAAATTCTCTGAGGATCAGAAGCACTCTGACCTGACCCAAGCTCAATAAAAACGGAGCAAGGTGGGGCGCCTGGGTGGCTCAGACCATTAAGCGTCTGCCTTCGGCTCAGGTCATGATCCCAGGACCCTGGGATCAAGCCCCAGGGAGCCTGCTTCTCCCTCTCCCTCTGCCTGCTGCTTCCCCTGCTTGTACACTCTCTCTCTCTCTGTCAAAAATAAATAAAATCTTAAAAAAAAAAAAAACAAAAACGGAGCAAGGTAAGAGAATTTGAGTATACTCTGCCTTCAAGGCCTTGTCTTCCTAAACTCTGGACTGTCTTCTGTAGGGAACAAAAGTAAGCCAGGCTTTCTAGGCTACTGGGAATATGCCAGGAGTTAGAACTTTGTTTTCAATGTTATCATCTGAAAGTTTAGCATTTAGTGTCTGAAAGTTTAGCATTTAGTGTCTGAAAGTTTAGCATTTAGTGAAGTGATTTAGGTATTCATCTCTGTAGGGCCAAAAAGCTAACTCCACTTCCTCCAGGAGCCCCAAAGCCCCCAAACATGGTATATTTCATCATTAGAAGTTTTTTAAAAATGTGAACACTACTATGAACTGTTCAAATTGGGTCCATATGTGTAGGTCAAAGTTAAAAATTCATTGAGGGTCAGATTTCCCTTTGGTCAACCTTCGGGTGATCTGCCTCCTGCTCATTGTCAGTGAAAATACATCCACCGAGTACTCTGAACCCCCTAAGTGATTAGTTATTGGAGTGATTGGATGCAAAGGTCTTTACAAGACAATAGTACCATGCTACCTGCAGTGGAATAGTTAATTAACTGAATCAGCCTGTATTTTTTCTTCTTCATCTCATCTGAAGCTCATGTTGGCCCCTTGCCTTCATTCAGTGCACAGCATATTAGCCATTTATGAAAATCTACTGGTTAAAAAAGTTTCTTTTAGTCAAAAGAAAGGAAGTCAGTCAGAAGAGAACTTGTTTTTTGAATATCATTGATTCTCCTTTAGAATCAGCTTGAGAGTCAAATGACTCTCTGATTTTTTAACCATAGCTCAAAGGGAGATAGTCCTTTTGAGGGCACCCTCCTGGATTGTTCTATTATGAGAAAATTGTGTAAAGGTTGAAATTCAAAGGGGGCTTTCTGAGGTATAAGGTATACATGGTGTTAGGAGAAAGATGTGTTGCTTGGTAAATTCAGCTTACCAAGAAAGACAGAGACGTAAGTGTCTAGTTGTGTCAGAGAAAAGAAGGAAAAAAGATCTTCTATAATGTTTCTTTGTGATTAGGTAGGACTGAATACTGGCAAGCTCATAAAGCTACTCACAAGCCCTGTTGAATCTTCTTAGCCTCAGCTGGGAGACTCAGAGGTAATGTTTATACAGGGAAGAGAAACAGTATAGTCAAGTTACAGAGTGAACTAGTGTCTGGGTCAGAAATAGAACTCCTTGCTTCCAATGCTGTGTTAAGTCCCAGCACCACACCCTTACTGCTAGACAGCAAAGGTGCTATGTGTTCAAGCAAAGGAAAGTTATGAATAGGGCCTTAGTGACAGTTTTCCCATGCCCTGTCTTCAGGATTGAGACTGTAAAGCTTTCTTGTCTGTGGTCCTTTCTATCCCACAGGATTTGGTTCCTCAAAGCAGCAGAGCAGAAGTGCCAGACTGCCTGTTGTTGGTATAGTGTATATGTTCTGGGAGACATAAAACTGAATGGAAAACCAGGGAGACAAATTTCACCTATTTGAAACACACCATCCTGGGTAGTACAAAATAATAGCCAGTGAGCTAGAAGCATGCTGTGTAAAAAGGTTATCAGTGGACAGAGTGGAGGAACTCTGGGTACAGGTGAAAAGACATCTATTATGAAAACATTTTCCAAATAATCTTATTGGCAGTACTTATTGTAAAAGGCAGGTGCAAGCAGATTAGAATGAATGAAGCTTGGCTTTAATATTAGGGATTTTTCAGTCCCTTAATTTCTTTAGATTGTGTAATTACATTACAGGAATATTTTTGACTCTCTTTATTTCTTTTAACAATTAAAAAAATGGCATCCAGACTAATGGGTAGTGAGTGGTAGGTGTTAAAATAGTATATAAAGTGGTTTAAGCAGTTGAGAAGTTTGCCATTCTCTTTTTCCTTCTGCCATCCCATTGGTGAAAGAATCTGCAGAAACTTGGGTCTACAGTTCCCCAAGTGAGATATGAACCCCATTAACTGAGATTTTTCAGACTCTTCCTGTTTTTGCTGATCAGCTTCAGTGACCTTAAACATAGTGATTGCATACTGTTCTTTCTGAGAAAACTAGAAGGAGTGAGATGAAGCAAAGTAGTAGAGAAGATTTGAGGAATTGTGAACCAGAAATACCTCCCAAGGTCCTAAATACAAATTAGATAGCAGTACTGACCTCTCCCCAGCAAGGTCCTCTTTCTTTCACCTTTTCTTCTTCTCATTCTCTCAATTCTTCAGTTGTAATTTCTTTGCTACTTTCTTTCCCATCTCCTCTTTTGCTCTTCTCACCTATTTTTATTTCTTCCCTGTCTGTTTTTTTCCCCTCTTGGACCTTACTTGGTCAAGGTTCTTACTATGCTTTGCTTTTACATATCAAGGTTGATTGTGGCAAACATTGAGCTGGGCCTGTGGGATGAAATGGCCAAGAAAGAATATGATCTTAGTGCAGTGTTAGGCTCAGGGGAGGCACTCCATAAAGATTTTTTGCATGAGAATTGAGGAATAGCAAGTTTCCAATCTTAACTTGGGAACTTTAGCTATTAAAAGCGACAACTCTTTGATTTACATCCCATAAGTCATCTCTCCAAGGCCATTTCTCCCTCTAGGCACTGCAGTGAGTGAATTTTTTTTTCTCAAATCATTTTTTTTTTTTCTCAATCCAAATGCTGGTTGAAGTAACTTCAGGACTCTATATCTCAGGCAGATTCCTTCCTCCACTCCCTTCTCTGTTACAAAGAGTGGCCCTTTAACCTGTTCCCTGGGAGTTGGAAGGAAAGAGTAATGTAAGGAGAAATCACTTCAGAAAAATGCCTTTCACATTTTAAAATATAATCATGTGAAAATCCATTATTGGTTATGTCAGGGAGCGAAGACCACTTTTACTCCATATCGTCCTCATTGAAAAGAATTCATTCCGCAGTTACTTGTCCATAGTGTATTACAGAGAATTCAAAAGACAGTTCCTATGGCAGCTGTTAACCTAGAAAGTTAGTAAGATTTCTATATGCAATTTAGAACAATGTTGGCCCAGATACCCAACAAAGATGATTAAGTTAATGACTGCCACATGTATAAGCAGTGGCAAGCAAAGGGCTGGTTACTGATCAGATCAGAAGTATATTGTGGGGCAGGGAGATAGGCATTTAAGTCAAATCTACTTTTCACACTTCACTTGTATTCAGCCAGAAAAGGTTTTATTGATTAGGGCCACTTTAGGAGCTGAAGACATGAAAGTAACGGATTGGGCAGTGGGAAGGGGAGAAGAAGACATCCTAGGCTAGGCATCTAGGAAGAGAAAAATTTGGAGAGGGAACTACAATCTGCAAGAGGGAAACTCTGAGATTTTTATTTGAATTATCACCCTAGAAAGGCTATGTAATACCGTGAAAAATCTTTTCACCAGAAGCTTTAATCAACTGAAGGATCCTTGCTCTCTGAACTCACGTTTTAGAAGAAAAAGGTGAATCAATAATTTACTTCAGAAGTTTAGTCATAACTTCTTTAAGAGCATGTCCTGGAGGTCCCATATCGACCTGTAGTCTCGTGCAATAGAACTAATATTCAGACAATGAAGTTTACTAGTATTGGAAGAGAGACAATATAATTTAGATAAGTTTAACAATTCTTTGGTTAGGAATGAAAAACCTGAATTCTAGTTCTGACGGTACCATTTACACATTCTTCTAATTCTGACATTGTAATTCTAAATTACATAAACTTCAGTTTCTTCTCCTGTAATATGGTGATAAATTCCTTTCTTGCCTACCTTATGGTGTTCCTTTGGGAATCAAATAAAACGCATTTTTGAAAATTAAAAAACTCCATACGCATTTCAAATTATTAGTGTCATTTTAACTATCAGAGTTAAATGTTTCTCCTTCCCCATCCCCCATTGCTGTTTAGTCTCCATCCCCATCCCCCCATTGCTGTTAGTCTCCTCCATTGCTGTTTAGTCTCTTATTCCTGTTCATTGCAATGCTACATATGGTATTGCATATATTATATTGAGTGTGATCTCTCCCAATCCTGCAACATACTCTTATAGTACCTTTTAACATATGGTTGGTGCTCAAAATGTACTTGTCAAACCAGTTGAATGTGCATATTGTTTCCATTCTGGGTAGACAGGGTATCTTTTACTCCATAGAAATGAATGGAAGGCAGATTTGATTATTCATTCCATCTTGTCTCCCATAGGAGGAAAATATTTCTTACCAGTCTCTAGTCTCAAAGTGGTGAACCCTGCAGCCAGCAGGCCTTCTGAAAAAAAAAAAAAAAAATCAATGGGTGACAGAAGATTCATTGACTTTCAATTTCAAGATTTAAATTCAAGCTTCAGACCCAGGTTAGGCAATGCTACTGCCAATAATACTTGCATTGTTGATGATTCCTTCAAGTATAATCTAAATGGTGCTGTCTACAGTGTTGTATTCATCCTGGGTCTGATAACCAACAGTGCCTCTCTGTTTGTCTTCTGCTTCCGCATGAAAATGAGAAGTGAGACTGCTATTTTCATCACCAATCTGGCCCTTTCTGATTTGCTCTTTGTCTGCACTCTACCTTTCAAAATATTTTACAATTTCAACCGTCACTGGCCTTTTGGTGACACCCTTTGCAAGATCTCTGGGACTGCATTCCTCACCAACATCTATGGGAGCATGCTATTCCTCACCTGTATTAGCGTGGATCGTTTCCTGGCCATTGTTTATCCCTTCCGATCTCGTACCATTAGGACAAGGAGGAATTCTGCCATTGTGTGTGCTGGAGTCTGGATCCTAGTCCTTAGTGGTGGTATTTCAGCTTCTTTGTTCTCCACCACTAATGTCAACAATGCAACCACCACCTGCTTTGAGGGCTTCTCCAAACGTGTCTGGAAGACTTATCTGTCCAAGATCACCATATTTATTGAAGTTGTTGGTTTCATCATTCCTCTGATATTGAATGTCTCTTGCTCTTCTGTGGTGCTAAGAACCCTTCGCAAGCCTGCTACACTGTCTCAAATTGGGACCAATAAGAAAAAAGTGCTGAAGATGATCACAGTGCATATGGCAGTCTTTATGGTATGCTTCGTACCCTATAACTCTGTCCTCTTCCTCTATGCCCTAGTGCGCTCCCAAGCCATTACTAATTGCTTGTTGGAAAGATTTGCAAAGATTATGTACCCAATCACCTTGTGCCTTGCAACTCTGAACTGTTGCTTTGACCCTTTTATCTATTACTTCACCCTTGAGTCTTTTCAGAAGTCCTTCTACATCAATACCCATATCAAGATGGAGTCCCTGTTTAAGACTGAAACACCTCTAACCACAAAGCCTTCCCTTCCAGCTATTCAAGAAGAGATTAGTGATCAAACAACACATAATGGTGGTGAACTGATGTTAGAATCCACCTTTTAGGTAATGAGAACTGTCTTTAGGTCCAGATATGGTCTTTCTTATGATTTTTCCTATGCTATGAACAAGACAGTTTGAAGCTAATGATACTGAAAATAGATTAATGTACTGAATACAGTCAGATACATTTATTTGAATGTTTATTGTGCATATGCTGTTTTGTTCAATAATTATAGGTCAGGTCTAATTACAACAACCAAAAGAGATTGCCAAACTCTTCTGCTGTGTTGTAATTTCATTGTATCACATTATATGAGTAGCCAGTGGCCTTGACTTTAGTGATATGGAGATTATTTTAAATTTTTTTTAAAAGATATTTCCACTTTGGTAATATTTGGTAATTAGGTTGGGCCTATAAATATAGAACAAATTCAGGGATTATTTAAAAAAAACTTTGTGTTACTACTGATACATGTGAATCTTTTTTTCCATTTTTGTATTGTCATAGAGTATATTTTAGCTCAAGAACATATTTTAGCCTAACATTATTAATAAGAAATGTGTCAAATTTAAAAGAGCTGGCAAAATTTATTGTATATATTTTGAAAGTAGAAACATAAATTGTGTTTGCCTGAATATGGTTGGGAAGAAACAAAAGTAACTGGATTTACACATTTGCAGGTCCCAGCAGTGTCATTTTTTTAAAAAAAATCTTCCTTTTTTTTATACTACATTAAAATTTTCATATGAAACTTCAAATCCAGAAAGCTGCTAAATGTGTGCCCAAAATAAGTACAAAACAGAAAATCACATAAAACAACAAATATCCATTAAAAAACTAGCAACACCAACATTTTTTCTTAATTTCCAATTATCTTTCTTTTGAGAGACTGATTCTATAAAATATTCTTCATATAAAACTTTGGAGCACAATGCAGCCGGAATACTGCTGCATTTGTGCCCAGGTCAGGAGCAAATTGAAAAAAAAAATTAACAACAAAATATTAACAAAAAATAAAACAATAAAACGCATTTAAAAATCTTTCTTAAAACTTTCTTAATGTTTTTTTGGGTGGAGAGTAGAGATCTGTAACTTTAAATCACTTATTCTTTCATATTAAATTTTGGAGCACAATGTAGCCAGATTGCTGCTAAATTTGTGGCCAGGTCAGGAGCATATTGAAAAAACTACATAAACCAACCCAAATCAATAAAATAAAACTCAGAAAAAAATTACAAAACAATAAAAACAACAAAAAATGATTCCTAACATTTGCATTTATATTTTATTTATTTTTTGAGGTTCTGTAAATTTAAAAATACTGTATCATTTGTGTGAAATTTTAGAGTACAATACAGGTAGAAATCTGCTAAATTTGTGCCCAAATCAGGACCAAATTGAGTGAAGATACTCATAAAACAACCCCCTACAAAACAAAACACACAAAAATTTAAAACTTGTATTTTTTGAGCATTTGTAAAACTTGCAAAATACCATGGCTTTCATATGATGCTTTGGATCAAAATGCAGTTAGGAAGCTACTAAACTGGTGCCTAGTTCAGGAGCAATTAAAATCAATATTTACAAATATACAAAAGACGATAAAACATTTTTTTACAACCCACTTAAACAACAAAATAAATAAAATAATCTTTAAAGTGTTTTACCGTTTATTGGATGAAATGTAGATTTAAGAATATTAAAACATGTAACTAGAGCTTCTGAGCACAATATAGCTTGAAAGGTGCTACATTGGTGCTCCTGTCAGAAGGAATGGAAATATATTCCCTCATCTACATTCCTCACACACACACACAAGACAAAACAATTAAAACATTGCAAAACAATAAAACATTCTGAAAATTTGTATTAATTAATTTTTAAAATATTTGGATGATATGGCAACTTAAAAATGCTAAGACTTTTAAAGTAAATCCTCCATGAACAATGCATCTTGTAAGTTGCTTAAATTGTGCCAGGAAGTGATTAAAAACAAAACAAAACAAAATAAAAACCCCAAACACCATAAAACATTAATAGAAAAGGTAAAAATTTTAAACAATAATCAAATTCTTAAAATTCTCATTAACCTTTGTTTTTCTTTCTGATGATATATAGATTTAAAAATATTGATTTTTAAGTTTAAAACATGAGCGTAATGTAACCTTATTTTTTCTTACATGAATCCTTTATATTTTATTTTAATTGCAGTATAGTTAACATACAGTGTTATATTTGTTTCAGGTATACAATATAGTGATTCAACAATTCTATACATCACCCTGTGCTCATCACAAGTGCACTCCTTAATCATCCCCATTACCTATTTCACCCATACCCTCACCCACTCCCCTTACATGAAACCTTTAAATCAAATGTTACTGTATGTATAAATCCCTATCACTAATGGAAACTATCCAACGTTTTTATACCAATTGATTAATTATGAATTATTATTTTCTCCTCCTTGTATTAACATTTGCTAGTGTAACATTCTCCAACAACTATATAACCATTACTGAATGAGGAGAATGTTTTCATTGTGATTCTGTAAATCAAAAGTATCCACGCCCAGAACAGAATTTTTGGATGCTCCAATACCAAATCCTGACTTAATACTGTTTGTTGATGAGTCTTATATTAAAGAAAGAAAGAAAGAAAAAAACAATTCCAGGCTTGATATACAGTAAATTGCCTAGTTTCTTTTGTAAGATCTGTCTCCTTACCAGGACACAAATGACTAAAATGACTAAATCTGAGCCTGGGTTAGGGAATCATTGAAAAAAAGTGCTAAAACGATAGAACAATAATAAAACTAAACTTTCAAAAATGCATTACTTTTTTCTTGTTATCTAAAGTCCTAAAAAATAATCATGCATTATATTGTCTTGTGAAAACATTATACATAGAATGTATAAGCATTAGGTTCAGTTCAATTAAATTAGGTTAAGTTAGGCTAAGTTCATTTGTTAGGTTATGTTGTAAGATCAAATTAGTAATCAAAGTATGAGTAATCTTTTTGTTTTTTTAGTATTCTTTCTTTCCCACTTGTAAAGTATAAACTGTATGTAACTTTTTGTTTGTGCCCTTGGCTCTCAAAATTATAAAATTTCCGGATGATGACACCAAACAGTTTAATGGGATATGTTAACCAGGTTGACATAAAATATATCAAAAAATTAGTTTCCTTTTGTGTAATCTCCATATTTAGTTCTGTTTAATTTTCCATATTTCAATTTATTTTAAGTGATTTCAATTTTTATAGTTAATATAACATGCTAATAATAAAAACTTGTGTCATATGAACAATGTAACCAACAAAATGCAATGTATAATTAAATATAAAATTGATTTTTATTTTACATTTAAAAACAAAAGCAATAATTCAGCTTTAATTACAACTTGGATTTCAAATGCTCATCAAATGTAATAAATATATCTGGATTATCTAGCAGTTATACTTGGTCAACTATTTATTAAACTTTGCCTTTATTTGTAGGCACCCAGAGCCATTTTTCCTTTATTTTCTCTCCATCCTTCAAGAAGGAACTTATTAAGTTATATTTGTACTCAAGTAAATTCCAATACTTTGTTTTTCAGGCTGTCTGAAGACTAATGCAGAATTGTAAACGGCAAACCCTTGGGTGACTTTTCAGGAATCAAGCTGAAAGATTAACTTCTACCTTCTCTGATTTGTCTAATTTGGCTTTGATTTATTTGGGGCTTCTTGCCAAGCTGATTCCTGATTTCTCAGATTTGATTAAATTCCGTAGGACAGCTAGGAGTCCTGGAGAAAGTCAGGGCAAACAGACCATCTGACAACAATGAGATGATTTTGGAGCCGGATAGCTGACTGATCAATAACTAAAATAGATGGTGGTCCCAGTGTGGCAGCCCAGGGAATTCCCAGTTATCACCTTGTACCTTCTAACTCTCAGGGAAAGCAATGCTAAGATCTCATAAACCATATTATGTGTTGGTTCCCATGAAATGACAGCAAACACTGCCTTTTCTAAAAGCATTACCAGTGTGATCAACCGTAGGTCAGGTTTAAAATTATAGGAATTTTGTTATTCATGACCTTCTAGGCCAAGTCTTCCGAAAAAATGGAGACAGAGGTTGTTTTATATCTCCATTAACCTTCTTCCATCTCTGTCTCCACCCCTAAACCACTGCATCTTATATTTGTTATGGTTTCCCAAACGCTGTCTTTCCTGTGACCCTCTCCAACATCTCTCCTCACCTTCTTCAGAAATACTGCTTTTTTGTGGACCAAAACCTATACATAAACCTCTGTCAAGACGACAGGTTGAATAGATTTACACTAAAGTGTGAATGATAGATTCCTCCACCCACAGGTTTTACTCCTCCCATTGGTGTTTGCATCTTGGGAAAGGAATCTGGTTAATTAAAATAACTAAAGCAGGGTTGGGATAGGGAGACATGACTGTCCTCTTGAGCATCAGCATCCTTCAACTCATGGTAGGGCTTCTGCAACTGCAACTTTCTTGTCCCACTCTTAACATTACCCTGTGTACCACTGAGTCCAAAACATACACTGCCTTTTTCCATATATCCCTCTTTTCCAAAACTGCCTGCAGTAGCTGGAAATCTATGTTCTCATTTCATATATGCTTGGATTCTTTCCCCAAATGTCTCCTGATTCTGGAGGACTTGGTGAAATGCTTCTTAAAATATGAAGCAGTTTGTTTTAACAAGGAAGCCAAAGCACAGACTACTGAGTAAAAATTTACTCTGTATTCAGATTTCTAAAAAGCTATGTACTTCCTACTGCTTCACTTCTTTCGCTCTCTGAATATTTGGGAATGAAGCTCTTCTTTCTCAAGCATCCAGAGAGGTACTAAGTTCAGGAGTATAGAGGAGTAAAGCCAGTGTGAGGCCTAAAATGTGGCAGTGAGGGAAGCCAGGCAAGCTCAAAGACTGGGATGACTTTTATGGCCATAACAACTAGCTTTCCTTCTTATCATGGAGAAGCTCCAACTTTATAGACTTTATAAAGCCTCCACTCCTCCCATTTGCTAGTCCAGGGTAAACTGCTCAGCTTGTTACCTTCCTCACTCAAGTTGGTGGTATCAAGGCTGAAAATAAGGGTCACCTTCTTCAGTGAAGATTCTGGGACTTCTGGACTAGCCTTAGTTCAAGGCAGTTTGAAGTTCTTGGAATTCAGTTTGGCAGAATTCTTAGGGACCGAGAATTCATTATTTACTTATTTAACAAATTTCTTGAACATCAACTATGATGTGCCAGACACCCTTCTAATTATTGAGGATGCAATGGTAACAATAACAGACAAAAAGCTGTTTTAAATATTCTATTCTAGAGTCAGAGCAGGGAAAGCCAAAAACAAACATATAACCAAGTTAAAAAGTAATGGCAGATGATAATTGCTATAGAAAAGACAGAGCAAAATAAAGGGGAATACGTACCTGGAACCAAATCTCAGCCTCCACAGTAAGACTGGATTAAAACTTTAAAGACCATAAACATTAAAAAGAGAAGGATGCCTCTCCCTAAATAAATACAATTATTTTAATTAAGTTTATGCTATACTTATCAATGCATATAAGGAAGTATAAGGAAATTCTGATTTTAAAACATCACATTTCTTTGTTTTTAAAAGGGTTATAAAACCCTGAATTGTCCAAATTCTGTGATTCTGTGCTTAGTCTGTCTACCTTTGGGTATTTATGTTCTTGTCCAAGCCACAAAGTCCTTAAAAGGCTAATGAAGACCCAAGCCTAGGCAACTTCCAGTCAGCAAAGCTGATCATGTCATGACCTTAGGCTTCATCCTGCAGCAAGAGGCTCACTTGCTTTTTTTCTCTATTTCTGTCTCTATCTCCACCATTCTTTTCAGCAAAATATGCTCCCTGAGCAAGATCTAAATGCTAACTCTGTGTTGTAATAAAGAAGTTTGGGCTGGAAGCTCAAATCTGGTTTTCATACTAAGCTTTTCTACTCACTGTGTAGATGTGGGCAAGTACTTTCCTCCCTTTATGCCTGAATTCCCCTATAAGTAAAATAAGCAGGTTGTTCTCAGCTATCTCTGAGGTCTCTGATAGTTCTAAGGCTGGAACTCTAGAGTCATTGACGCTGAGCCAGAACTAACAGTACTTCTTAATAATGCTGATATAGATGATGGTGCTTACTAAGTGCCAGATACTGTGCTAAGAAATTTACACGCATTATTTCACAACAATAACATGAGAGAGATTTTATGATTAGCCACATTCTACAGATAAGAAAACTGAGGCTCAACAAGCTGAAGAACAAACAGTCATAGAACTTTAAGTGGCAGTTTGATTTGATCCCATTTCTGTATGTCATTAAAGCCTGTTTTCTTAACCAGTACTCTTTTGACCAGCCAGGACTGAGTCTTAAGCATAAGGAACACATTTTTAATGGTGGAACTTCTGCCATTAAGGAGAAGAAGAGGGAGGCTTTGGGGAAAAGAAATCCTTCTAAGTTTTTTTGAAAACATTCCACAAAAGTGGCTGCCTACTCCCACTTATGAGACCAGAAAGAGTTTGAATAATAACAATAACAATATTAATTAATACATTTCAAATGGTAAATATGTGTCAGGAAGTAGAACACAGAATCTAACCTCGTTTTTAAGATGATAAAACTGAGGCTTAGAGAGCTTAAGTAACTTGGTCAAAGTCATGCAGCCAATCAATCAGTGACAGAACCACGACTTGCATACAGCCTGTCTGATTCTAAGCCCCCAGTTACAGAGAGACTTATTCTAATATATAATAGCAATTACATTTATTGAATATTTACTATGTGTCAGGCATTGTGCTTTACATATATTTTCTCTTTTAATCTTTACAACAATCATAAGAGGTAGGTACTTTTATTATCTTTTTTTGTACAAGTGAAGGAAATGAGACACAGAGTTAAGCAATTTGCCCAAAGTCTTGTAGTTATTAAGTGGGTCTTTATGAAATCCAACACCTAACCATGGTAAGGCTTCCCAAGATAAGGCTCTTATCTATTGCTCAACCTCATCTCTTACTATTCTTTTTCATACTTGAACTCTAGGTACACCGGTCTTCTTTCCGTTCCTTTAATAAATGAAGCTCATTTTTGTCTTAGGGCCTTTGCTTTTGATGTTATCTCTGTTTAGAATAGTTTTCCACTATGTCGCCATGTGGGTGGCTCTTTGTTATCATTCAGGTTCAGATGTCACCTCTTCAGAGAGGCCTTTCCTGATCATTCAATCTACAACAGATATGCCGTTACTATTGTCACTGTACCCTATTATAATTTTCTTCAAGGCACTCTCTGATATTCTTCTGTTTAACTTATTTGTTCAGTGTCTGTCACTGTCCATAAGATGTATGTTCCATGAGGGCAGCAATAGTATTATTCTATTTCAGTACAGTATCTAGCATATAGTAGACACTCAAGTGATATTTGTGAATAAACAAAAGTGGTAGATCTGAAATGGGAAACCAAGTTTGTATGACTTTAAGGCCCTTGCTCTATACTCTACTGACCTTCTATTTATCCTTTGAGACTCCTCTTTTCCCTAAAGTGCAACATCTTTTCCAACTGCTTCATACTGACTTTCATCAGAACCTGAACATTGAAGAGTAAAATGTCTTACTTTTAGAATACAATCGGCAAAATACATACCTAATTTCCTAAAAAGGCTACTTTAATTACTTTATCATCTTTTACTTTTGAGGGTTTTTTTTTTTTTTCTGTAGAATGTAAGGATGCCCAAATATCTTTCCAGATGTTCAAAGAAGAGCTCAGAGAGAGAAAACAAACTTGAGCATGTTTAAAACTCTTAAGCTATATTCAAGTCCTAAGTAAATAACTCCACCTTTCCTTTTGCAGTTTCCCCTCATTTAATTTGTACTTTCTGGCACTTCGCTGGCACTTCTGAGTTATACATTAGACTGGAGCGTTTAGTCCCTATGGCATGTCACATAGCACAGAAAGTTGACTACAAAGAAGTATCTTGTTACTGGCGATTCTGAAAAAATCTCCCATTACTTTCAACACACATTCCCCCGGTTGATTTTCAGTTTATTTCTTTATTAGAAACCACTGTCTAGCCATTGAGAGGACATATTTTTAATAAAAAATTAAAAAAAATTAAGAGGGAGGGAAAAGTTCTATGTGATTGGATGCCATCCAGGAGGTACATACATAGCTTTAACTGTAATGGAGTATAATGGCAGCTTTTTTCTAGTAGGATCTGGGGCCAATGCTCACAGTTTTCTCTTTGCAGTTTTACTGGGAGAAGTCTGTGCTGGCTTCTCAAATAAAATGTACTGCTATCATCATCTGCCAAGATGCTAACTGAAAAGATCCATTATTTTTGATATTTAATACCTTATAAATTATATGGAGATTGTGTTGACTGACATGGACATCTGGAAATATGGTTAGAAACTTTTTTCCTAGGTCAGGTAAGACTGAGTGAGTGCCTGTTTCTTCATCAATGACCAATTATGCATTCATAGAGAAAACATTTCTTCTTAGCTTCTGGGCAGCTAACCTCAGAGGAACTGGGATGGCTGGATTTGAAGAAGGAGATGCAAATGAGCAGTAGCTGTTTGGAATTTATAAGGAAAATGTATAGCTGCCTGTTCCTTAACAGAGGTGAATTGTGAACTAGTCAGGACTTGGAGGAGAGAAAAATCCTATCTTGTTTAAGCAAAGCTGAATGTGTTTTTAGAGGCTTTTCTCAATTCTATATTGGCTCTCTGCAGACCAGAGAAGGTGTTTTGCTTTTGAACACTGACCAGGAATTATTTAGTTTCTGACCAGTGTACGCAATTTGCTCCCAGACATCTCAAGAAGAATAAAATGAAAGTTGTCTGGTTGGTTATGAAGACATGTATTTTACTGTTAATTCACCTGCTTGTTTCCCGCTAAAACACTTGCAGTTATATTCCTGTCCACAGCTTTGGTTTGTTCTGGGCCATTATTGGTTTCATGTTCAGATATTCATATGTGGAGTGCTTGACACACCTCCCTCTAAAGCAGAGCATGCCTGGGTATTAGCTGTTCCCCCAAAAATAGATTTTCAATGAGCTGTGTGCTGTCTTTGCCTGTCACAAATGGCATGACTTTTCTAGGCAGTGAGCAGGGGCAGAGGCTATAGAAGGGGAAAAAACCTAATACCAGCAGAAGGAAAGAAATAATAATAATAAAAAAGGTTGAATGAAAAAACCCTTTCACTAAGTTAAAAACAGGGCACAACAATTAAAGCTAATAAAAATGGGCATCTTTAATGTTATATACAAACCTAATGGTAACCATAAATCAAAAACCACTAATAAATATGCAAAGAATAAAGAGAAATAAATCCAAATATATAGGTAAAGAAAACCAACAAGCCATGAAAGAGAGAAAGACAAGAAAGGATCAGAGAAAATCTTCAGAAACAATCACAAAACTAGTAATAAAATGGCAATAAATACTATCTATCAATAATTACTTTGGATGTAAATGGACTAAATGCTCCTATCAAAAGGCATAAGGTGACCAAATGGATAAAGAAACTTAGACCCATCTATTTACTGCCTAAAAGAGACTCATTTTAGACCTAGAGACATCTGCAGATTGAAAGGGGATGGAGAAACACCTATCATGAAAATGGATGTGAAAGAAAGCTGGAGTAGCAATACTTATATTGGACAAAACAGACTTTAAAACAGACTGTAACAAGAGACAAAGGACACTATATAATCATAAGGGGATGATCCAACAAGAAGATATAACAATTGTAAATATTTAGACAACATGGGAGCACACAAATACATAAAATAATTTATAAAAAATATAAAGGAGTTAATTGGTAATAATACAATAATAGTAGGAGACTTTAACACCACACTTGTATCAGTGGACAGATCATCTAAACAGAAAATACACAAGGAAACAATGGCTTTGAATGACACACTGGAAAAGATGGATTTAGCAGATATATTCAGAACATTCCATCCTAAAACAGCAGAATAAACATTCTTTCCAAGTGCACATGGAACATTCTCCAGAATAGATCACATATTAGCCGTCAAAACAAGCTTCAACAAATTCAAGAAGATCAAAGTCATACCATGCACCATTTCTGACCACAACACTATGAAACGAGAGGTCAATCACAATTAAAAATCTGGAAAGAGCACAAATACATGGAGGTTAAATAACATGCTACTAATCAGTGAATGGGTGAAGTAGGAAATAAAGGGAAAAATTAAATATACACAGAAACAAATGAAAATGAAAATACAATGAATGGTCCAAAACCTTTGGGATGCAGCAAAAGTGGTTCTAAGAGGGAAGTTTATAGCAATACAGGACTTTCTGAAAAAGCAAGAAAAATCTCAAACAACCTAACCTTACATGTAAAGGAACTAGAAAAAGAACAACGAACAAAACCTCATATCAGCAGAAGGAAAGAAATAATAAAGATTAGAGAGGAAATAAATGATGTAGAAACTAAAAAAAAAAAAAAAAAATCAATAGAACATACCAATGAAACCAGGAGATGGTTCTGTGAAGCAATCAATAAAATTGATAATCCTCTAGCAAGACTTATCAAGAAAAAAAGAGAAAGGACTCAAATAAAATCACAAATGAGAGAGAACAAATAACAACCAACACCAACAAACAACATAATTGTAAGAGAATGTTATGAAAAACTATATGCCAAAAAATTGGACAATCTAGAAGAAATGGATAAATTCCTAGAAACGTATAAACAAAAAAAACTGAAACTAGAAGTAATAGAAAATTTGAACAGACTGATAACCTGCAAAGAAATTAAGCCAGTAATAAAAAAACTTCCAACAAACAACAGTCCAGGATCAGATGCCTTCACAGGTGTATTTTGCCAGACATTTAAAGAAGAGTTAATACCTATTCTCAAACTATTCCCAAAAATCAAAATGAAAGGAAAACTTCCAAATTCAGTCTATGAGGCCAGAATGACTCTGACACCAAAACCAGATAATGACACCACTATAAAAGAGAACTACAGGTAAATATCCCTGATGAATATAGATGCAAAAATCCTCAACAAAGTACTGGCAAACCCAATTCATCAATACATTAAAAATTAATTATCTACAATCAAGTGGGACTTAATCCTGGGTTTCAAGCCTGGTTCAATATTTGCTAATCTATCAATGTGATACATCACATCAATAAGAGAAAGAATAAGGACCATATGATCATTTCAATACATGCAGAAAAAACGTTTGACAAAGAATATCCATTCATGATAAAAACCCTCAACAAAGTAGGTATAGTGGGAACATACTTCAACAACATAAAGGCCAAATATAACAACTCCACAGTTAACAACATCCTTAATGGGGAAACACTGAGAGCTTTTCCCCTAAGGTCAGGATGAAGACAAGGATGTCCATTCTCACTACTTTTAATCAACATGGTACTGGAAGTCCTAGCCACAGCAACCAGACAACAAAAAGAAATAAAAGTATCTAAACTGGTAATGAAGAAGTAAAACTTTCACTATTTGCAGACAACCTGATACTATATATAGAAAACCTGAAACAATTCACCAAAAAACTGCTAAAAAACTGCTAAAACTGATGAACAAATTCAGTTAAGTCACAGAATACAAAATCAATGTACGGAAATTTGTTGCATTTCTGTACACCAATAATGAAGCAGCAGAAAGAGAAATTAAGCAAACAATCCCATTTATAATTGCACCAAAAAAACCAGATACTTTGGAATAAACCTAACCAAAGAGGTGAAAGACCTGTACTTTGAAAACTATACAACACTGATGAAAGAAATTGAAGACAACACAAAAAAATGGAAAGACATTCCATGCTCATGCATTAGAAGGATAAATATTGCTAAAATGTCTATACTACTCAAAGCATTCTACACATTTAATGCAATTTATGTCAAAATACCCACAGCTTTTTTTCATAGAACTAGAACAAACAATCCTAAAATTTGTATGGAACCACAAAAGACCCTGAATAGCCAAAGCAATTTTGAAAAAGGAAAGCAAAGCTGGAGGCATCCCAATTCCAGATTTCAAGTTATATTACAAAGCTGTAGTGATCAAAACAGTATGGTACTGTCACAAAAAATGGACACATAAATCAATAGAACAGAATCACAAACCCAAAATCAACCCACAGTTATATGGTCAATTAATCTTCAACAAATCAGGAAGAAATATCCAATTGGAAAAAGACAGTCTCTTCAACAAATGGTATTCGGAAAAATGGACATCAACATGCAAAAGAAAGAAACTGGACCACTTTTTTACTCCATATACAAAAACAAACTCAAAATGGATTAGACCAAAAGTGAGACCTGAAACCATGAAACTAGAAGAGAACATGGCAGTAACTTCTTTGACATTGGCTATAGCAACTTTTTCTAGATAAGTCTCCTGAGGGAAGGAAAACAAAAGTAGAAATCAACTATTGGGAGGGACTACAACAAAATAGAAAACTTCTGCACAGTAAAGGAAAAAAAATCAAAACTTAAAACAACCTACTAAGTAGGAGTAGATATTTGCAAATGACTTATCCAATAAAGAATTAGTGTCCTAAATATATAATAAAACGTATAAGATTCAACATGCCAAAAAACAAATAATCTAATTAAAAAAATGGGCAGAAGACATGAACAGACATTTTTTTCCAAAGACATACAGATTGCCAACAGTCATATAGGGAGATGCTGAACATCACTCATCATCAGGGAAATGTTAACCCAAACTACAATGAGATATCACCTCACTCCTGTCTGTGTGGCTAAAATTAAAAAAAACAAAAAAACAAAAAAAAAAACAGACACAAGAAAGAAGTGTTGGCATTGATGTGTAGAAAAAGGAACATTCATGCACTGTTGGTAGGAATGCAAACTGGTGCAGCCACTCTGGCAAACAGTATGGAGGTTCCTTAAAAAGTTGAAAATAGAACTACCCTATGATCAAGTAATCCCACTAGTAGATATTGACCAAAATAATACAAAAACACAAATTCAAAGGAATACATGCACTGATATGTTTATTACAGCATTATTTACAATAGCCAAGTTATGGAAGCAGCCCAAGTATCTATTGATTGATGATTGGATAAAGAAGTGATATGATATATATGAATATATATGATATGATATATATGAATAATTATTCATATATATAATGGATATATATTCATATATATCATATAATATATATGATATATATATATATATAATGGAATATTATTCAGCCATAAAAAGTGAAATCTTGCCCTTTGCAATGACATGGATGGAAGTGGAGAGTATAATGCTTGGCAAAATAAGTAAGTCAGAGAAAGACAAATACCATATGATTTCACTCATATGTGGAATTTAAGAAACAAATGAGCAAAGGGGAAAAAAAGAGAGAAAAAGGGGTAAATCAAGAAACAGATCCTTGGGGCACCTGGGGGGCTCAGTCAGTTAAGCGTCTGCCTCTGGCTCAGGTCATGATCCCAGGGTCCTGGAATCGAGCCCCACGTCAGGCTCGCTGCTGGGATTGAGCCCCATGTCAGGCTCGCTGCTTCTACCTCTCCCTCTGTCCCCCAGCTTGTGCTCTCTCTCTCTTTATCTCAAATAAATAAATAAATACAATCTTTAAAAAAGGAGAAACAGATTCTTAATTGTAGAGAACAAACTATTACCAGAGGGGAGGGGCATTGGGGGATGGGTTAAATAAGTGTTTAGAATTTAGGAGTGCACTTGTGATAAGAATCGGGTGATGTATGGAATTGTTGAATCAGTATATTGTACACCTGAAACTAATATAAGACTGTATTTTAACTAACTGGAATAAAAATAACAATTTTAAAAGACCAAAAGAAAAGCCTTTTGGACATGTTTTTTCCCAGGTACCTCCTGTATTTCATTTTCATACCATTAAAATCTATCTATTATCTATCTATTATTCATATCCTTTTGTGTGCATCAGTTGCTGTCTAATAGCAGTGACCCAAATGGAGAGAATGTGTTAAAGGTAAATTTAGAAGTACAATGTAGATCTTACACCCTGTGTCATGCTCACAAATATTATGTGGCACCAGACCTGGGCAGAGTTTGTGTTCAAAAGGCAAGGTAATTGGTAGGTTGTTAGGACAGATGACAGAGGCAAATTATCTAAGAAAAAAAATCCTGGAAACCATAATCTATGAGATTCTAGAGAAATAGAGATCAGGAGTTGAGAATATTGGTACTGTTATGAGACTACCTGAAATATTCTACCCACTGATAGCTTACTCATTTAGGAGTACTTTATTAGACTGACTTCTTTTTACTTTTCTCTCTCTCCCTTCATTTGCATTAAAAAAGAATTTGTTAGAAATTTACTATGTGCTAGACAGTGGATTTGTTCCTTCAGTACCTTCAATATGTCTCTGTTAAATTTACATCAGTTCTATAGTTTTTAGTTCTTTCAAAGCAATTTTATGCTCTTTCCCCAGAATCTTTTTTTATTAAGTTTTTAAAATTTTAATTGCAGTATAGTTAACATACAGTGTTATATTAGTTTCAGGTATACAATATATTCAATAATTCTATATGTTATTCAGTGCTCATCATGATAAGTGTACTCTTTAATCCCCATCACCTATTTCACCCATCATCCCACTCACCTCTCTTCTGGTAACCATCAGTGTTCTCTATAGTTAAGAGTCAATTTCTTGGTTCCTCTCTCTCTCCTTCTCTCTTTTGTTCCCCTTTACTTGTTTGTTTCTTGATGATCTCTTTATTTTGTTATTTTACAGTAGATATGCCAATGTAGTTGAAGATGGTAGTCAGTTTAAGATAACAATGAAGGTATGGGAAATTTTTTGGACCAGGTAGTTTCTTACATACATGATTTCATCTCTTGATCATCATAACAATCCTGTGATAAAAGTATAATATGTTTTATTATCTCTATTTGCAGATAATTTGGGTTCAGAAAAGTTAAATAATGACTAAAGTGACACAATTAAGGGGAAGCTGCCAAGATTCAAACACAGGTGTGTCTAACAATAATGCCCATGTTCCTTTTTTTATATTTCCAGAAAAAGAATGTCTTATTCATCAATACCCACTGATTTCTAATATTCAGTGCATTCCCAATAGTCATGGCCTTCTTTAACAACTTTAGATCAAATCTAAGTTATTTTAAGTTCAGCTTTTTTTTGTAAAGATTTTATTTATTCATAAGAGAGACACACACAAACACACACACATAGAGCACTTGAGTGGCAGGAGGGGCAGAGGGAGAAGCAGACTTCCCACTGAGTGCGGAGCCCCATGTGGGGCTAAATCCCAGGATCCTGAGGTCATGACCTGAGCTAAAGTCAGATGCTTAATGACTGAGCCACCCAGGTGCCCAGCTTTCTGAGTTCTAACCTTCACAGTCCCAAGTGATAAGGAATAAAAGTGCCAGGGATTTCACCATGACATTTTTACAAGTGTCTTCAAAGATATTCAAAGCCAGGAGCATGACATATGTGTCACGTCCATCCACAGCTTTAAAAATCTGGAGCTTAGAATCTTAGTGACATTCATTTACTTGCTAAAAAAACCCAGATGACTTTGTGCTCTTGACCTGGACATCCATGAATGATGAAATGGGTCATATCTCAGAAGATTCTGTCCTGAAATAGCTGGCATTTTCATATTATTAATGTCTTTTGGAAGAAATATACTTGGTGAAGTTATTATGTCTTTCTTTAAGGATACAATTCAAAAATAATTCTCTGAGTACCTATAGAGAGGTGCACATTGTAGGAGATAGATGAATATGATTTGGACACAGGCCTCACATTCCATGCTAAGGGGTTTGGAATTATTCTGTACCTAACCCACAGGCAACTGAAGGGTTTTGGGCAATAAAATGACATAATTTTGGGACATCAGGAAGAGTACTTTAGGAAGATCACTCTAAAAGCTCTATGAAGAATGAATTAGAAAGGGAAGCAAGGAGAGAGACAAAATACTTGAGGGCTCTTGTTAGTTCAAATAACCAGTTCTGAGGTGTTGACTTAAAGGTAAGGGGAATGAAAAGAAGGGAGCAAATTAGTTCTGTTTATAACCAATTACATTATATCCTATTAGGAAAAAAGGGAGGGGCGCCTGGGTGGCTCAGTTGGTTGGGCGACTGCCTTCAGCTCAGGTCATGGTCCTGGAGTCCTGGGATCGAGTCCCGCTTTGGGCTCCCTGCTCAGTGGGGAGTCTGCTTCTCCCTCTGACCCTCCCCCCTCTCATGATCTCTCTCTATCTCATTCTCTCTCTCAAATAAATAAATAAAATCTTAAAAAAAAAAAGAAAAAAGAAAAAAAGGGAGATAGAGTTTTTCAGGATGACACCAAAATTTCTGAGTTGGGTAACTAGGTAGATGATTGTGCCATTATAAAGATAGGGAACATTGAAAGATAATTGAGTTTAAGATAGAAGTTGGGGAAATTATGTTTTTGGAAACTTTGAGATAGCATTCACTTGACTGTTTCATCAAAATAGCATATGGTAGATAAAAAGAGTCAATTGTTAAAAAGAAAAATAAACAACATTGATAATTACAGTGACTCAAATGATACTCCATTATGCTCAGAATCAAATCAAGTTGCACATTGGCCAGTCAAGCATAAAGCAAACAAATACAGCTTTGTATTTAATGAAACAGATAATATGTTATCTAAATGAAACATAGATAATATTGTCACAGCAATTGATAGTATCTATCCCATTAATGTAGTTTTTTGAGTTTTGTAATATTGTGCATGTTCAGTTTGTAAGTTTGGTTTGGTTTCACAGTGTATCATATGCCATAAAGGTAAGGAAGTTACATCTTGTTTGAACATATTTTTTAATGTTATAACAAAATAATATAAGGGGGAAAAAGAAGGAAGAACCCTTGAAGGAAACTAAACAGTTTCTAGAAAGTTAGTAGGAGATAGTTTCAAAGACGGAAGATATGTTTCAATTAATTGTAAATGACCAGAGAAATTAAGTATGATCATCGTTTAAAATGATTCAGTGACCTGAGAAACTAGCAAGTCAGCAGTGGCCCTTGTGAAAGTGGTGGTTGGAATAGAAGCCAAATTACTGTACATTGAGAAGTAAATTGGTGGTGAGGAAGTGGAGAAAGACTCATCTTTTTTCTTTTTACAAAGTTGTATGTGAAGTAGAGATAGAGAAAATTAGAGGAGAAAAATAGGGCCCAGGGAATTATTGTTGTTGATATTGTTGTCGTTTTTAAGGTTGAGATACTTGGACAAGTTCATATACTGAAGGGAGACAGATAATAGGAAGGAAATAGCAAGGTTGTCAAGAAAGCAGGAAGGAATGTGATAAGCAATAAACAGGAGAAGGAATAATACTTCTTCCCACTGAGATGTCAGGAGGAAAGGAGTTAAGGATGGCTACAGATACAGACAAATTTGTAGGGTTGAGGACAGCAAGTCATGGAAGTTCTTACCTGATGACCTCTATTTTTCTTAGTACATAAGAGATGATAGAACTTTCTTGAGGTGGGCAGTTGTGAATGGGATTCAGAAAAGAGATTTGAAATTACTCATGAGGATAATGGGATAAGGAGGTGGCTAGAAGAATTTCTGAACTACACTGAAGCCCTGTTAGACAGGATTTATAGTGGTCACTCTCTGTATGGTTGTGTAGTTTTCTCCCTTGCCGCTCTTAGGTGTTTTGGTTCAACAGCAGAGAAGGAGGGTGCTTAGATTGCCTCAGGACTGGGGTTTCACATGGCAGATATGATTTAAATAAAAGGAAAAGGGAGTTGAGGGTCCTGGTAAAGGGAAAAATTGAGGTCCATGGTGTCCAAACCAGATAGAGAAGGAAGTGAAGAGAGACAAGTTGCACACTGGGAAAAAGGGAGAGGTTAAATGACTATAGGTCAGAGAAAAGAATATAGAAAGAAGTAAGAGAACTGGAAGGAGAATGTCTTGGAGTTCATTAGTGAGATATTTGCTTTTATGTTTTTATTTTTATTTTTTTATTATGTTATGTTAATCACCATACATTACATAATTAGTTTTTAATGTAACATTACCTGATTCATTGTTTGCGTATAACACCCAGTGCATTTGTGTTTTTAGATGAAGTAGTTTTGCCTTATGGTAATGTTCAGATGTGGCCAGGGGAGCAGAGTTTGTTTTAAAAAAAAATTGATTGTGGTTGCAAAGCTCAAAAAACCACATTGAGCTAAGGTAATAGGTGGATTATTTAAATGGACAGTGGAATCTTTCTAGATGATGTCGTGATTTAAAATGGTAAAATAGCTTGGAACTAGAGGCCTCATTAAAGGACTGGGGCAGTGGTCAACAAATGGCATTGAAGTGGAAGGAAAGAATGGTAGAGCTAGATGGCATGTGTTCCAAAGGATAAAAATTTTGGTACATTAGAAGAGGAATGTTGGGTCTGGAAATGGCAATTGAAGAAAAGAGACTGCTAATGCCACCCCTGGAGAGATGTGGACCAGGGTTTTGGGGGTGGGGGAACCAGAGCTACTATTCTACAAAACTGCAAGAGAGCCAGTTAACTCAGTATTTGTTAATTATCTCAGTAAAAGAGATTTGATATTGACCTTTATTGTTTGTGGTATTTGTTGATTAGAATTTATTTTTCTCTGTTTTCATCTTTACATAAGGGTAAAATGGTTGTTTTATTTTGTTCTTAGAATGAAACAAACCCAAACACTTTGAGGAAGTATGGGATTTTGGAAAGATAATTCGACTAGAATTCAAGGATCTAACTTCTAGTCTTGGCTCTAACATTGCTTGATCTTGGAAAATTCTCTTCCATTCACTGAGGATTTTTTTTTATGCCTATAATTTTTATTTAACCAAAGGAATATTAACAGTTGTGTGTAGACAAAAGTGATGATTTTGTGTGGCAAAGTAAGTTTCTTTTTTTTTTAATTTAATTTTATTATGTTAGTCACCATACAATACATCATTAGGGTTTTTTTTAGCTTTTTATTTTATTTTTTTATTTTTTTATTTTTTATTTTTTTAAATTTTATTATGTTATGTTAGTCACCATACAATACATCATTAGTTTTTGATGTGGTGATCCACGATCCATTGGTTTCGCATAACACCCAGTGCTCCATGCAGTACGTGCCCTCCTTAATACCCATCACCGGGCTAACCCATCCTCACACGCCCCTCCCCTCTAAAACCCTGTTTGTTTCTCAGAGTCCATAGTCTCTCATGGTTCATCTCTCCCTCCGATTTCCCCCCCTTCATTTTTCCCTTCCTTCTCCTAATGGCCTCCATGCTATTCCTTATATTCCACAAATAAGTGAAACCATATGATAATTGACTTTCTCTGCTTGACTTATTTCACTTAGCATAATCTCCTCCAGTCCCATCCATGTTGATGTAAAAGTTGAGTATTCATCCTTTCTGATGGCTGAGTCATATTCCATTGTATATATGGACCACATCTTCTTTATCCATTCATCTGTTGAAAGGCATCTCAGCTCTTTCCACAGACGGCTATTGTGGACATTGCTGCTATGAACATTAGGGTGCATGTTTCCCTTCTTTTCACTACATCTGTGTCTTTGGGTATACCCAGGAGTGCAATTGCTGGGTCATAGGGTAGCTCTATTTTTAATTTTTTGAGGAAACTCCACACTGTTTTCCAAAGTGGCTGTACCAACTTGCATCCCACCAACAGTGTGAGAGGGTTCCCCTTTCCGCACAACCTCTCCAACATTTGTTGTTTCTTGCCCTTTCATTTTTTGCCATTCTAACTGGTGTAAAGTGCTATCTCAATGTGGTTTTGATTTGAATTTCCCTGATGGCTAATGATGATGAACATTTTTTCATGTGTCTATTAGCCATTTGTATGTCTTCTTCAGAGAAGTGTCTTTTCATGTCTTCTGCCCATTTTTTGACTTGATTATTTGTTTTTTGGGTGTTGAGTTTGAGAAGTTCTTTATAGATCTTGGATACCAGCCCTTTATCTGAGTGTCATTTGCAAATATCTTCTCCCATTCTGTGGGTTGCCTCTCTGTTTTGTTGACTGTTTCCTTTGCTGTGCAGAAGCTTTTTATCTTGATGCAGTCCCAAAAGTTCATTTTTGCTTTTGTTTCACTAGCTTTTGGAGATGTATCTTGAAAGAAGTTGCTGTGGCCAATGTCAAAGATGTTACTGCTTATGTTTTCCTCTAAGATTTTGATGGATTCCTGTCTCACACTGAGGTCTTTCATCCATTTTGAGTTTATCTTGGTGTATGGTGTTAGAGAATGGTTGAGTTTCATTCTTCTGCATGTGGCTGTCCAATTTTCCCAGCACTATTTATTGAAGAGACTGTCTTTTCCATTGGGAAAAAACCCTAATGATGTATTGTATGGTGACTAACATAACATAATAAAATAAAATTTAATAAATTTTATATAATAAATAAAATAATAATAATAATAAAATAAATTTAATAATTAAAAATAAATTTAATAAAATAAAATTTAAAAAAAAAGAAACTTACTTTGCCACACAAAATCATCACTTTTGTCTACACACAACTGAGATTGGATATTTTTTCCTGCTTTCTCGAAGATTATTAGACCATAGAGTTGAGGGTCCATATCTGGGTTCTCTATTCTGTTCCATTGGTCTATATGTCTGTTTTTGTGCCAGTACCATGCTGTCTTGGTGATCACTGCTTTGTAATATAGCTTGAAATCGGGCAACGTGATGCCCCCAGCTTTGTTTTCCTTTTTCAACATTTCCTTGGCGATTCGGGGTCTTTTCTGATTCCATACAAATTTTAGGTCTCAACCAATACCAAAAGATTGAGATGATTCCCTGCATATTCTCAGACCATAACGTTTTAAAACTGGATCCCAATCACAAGAAAAAATTTGGCAGAAATTCAAACACTTAGAAGCTAAAGACCACTCTGCTCAAGAATGTTTGGGTCAACCAGGAAATCAAAGAAGAACTTAAACAATTCATGGAAACCAATGAGAATGAAAACACATTGGCCCAAAACCTATGGGATACTGCAAAGGCGGTCCTAAGGGGGAAATACATAGCCATCCAAGCCTCACTCAAAAAATAGAGAAATCCTGAATTCACCAACTAACTCTACACCTTAAAGAACTAGAGAAAAAGCAACAAACAATGCCTAAGCCATGAATTAGAAGAGAAATAATTAAGATTAGAGCAGAGATCAATTAATTAGAAACCAGAAACACAGTAGATCAGATCAACGAAACTAGAAGCTGGTTCTTTGAAAGAATTAATAAGATTGATAAGTCACTGGTCAGACTTAGCCAAAGGAAAAGAGAAAGGACCCAAATTAATAAAATTATGAATGAAAGGGGAGAGATCACAACTAACACCAAGGAAAGAGAAAAAATTATTAGAAATTTTTAGCAACAACTATATGCCAATAAACTGAGCAATCTGGATGAAATGAATGCCTTCCTAGAAACCTATACACTGCCACGACTGAAGCAGGAAGAAACTGACAACCTGAATAGGCCAATAACCAGTAACGAGATTGAAGCAGTGATTAAAAACCTCCCAAAAAACAAGAGTCCAGGGCCTGATGGATTCCCTGGGGAATTCTACCAAACATTCAAAGAAAAAATAATACCTATTCTCCTGAAGCTATTTCAAAAAATAGAAACAGGGAATCCAGACTCATTCTCTGAGGCCAGCATTACCTTAATCCCCAAACCAGGCAAACACCCCATCAAAAAGGAGAATTTCAGACCGATATCCCTGATGAATATGGATTCCAAAATCCTCAACAAAATCCTAGCTAATAGGATCCAACAGTACGTTAAAAGGATCATCCACCACAACCAAGTGGGATTTATCCCCAAGATGCAAGCGTAGTTCAACTTTCGCAAATCAATGTGATAGAACACATTAATAAGAGGAGGGAGAAGAACCATATGGTCCTCTCAATTGATGCAGAAAAAGCTTTTGACAAAATACAGAATCCTTTCCTGATTAAAACAGAGTATAGGGATAGAGGGAACATTCCTCAAGTTCATAAAATCCATCTATGAAAAACCCACAGCGAATATCATCCTCAATGGGAAAAGCTGAGAGCCTGAAAGCTGAGATCGGGAACACGTCAAGGATGCCCACTCTCGCCACTATTGTTCAACATAATACTAGACGTCCTAGCAACAGCAATCAGGCAACAAAAAGAAATAAAAGTATTCAAATTGGCAAAGAAGAAGTCAAACTCTCTTTTTGCAGACAACATGATACTTTATGTGGAAACCCCAAAAGACTCCCCCCGGAAATTACTAGAACTCATACAGCAATTCAGTAATGTGGCAGGATACAAAATCAATGCACAGAAATCAGTTGCTTTCTTATACACTAACAATGCAACTGTAGAAAGAGAAATTAGAGAAATGATTCCATTTACAATAGCACCAAAAACCATAAGATACCTCGGAATAAACCTAACCAAAGAGGTAAAGGATCTATACTCTAGAAACTACAGAACACTCATGAGAGAAATTGAAGAAGACACAAAAAGATGGAAAATTATTCCATGCTCATGGATCAGAAGAATAAACATTGTTAAAATGTCTATGCTACCCAGAGCAATCTATACCTTCAGTGGCATGCTGATTAAAATTCCAATGACATTTTTCAAGGTGCTGGAACAAACAATCCTAAAATTTGTATGGAACCATTCTCTGAGGATTTTACCTCAATACCTCTAATGCCTCCTCCAGTTTTGTCACTCTGAAGCTATTACAATGAGTCTTAATTTTGTACCTTTTTAATTTAACTTACCCTAATTGTTTTGTTCTGTGGATCGATGGTCTTGGGCAGGTGAAAGCAGGTGCTATGTTTGGGATAAGGTCTGTAGGTGGCCCCAGTAAAATACAAATGAATATTGAGCTTTGGAAAAGTAACATATTTATAACCATTATCACTTGTGGAGTACAGAAATGTTTAACTTGAAGTTTGGGAAAAGAGAAAAATGTTCTGGAGCATGAACTCAAATGTGAACATGAACATGAGGTGTTACCAGGCTGAGTGGCAAAGGAAGGGCAGGCCAAGTTAAATAGTTTATGTGCTAGTAGTGGGAATAAGAGTGGGGAAGTAAACAGGCTAAATATCCAAGGGCTATCCATGGTGGTCAATGGGTAGTTACTTAGGAAGCTGTTATGAGGAAAGAGGATAATGAACTGAGCATCTACTCTGTGCAAGACATGTGACATTCGTCATGCCAATTTAATCCTCACACCAACTCTGTCAATTGGTTGTTACTAAGCTTATTTTACTGAAGCAAAACAAGGTAAGATCAGAAAAGTTAAGTAAAATGCCTAAGATCACAGAGCTAGTAAGTGGTAGAGCTGGGCTTTAAATCCAGGTCTGGACTGGATGACTGATGATTATAAGGTCCATCTTCTTAATTATTCCAAACTACAACTCTGCATTAATAGGCCTGAATAGATTAACAAAAAAGGAAGGTTATAAGGTAAATCAGTGTAAAATAAGAGTTAAGTGTATGGACTCTGAAGTCAGACTGCTTGGACCAGAATTCCTGATCCATTGCTTTGTAATTATGCAAATAAGCAAGTCATTCAAGCTCAGTGATGCTCAGTTTATGCATCTGAAATAAAGATGTTAATATCTTTTTATAGGGCTATTATGAAAATGAATGGATTAATGTAAATAATTGGGCACAATAAATACTAGCTAATAATGGAATAATAATAAACATTAATTAATAAAATAACCAGATTCCAGGAAACATTTTTTTTTTTTTAAAGATTTTATTTATTCACTCGAGACACAGGGATACAGAGAGAGAGAGAGAGCACAAGCAGGGGGAGAGGCAGAGAAAGAAGCAGGCTCCCTGCTGAGCCAGGAGCTGGACGTGGGGCTCGATCCCAGGACTCTGGGATCATGACCTGAGCCGAAGGCAGATGCTTAACCATCTGAGCCACCCAGGCACCCCAACATTTCTATTTTTAAGTGAATAAGATGTAAGAGGCTTTAGAAGAAACTGTCTACTTCACAATTGTCTTATGGGTCAGTACTTTTATGAAATTGATTGTGTCAATTACCAATGAGTGCTTCTTCTTCCAAAAGGTTGTCTTTTTTTTTAACCTAGTCCTTGAAAAACATTAGCAATGCAATTCTTGTTCTCTGTTTATGACAATAGACAGAACTAAACACAATCTTTGTGCCTTTGGTCTTACCTCTCTCGATAAACAATCAATTCAATCAAGCAACTGCTTTAATTACTGAAAAAAATTAGTTGAGTTGCTAACTTACATATGTAGTGGTAGGTCATTTAATAAATCAGAAAAGCAACACACAAAACCCTAGCTCTATTAAATTATTTACTTTTCATCCTGATATGCTTCCACCATGGAGACTTGGTTTCCATAATGTTTTTCTTGATTCTCAGGTAATAACCAATTAACTTTAGGAAGTACTAATTGCCAAATGTCCTGGGAAAAGAATAATAAAAAGAAGGTGCCCTAATCTTACTTAAATTGGGACTGTGTTGGTCTGATATTTTCTGAGGTCTTCAAAGAGCTCCTAGGGATTTCAGAGAGTAAGAAAATTCCCCTTCTCATGTGAAAACAAACTTTTGCCACCCAACTGAGTTTGTGGAATTTTCCAGATTTTGCCAGCATTGGCTTATGATCTGAGGTACACACTCAGTAAAACAAAGTGGGACTTTAAGAGGAAAACTTTAAAATCTAAGTTGTTTACCTTTCATTTTGGTTTCTTTGATGTTCATCTACATTCAACTGACTAAGGGTTTACTGACCTCATTATTCCTACTTCTTGTCAGAGCTGATTCTTCATAGAAATCAAAATCTGTATATGCTAACTTTTCTCTCCTGAGAGGTAAAGAACTTCCACAGGTGTGCAGCTGAATGTTTATTTCCATTTAATATATTTTTAGACACTTATTAATTTAAAGCAGCTTTTGATAACTAGGGACAGTTTGAATCAGCCCCAAAATGTTAAAGAGAGATTGCATGGAACAAAAGTCAGATTCAATTTCTTGTAGTAAGGTAGACAGGCATACCCTATTCCATCCTCTGATTTCTGCTACTTCTCCTCACAATCCATTTCAGGCCTAGACAGTGCTGAGGGATGGGACATATTACACTTAAGTATATGCCTTCTTCCTTAACTATGCATTTGCTGACCTCAGCTGAAGTGGAAACAGAATCAATAAAATTGTTTCATCTGTTATCCATCTATTTCATGGTATTTCCTACACATGGGTTATTATCAGAATGGTCAGAGTAGATTAAATTTATTAAATCCCCCATAAGCTCAGGATTGTCTTAGAGCAGTCTTGGGGCTGAGAAACAAGAAAATAATAATTTCCCTTTTTATAATCAAATTGGTAAAATGAGAAGGTCAAATAGATTATCACAGACTATAGACAGGCAGTAAGTAGTCTGAAGGTAAATTAAATCTTGATCACAATAGAATTGGAATAAAGAGCAGGGAGATCTGAATGTAGAATTATTAGAGAAGATTTTGTGGAGGAAGGTAACTAGATCTTGAGCATGGATGGGTAGGAGTTGGATAGATACAGAGCAAGTCATGATAAAATTCCACATAGGGGTAGGGAAAAGGGCATAGCATGAACAAAAACCTGAAGATAGACAAAAGAATGTGTATAGGACTATAAAGAAACCACCCTTGTGGAAACAAAAGTACTGAGGTGTTATTTTCTTTTTTCATTATGTTCAGTTAGCCACCATTAGTACATCATTAGTTTTTGATGTAGTGTTCAAAGATTCAATAGTTGCATATAACACACAGTGGTCATCACAACACATGCCCTCCTTAATACCCATCACCCGGTTACCCCATCCCCCCAGCCCCTCCCCTCTGAAACCCTCAGTTTGTTTCCCGGAATCCATTGTCTCTCATGGTTTGTTTCCCTCTCTGATGCCCACCCCTTCAGTTTTCCGTCCCTTCTCCTATGGTCTTCCCTGCTATTCCTCATGTTCCACATGTGAGTGAAACCATATGATAATTGTCTTTCTCTGCTTGACTTATTTCACTTAGCAAAATCGCTTCGAGTTCCATCCATATTGATGTGAATGGTGGGTTTTTATCCTTTCTGATGGCCGAGTAATATTCCATTGTATATATGTACCACATCTTCTTTATCCATTCATCTGTTGAAGGACATCTTGGCTCCTTCCACAGTTTGGCTATTGTGGACATTGCTGCTATGAACATTGGGGTGCATGTTTCCCTTCTTTTCACTACATTTGTATCTTTGGGGTAAACACCTAGTAGTGCAATTGCTGGGTCATAGGGTAGCTCTATTTTTAACTTTTTGAGGAATCTCCACACTGTTTTCCAAAGTGCCTTTACTAGCTTGCATTCCCACCAACAGTGTAAGAGGGTTGCCCTTTCTCCGCATCCTCACCAACATTTGTTGTTTCCTGCCTTGGTAATTTTTGCCATTCTATCTGGTGTAAGATGGTATCTCACTGTGGTTTTGATTTGAATTTCCCTGATGGCTAGTGATGTTGAACATTTTTTCATGTATCTGTTAGCCATTTGTGTATCTTCTTTGGAGAAGTGTCTGTTCATGTCTTCTGCTCTGTTAGCCATTTGTGTGTCTTCTTTGGAGAGGTGTCTGTTCATGTCCTTTGCTCTGTTAACCATTTGTGTATCTTCTTTGCAGAAGTGTCTGTTCATGTCTTCTGCCCATATTTTGACTGGATTATTTGTTTTTTGGGTGTTGAGTTTGATAAGTTCTTTATAGATCTTGGATACCAGCCCTTTATCTGTACTGTCATTTGCAAATATCTTCTCCCATTGCTGTGCAGAAGCTTTTTATCTTTTTTTTAAGATTTTATTTATTTATTTGACAGAGAGAGACAAAGCAAGAGAAGGAACACAAGCAGGGGGAGTGGGAGAAGCAGGCTTCCCACTGAGCAGGGAGCCTGATGTGGGGCTTGATCCCAGGACCCTGAGATCATGACCTGAGCCGAAGGCAGACGCTTAATGACTGAGCCACCCAGGCACCCTGCAGAAGGTTTTTATCTTGATGAATTTCCAAAAGTTCATTTTTGCTTTTGTTTCCCTTGCCTTTGGAGATGTGTCTTGAAAGAAATTGCTGTGGCTGATGTTGAAGAGGTTATTGCCTAATGTCTACTCTAGGATTTTGATGGATTCCTGTCTCACAATTTGTTGGATTCCTGTCTCATCTTTCAACCATTTTGAGTTTATCCTTGTGTATGGTGTAAGAGAATGGTCCAGTTTCTTCTGTATGTAGCTGTCCAATTTTCCCAGCACCATTTATTGAAAAGACTGCCTTTTTTCCATTGGATATTTTTTCCTGCTTTGTCAAAGATTAGTTGACCATAGAGTTCAGGGTTGATTTCTGGAGCCTTTATCCTGTTTCATCGATCTATGTGTTTGTTTTTATGCCAATATCATGCTGTCTTGGTGATCACAGCTTTGTAATATAGCATGAAGTCAGGCAAAGTGATGCCCCCAGCTTTGTTTTTCTTTTTCAACATTCCCTTGGCATTTCAGGGTCTTTTCTCATTCCGTACAAATTCTAGGGTTGCTTGTTCCAGCTCTTTGAAAAATGCCAATGGTATTTTATTTTTTTAAGATTTTATTTATTTATTTGACACAGAGAGAGAAACAACTACAGAGGGAACACAAGCAGGGGGAGCAGGAGAGGGAGAAGCAGGCTCCCAGCTGAGCAGGGAGCCTGATGTGGGGCTCGATCCCAGGACCCTGGGATCATGACCTGAGCTGAAGGCAGACGCTTAATGACTGAGCCACCCAGACGCCCCTCCAAGGGTATTTTAATAGGGAAAGTATTGAAAATGTGGATTGCTCTAGGTAGCATAGACATTTTAACAATGCTTATTCTTCCAATCCATGAGCATGGAACGTTTTCACATCTTTTTGTGTCTTCCTCAATTTCCTTCATAAGTGTTCTGTCATTTCTAGAGTATAGATCCTTTACCTCTTTGGTAAGGTTTATTCCTAGGCATCTTATGTTTTTTGGTGCTATTGTAAATGGAATCTATTCCTTAATTTTCCTTCCTACAGTTACATTGTTAGTGTATAGAAAAGCAACTGATTTCTGTGCATTGATTTTGTATCCTGCCACATTGCTGAATTGCTGTATGAGATCTAGTAAATTGGGGGTGGAGTCATTTGGGTTTTCCACATAATGTATCATGTCATCTGTGAAGAGAGAGAGTTTGACTTCTTTGCCAATTTGAATGTCTTTTATTTCTTTTTGTTGTCTGATTGCTGAAGCTAGGACTTCTAGTACTATGTTGAGCAAAAGTGGTGAGAGTGGGCATCCCTGTCTTATTCCTGAACTTAAGGGAAAAACTCTCAATTTTTCCCCATTGAGAATGATATTTGCTGTAGGCTTATCATAGATGGCTTTTATGATATTGAGATATGTTCCTTCTATCCCTATATTTTGAAGAGTTTTAATCAGGAAAGGATGCTGTATTTTGTCAAATGCTTTTTCTGCATCAATTGAGAGGATCATATGGTTCTTTTCTTTTATTAATGTGCTCTATTCTGTTGATTGATTTGTGAATGTTGAACCACCCTTGCATCCCAGGAATAAATCCCACCTGGTTGTGATGGATAATCCTTTTAATGTACTGTTGGATCCTATTGGCTAGGATCTTGTTGAGTGTTTTGGCATCCATATTCATCAGGGATATTGGTCTGTAATTCTCCTTTTTGATGGGGTCTTTGTCTGATTTTGGGATCAGTGTAATGCTGACCTCAAACAACGAGTTTGGAAGTTTTCCTTCTGTTTCTATTTTTGAAACAGTTTCAGTAGAATAGGTATTATTTCTTCTTTAAATATTTGGTAGAATTCCCCTGGGAAGCCATCTGGCTTTTGGGAAGTTTTTGGTTCCTGCTTCAATTTCGTTAGTGGTTATTTGTCTGTTCAGATTGTGTATTTCTTCCTGTTTCAGTCTTGGAAATTTATAAGTTTCCAGGAAGGCAACCATTTCTTCCAGGTTGCTTAATTTGTTGGCATATAGCTTCTGGTATTACATTCTAGTAATTGCCTCTATTTCCTTGGTATTGGTTGTAATTTCTCCCCTTTCAGTCATGATTTTATTAACTTGGGTCCTTTCTCTTCTCTTTTGGCTATGTCTGGCCAGAGGTTTATCAATCTTATTAATTCTTTCAGAGAACCAGCTGCTAGTTTCATTGATCTGTTCTACTGTTTTTCTAGTTTCTAGTTCATTGATATCTGCTCTAATCTTTATTATTTCTCTTCTCCTGCTTGATTTAGGTCTTACTTGCCTTTCTTTCTCCAGCTCCTTTAGGTGTAAGGTTAGCTTGTGCACTTGGGATTTTTCTACATTTTTGAGAGAGGCTTGCATGGGTATGTACTTCCCCCTTAGGACCACCTTTTCAGTATCCCATAGGTTTTGGATCAATGTGTTTTCATTTTCATTGGCTTCCATGAATTGTTTAAGTTCTTCTTATTTTCCTGGTTGACCCAATCGTTCTTTAGCAGGATGTTCTTTTTTTTTTTTAAGCTTTTATTTATTCAATGGAGAGAGAGAGAACAAGCAGGCAGAGAGGCAGAGGGAGAGGGAGAAGCAGACTTCCCACTGAACAGGAAGCCCAACTCAGGGCTCGATCCCAGGACCTGGAGATTATGACCTGAGCTGAAGGCAGATGCTTAACCATCTGAGCCACCCAGCTCCCCCCAACAGGATGTTCTTTAAATTCCAAGTGTTTGAATTCCTTCCAAATTCTTTCTTGTGATTGAATTCCAGTTTCAAAGTGTTGTGGTCTGATAACATGCAGGGAATAATCTCAATCTTTTGGTATCAGTTGAGACCTGATTTGTGACCCAGTATGTGGTGTATTCTGGAGAAAGTTCTGTGTGCACTTGAGAAGAATGAGTATTCTGTTGTTTTAGGGTGGAATGTTCTGTATATATCTATGAAGTCTATCTGGTCCAATGTGTCCTTCAAAGTTTCTTTGTTGATCTTCTGCTTAGATGATCTGTCCATTGCTGAGAGTAGCGTGTTGAAGTCTCCTACTATTAATGTATTATTATCAATATGATTCTTAATTTTGGTTAGCAGTTGGCTTATGTAGTTGGCTGCTCCCATTTTGGGAGGATAGATATTTACAGTTGTTAGATTCTCTTGTTGGATAGACACTTTATATATGATAGTGTGTCCCTCTACATCCCTCATTACAGTCTTTGGTTTAAAATCTTTAATTTACCTGATATGAGAATTGCTACCCCCACTTTATTTTCAGGTCCTTTGGCTTAATAAATGCTTCCCCATCCCCTCACTTTCAATCTGGATGTGTCTTTAGGTTCCAAATGAGTCCCTTGCAGACAGCATATGGATGGGTCCTATCTTTTTAGCCAATCTGCAACACTGTGTCTTTCATGGGAGCATTCAGCCTATTTACATTCAGAGTAACTATTGAAAGATATGAATTTAGAGCCATCATATTGCCTGTAACATCACTGTTTCTATAGATTGCCTCTGTAAATTGCTGCTCTATGTTACTCTTGGGGTCTTTCTTCTTTTATAGAATCCCCCTTAAAATTTCTTGCAGGGCTGGTTTGGTGGTCACATATTCTTTCAGTTTCTGCTTGTCCTGGAAGCTCTTTATCTCCCCAACCATTCAGAATGACAGCTTTGCTGGATAAAGTATTCTTGGCTGCATATTCTTTTCATTTAGTACCCTGAATATGTGTTGCCAGCCCTTTCTGGCTTGCCAGTTTTCTGTGGATAAGGCTGATGTTTTTCTGATATTCCTCCTTCCATATGTAAGGAATCTCTTCTTCCTGGGTATTCTCAGGATAGTTTCTTTGGCCATAAAATTTACAAGATTTCCTATTATATGTCGGGGTGTTGATTTATTTTTATTCATTTTGGCAAGGTTCCTCTCTGCCTCTTGAACATGAATTCCTGTTTCCTTCCCCAGATTAGGGAAGTTCTCAGCTATGATTTGCTCAAATATACCTTCTAGTCCTCTCTCTCTCTAACCCTTCAGGGATCCCAATAATTCTGACATTGGAACATTTCATGGTGTCATTGATCTAAGTCTGATTCATGGGCTTCTAGCTGTTTATCCCTATCCTCCTTGGCTTCCTTCCTTTCTATCAGCTTATCTTCTAGATCACTAATTCGTTCTTCTGCCTCATTTCACTCTGGCTGTTAGAGTATCCAGTTTAGACTTTATCTCATTCATAGCATTTTTAATTTCAGTCTCATTAGAGCTCATTTCTGTCCTCAGAGATTCTATATTATCACTTATGGTTTTCTCAAGCCTAGCTATTGACTTCATAATTGCTACCCTGAAGTCTATCTCTGATATCTTGCTTATATCCATATCCATTAGTTCTGTGGCAGAGGCCATTGTCTCTGGTTCTTTTTTTTGTTGGGAGTCCCTCCTTCTAGTCATTTTGTTGAGGGATGGTTGAGGGAATGTACAGAGTCTAAAATATCAACCACGATCTATGCAAGATGCACCCTAGAAAATCCAGAGCTGTCGGAAACCACCACTGTAAGACAAAGCCAAAATGAAACACAGGACTAAAATTTATAAAATTAAAATAATTATAAAAAAAATTAAAAATTAAAAAAAGGGGGTGAGGGGCAGGGGGGCTATAATCTCTCAGTGTGGACAAAGTAGGGTGTTTCAGTTGTTCCTGGGTGTATTTTGTTCTGTTTGTTAGAGGACACTACTTCCCAAAATTACAGGGAAGTAAAACTTGTATATATATAAAGGTAATATTGAATAGGGAAAAAGGACTACATTGAAGCATATATCTATAAAAAAATATTGGTGTGAAAATGTAGAAGCTAAAAAGTTCCTATAAAATATGATATATTAAACCTCTAGTTTAAATGAGAAAAAGGTAAAAAGAAAAAACATAGAAGAAGAATAAGAGAAAGAATAAGAAGAAAAAGAGAGTTGTATCTGAAAAATAAACAAGCTGTGAGGCCCCTACTGGAGTTCAATATACTATTTTCCCCTGGTGTTGGGATTTTACAGTTTTATGGAGACCCTATGGTTGTCATCCTCTTTTTTTTCCCAGCCTGTCTTCTGGGGAAGGAGCCTGCTGTGCTGCTTCTCAGGCAATCCTTCTTGGGCAGAGTTGTCCTGCTCCCTATGGGTGGGGGGGGGGGGGGGGTTTCATGGAAACCGTTTTTTTTTTTTTTTGAGCTTTTGTTCTATGGTGGCTTTCCGTGCCTCTTCTGAGGGTCAGAGCAAAAATGGCCCCAACGAAACCTCTGTCCCAGAGCAAAGAAATCAGTCTGTTCTCTTCACTAAACCCTCCAGAACACACAGTCTCTGTGTATGCGCCATTGAAAACCACCACCTCTCGTGGTGCACGCCCACAGTGACTTTCTCAGAGGTCGACCCTGGGATGGGGCATGTCCCTGCCCTTTGTGCTTCTGAATCCTTGAGCGGCCTTGGGCTCCCAGGGGCTCGTGCGTGCATGTGTGCACCCACAGCTCCTCGATCCTGACTGAGCGCTGCTCTAAAGCCCTTTCCTGGATGCTACCACTCTGCGAGTTTTTGCCTGGTCCCTGGTGCAGGACACTTTTGTGCTTTGGTGTTATATCACTTTCCAGGAGCCAGCTTATGGATGCTCCCCCCCTTCTGTTTATCTTCCAATGTCTCCCTGAAGATTCATGACTCCACCCTTCCTACCTCATGACAGGTAGTGTTTTTCTGCTTGTAGAGATCCAGATATATATTCTTACATCTCAGGTTGATTTCATGGGTGTTCAGAGTGCTTTGGTAGATATCCAACTAAATTCAGGGAACTGGTTGAAATGGGGTCCCCTACTCCTCCACCATCTTGCCTCTTCACCCTGAGGTGATATCATTAAGTCACAGTTAGATACTCTCCATTGGATAAAGTGAGGTAAATGGAAAAGGCAGTAATAATGCTTGTTAAAATGCATATTTCCAGAGTTTCTAATTTTATAGATTTATGTTGAGCCAGAAAATTTGCATTTCTAACAGATTTCCAAGTGACTGATGTTGCTTCTCTAGGGACCAGACATTGAGAAGCACTGATCTAATGCAGAGAACTTTGAAATATACAATATTAAGACTGTTCTTTAACCACAGATGAAACATGGATGATTGAGAAAAATTGCCTACAGGCCTATCAAAGCTATTAGTACCCATACATTTTTATAGCTGCCACTTCTCCAAATTAGAAGTGTTAACGGGATTCCAGTTCAAGAGGGCAACGTAGGAGAAACCTGAACCTGAACTCACCCCCTGCTATAAATGCACTGAATCTACAGCTACATATGGAACAAGTGCCTTTGAAACAACATGCAAAACTAGTTGAGTGACTCTTATACATTGGGTGAATGAGAAAACAAAACAAAACAAAACAAAAACAAAAAAACCTTCTCACTGAAATGGGCAGGAAAGGCTGAAAAAAGTCTTACCATAAATCCTACCACCAACATAGTGACCCATAATTAGAAAGGAGCTTACAATTTTGAGCTTCTCCATAAGGAGCAAAGAGTTTGAACCCTATATCTAGCACCACAACTTTTAAGACCTGCACCTGAGATACAAACCTCCAAAACATCTAGCTTTGAAAGCCAGTGGTGCTTGCATTCATGAGACTCAGAAGCATATAGCAAACTAAGAAATAGAACTTAAAGGCTCAAGCAGACTCACCATGGTTACATCCCAGGGCCCAGCACAGAGACAGCTGACTAAAATGTACAGTCTTTCTGTGAAAGAGGCCTATTTCCTTATCTTAAAGCTTTGGCCTGAGGGGCAGACATCTAATTTAATACACATTTAAGGACCTACTGAAATATTCTCCAAAGACCATGGAGCCCAGCAGGTACCATCTTTGTGCTCTCCTTCTGCCACACTCCAGGGCAGCAGTATCTTCTGGAAAGGAGTTTGTATGCACATCTTGTACCCTGGATTTGGCAGATGATTCCCTGGATTGCCTGCTTCTGGTGGCCACTGAGGTTTATATTTTTGAGACCCACAGGTCTGTAACAAATGGAGAAACAGTATTTAACTGACAAATTCCCCAGAGCACAGTGGGAGAGGCAGCAGATGAAACACCCAGTCTTTCTGAGAAAGAGGTCTATTAGGTTATTTTTATAGCTGTGGCATAGGGGGCAGTCTTCTCATTAAACCTGCATATAAGGGCTGCCTGCACCCATTCCAGAAACAGAAAACCAGCAGGTGCCATCTTTACATTCTCTTTGAGCCTTACCCCAGTCACTGATATCTCCAAGAAAGGACATTGTACACAGGTTGGGCACCTTGGTTTTTGATGTTGCTATCCAGAGGACACATTTCTTGATAACCTGGCTCTGGTGGCCAGTAGGGCTGTGTTCATAGGTTCAATGGGAAGGTAGCAAACAAAGAAATAGGTATTAATTGGCTATCACCTGAAGGCTCAGTGCACAGGAGCAGACAAAAGGTGCCCATCTCCTAGTTTTCCCTTGAAAAAGGTACATTTGAATACTTTAAAAGATGCTGCCAGAGGTTACAGTTCCCAATCAACCTGAATCTAGCTGCTGACTGAGTCCTCTGCTATGAGACAATGACAGGCCTTGGCATTCTTTCAGCTACTGGGAACCACTAAGAACGAAGTAGGCTGTTTGGACAATCACAAAAGTTTGAGAGACAACCACAAGCTAGGGCAAAGTTGAAAAATAAGTTTCATTTCCTACACAAGGCTACTATTTCAAGACTGGGAGAGGTGGCTCTTTTATCTAATGCATAGAAACAGACACAGAGAGTCAAGGAAAATGAAGAAATAGAGGAATATATTCCAAATGAAAGCACAAATTAAAAACATAGGAAAATAAATTAATGAAACAGAGATAAGTGATACACCTGATAAAGAGTTCAAAATAATGGTCATGAAGATGCTCACCAAAGTTAGGAGAACAACGCATGAACAAAGTGAGAATTTCAATAAAGATTTAAAAAATATTAAAAAAAATCAAACCCCAGAGATGAAGAATACAATAACTAAACTGAAAAATATAATAAAGGGGTTCAACAGCAGATTAGATGAAGCAGAAGAAAGGATCAGTGAACTTAAAGACAGGGCAGTGGAACTTATCCAATCAGAACATCAAAAAGGAAACAGAATGAAAAAGAGTAAAACAGCTTAAAGGATGTATGAAACACCAAGGGATAAATATTTACTTTATAAGGATTCCAGGAGAAGAAGAGGAAAAGGGGCAGAAAATTTATTTAAAGAAATAACAGCTGAAAATGTCCCTAACCTTGGGAAAGAAATGGATATCAAGATTCAGGAATTCTACAGAGTTCTAAATAAGATGAAGCCAAAGAGATCCACAGCGAGACACATTATAGTTCAAGTGTCAAAAATTAAAGACAAGTAGAGAATCTTAAAAACAACAAGAGCTACAGGTCTGTGATTCAACAGTCTTACACAATTCACAGCACTCACCATAGCATATACCCTTCCCAATGTCTATCACCCAGCCACCCCATGCCTCCCACCCCCCACCACTCTAGCAGTCCTCAGTTTGTTTCCTGAGATTAAGAATTCCTCATGTCAGTGAGATCATATGATACATGTTTTTCTCTGATTGACTTATTTTGCTCAGCATAATACCCTCCAGTTCCATCCACTTCATTGCAAATGGCAAGATTTCGACCTGTACTTCTGAAACAACTATTACATTACATGTTAAAAAAAGAAGAAGAATATAGTAGGAAGGGAAAAATGAAGGGGGGGAAATTGGAGGAGGAGATAAACCATGAGAGACTATGGACTCTGAGAAACAAACTGAGGGTTTTGGGGGAGGGGATGGGTTAGCCTGGTGATGGGTATTAAAGAGGGCACGTATTGAATGGAGCACTGGGTGTTATATGCAAACAATGAATCATGGAACACTACATCAAAAAACTAATGATGTAAGGTATGGTGATTAACATAATAAACAAAAAAACTAATGATGTATGGTGATTAACATAACATAATAAAATAAAAAATATGTTAAAAAAAAAACAACAGGGGAAAAAATGATTTTTTATGTACAGGGGAGTCCGCATAGGACTACAAGATTTTACAGCAGATACTTTGTAGGTCAGAAGGGAGTGGCATGATATGTTCAAAGTACTGAAAGAAAAAAAAAACTGCCAAGCTATAATAATCTATTTGGCATGATTCTCTTTCAGAATTAAAGGAGAGATGAAGAGTTTTACAGACAAGCAAAAGCTAAAGGAATTCATCACCACTAAACTATCCACACAAAAAAAGTTAAAGATACTTCTTTAAGCTAAAATGAAAGGAAATTGATTAGTAACATGAAAACATATGAAAGTATAAATCTCACTGGTAAAGGTAAATATATAGTAAAATTCAGAATAATCTAATGTTGCAAAGGTTATAGGTTAATCACTTAGAAAGCTAGTATGACATTAGGAGAAGGAAGGGAAAAATGAAGGGGGGGGGAATCGGAGGGAGAGATGAACCATGAGAGACTATGGACTCTGAGAAACAAACTGAGGGTTTTAGAGGGGAAGGGGGTGAGGGGATGGGTTAGACCAGTGATGGGTATTAAGGAGGGCATATACTGCATGGAGCACTGGGTGTTATATGAAAACAATGGATCATGGATCACCACATTAAAAACTAATGATGTATTGTATGGTGACTAACATAATAAAATAAAATTCAAAAAGAAAGAAAGCTAGTGTGAAGGTTAAAAGACAAAAGTAGTAAAAATAACTACAATTACAATAATTTTTACTGGATTTACAAAATAAAAGATGTGAGTTATGACATCAAAAACATAAAATATGGGGGAGGGAGTAAAAATGTAGAGTCTTAGAATGCATTCCACCTTAAATTGTTATAACTTAAAATAGACTGCCATAAATATAAGTTGTTTTATGTAAGCCTCTTGGTAATTACAAATTAATAATAATAATAATAATAAAAACTATACTAAATATAGAAAAGATAAAAAAGAAAGGAATCTAAATACACCACTACAGAAAATCACTGAATCAATAAAAAAGAGGGCAAGAGAAGAAAAGAACAAAGAAATTACAAAATAGCCAGAAAACAATGAATAAAATAGCAATTAGTCCACACCTATCAATAACTACTTTAAATGTAAATGGACTAAATTCTTCAACTAAACAACGTAGAGTGGCTGAATGGATAAGAGAACAAGACCATCTATATGCTACCTACAAGAGATTCACTTCAGATATAAGGACACACACAAACTGAAGTTGAAAGGATAGAAAAAACCATTCCATGTAAATGGGAGCCAAAAGAAACTAATATAACTATACTTATATCAGACAAAATAAACTTCAAGACAAAGCTGTAATAAGAGACAAAGAAGGTCATTATATAATGATAAAGGGGTCAGTCCAGCAAGAAGATATAACATTTATAAATATTTATGCACCGAACATAGGTACACTTTTATATACAAAGCAAATATAAACGTATTTAAAGAGAGAAATAAACTACAATACAATAATAGTTGGCAACTTTAATGCCCTACTATTCATGGATAGATCATCCAGACAGGAAATCAATAAGGAAACATTGGCCTTATATAACACACTGGACCAGATGTACTTAATATATATAGAACATTCCATCCAAAAGCAACATTATTCTCAAGTGCACATGAAACATTGTCCAAGATTGAGCATATGTTAGGCCACAAAACAAGTCTCAATAAATTTCAGATTGAAATCATAGCAAGTATCTTTTCTGACTACAGTGATAAAATCAGAGAAATTTAAAAATTACCTTGAGACAAATGAAAATGGAAATATCACATACCAAAATTTATGGGTGCAGCAAAAACAGTTTTAAGAGGGAAGTTCATAGTGATAAATGCCCACATCAAGAGACAAAAATATCTCAGATAAATAACCTAATTTTACACATATGGAATTAGAAAAAAAAGAAGGACAAACTAAGCCTTAAGTTTTAAAAGGAAGGAAATAATAAAGATCACAGTAGAAATAAATGAAATAGAGACTAAAAGGACAATAAGAAAGATCAGTGACACTAAGAGCTGTGTTTTGGAAAAGGTAAACAAAATTGACAAACTTTTCTAGATTCACCAAGAAGAAAAGAGAGATAAATTAAATAAATAAGAAATGAAAGAGGAGGTAATATGATAGCACAGAAAAAGAAAAGATGATAAGAAGCTATTATGAACAACTGTAAATTAACACATTGGACAACCTAGATGAAATGAAAACATTCTTAGAAACATACAATGCAACAAGACTGAATCAGAAAGAAATAGAAAATCTGAACAATTGCTAGTAAGGAGATTGAATCAGTAATAAAACAAATCTCCCAGTGCATTAAAGCCCAGGATCAGGTGGCTTCACTGGTAAATTTTATCAAACGTTTAAAGAAGAAATAATGCCAGGGCACCTGGGTGGTTCAGTCAGTTAAGCAACTGACTCTTGGTTTCAGCTCAGGTCATGATCTCAGGGTCATGAAATCAAACCCCGAATCAGGCTCTGTGCTTAGCATGGAGTCTGCTTGGGATTCTCTCTCCCTCTCCTCAGCCCCTTCCCCATGCTCTCTCTCTCTCTCTCAAATGAACAAATAAATATATCTTTTAAAAAAGATGAAACAATGACAATCTTTCTCCAACCCTTCCAAAAAAAAATGATGAGTTGGTAAAACTCCCAAACTCATTTTATGAGTCCAGCATTGCCCTGAATAACAAAAGCCAGAAAAGGACACTGCTAAGGCTAAGATATCTTGAGAGATAAGAACATAGAAGGAGGCATCATGCTTCACGAATTTAAGCTATCTTAGAAAGTTACAGTAATTAAAACAGTATGGTAGTGGCATAAAACAAACACGCAGATTAGTGGAAAAGAATAAAGAGCCCAGAAATAAAGCCATGCATACATGGCCGGTTACTTTATGACAGAAGAGCAAATAATATACAATGAGGATAGAACAGTCTCTAATACATGGTGTTGGAAAAACGGAACCACTAACTCACATCATACACACACAAAAAAATCAAAATGGAATAAAGACTTAATGTAAGACCTGAAATATAAAACCATAAAACTTTTAAAAGAAAACAGGTGGTAAGCTCTTCGACATTAGCCTTGGCAATGATTTTCTGGTTTTGACACTGAAAGCAAAGGCAACAAAAGCAGAAAGAAACAAGCATAACTAAATCAAACTAAAAATCTTCTACAAAGCAAAAGAAATCAACAAAATGAAAACCCAATTTACAGAATGGGAGAAAATATTTGCAAATTATATATCTGGTAAGGAGTTAATATTCAAAACATAAATAATTCATAGAACAGCAAAAAACAAAACAAAACACAAAACAAAATCCAAAAAACCCCACACCAATCTGATTAAAAAATAGACAGAGGATCTGAATAGACATTTTTCTAGTGAAGGCATACAGATGGTCAGCAGGTACAGTAAAAGTTCAACATCACTCATTATGAGGAGAATGAAAACTAGAACTAAAATGAGATCTCACCTCACACCTGTTGGAATATCTATTATCAAAAAGACAAGACAACAAGTGCTGGTGAGGATGTAGCAGAAAGGTGACTGTTGTGCCTTATTGCTGGGAATGGAAATTGGTATAGCTACTGTGGAAACAATAGGGACATTCCTCAGAAAACTAAATATAAAAATTTAATACAATCCTGCAATTTCACCTCTAGGTATTTATCTGAAGGAAACAGAAACACTAATTTGAAAAGATACTTGCACCTCCATGTACATTGCAGAATTATCTACAATGGCCACACCATGGAAACAACCTAAGCATCCATTGATAGATAAATGCATAAAGAAAATATGGTATATATACACAATGGAATATTATTCACTCATAGAAAAGAAAGGAAATACTATCATTTGCAACAACATGAATGGACCTCAAAGGCATTATACTAAGTAGGTAAGTCAGGCAGGAAAAGACAAATCTATAATCTCACTTTTGTGTAGAACCTAAAACAAAAAACAGAAGCAAACAAACCAAAAAATATAGCTAGACAGAACAGATTGGTGGTGGCCAGTGGTGGGGGAGGGGTAGAAAAGTAGGTGAAATGAGTAAAGGTGGTCAGAAGGTAGAAACTTCCAGTTATAAAAAAAGTCTGGGGGTGTAATATACAGCATAATTACTATTGTTAATAATACAGTATTGCATATTTGAAAGTTGTTAAGAGAGTAGATCTTAAAAGTTCTTATCATAAGAAAAGAAATTGTAACTATGTGTGGTTACACATATGTAACTATGTGTGGTGATAGATATTAACTAAATTTATTGTGGTGTTTATTTTATATATATATATTACTCAACCACAATATATATATATATATATATATATAAAATCATTATGTTTTATACCTGAAACTAATATAATATTAATGTCAATTAGATCTCAAAAATATACTAAAAAGTGTTAACATCCAAAAATCAAATAATCCAATTAAAAAGTGGGCAGAAGACATGAGCAGATATTTCTCCAAAGAAGACATACAGATGGCCAACAGATACATGAAAAGATGCTCAACATAACTCATCATCAGAGAAATGCAAATCAAAACTACAATGAGATATTACCTCACTCCTGTTGAGTGGCTAAAATAAAAAAAACACAAGAAGCAAGTGTTGTCAAGGATGTGGAAGAACCCTTTTGCATCATTGGTGGAAATGCAAGGATGTGGAAGAACCCTTTTGCATCATTGGTGGAAATGCAAACATGGTGCAGCCACTGTGGAAAACAATAAAGGGATTCCTTAGAAAGTTAAAAATAGAACTACCCTATGATCCAGTAATCATATTACAGGGTATTTACCCAAAGAATACAAAAACACTAATTCAAAGGGATACATGAATCCCTATGTTTATTGCATTATTTACAGTAGCCAAATTATGGAAGCAGCCCAATTTTTCATTGATCAATGAATGGATAAAAAGATACGGTATATATATAGTGGAATATTACTCAGCCATAAAAAGAATAAATTCTTGCTATTTGTGACAACATGGATGGAGCTAAAGAGTATAACGCTAAGTGAAATAAGTCAGTCAAAGAAAGACAAATATCATATGATCTCACTCATACGTGGAATTTAAGAAAAAAACAAATGAGAAAAGAAAAAAAAAAGAGAGAGAGACAAACCAAGAATCAGACTCTTAACTATAGAGAACAACTGTTGGTTACCAGAGGGAAGGTGGGTTGGGGAAGAGCAAAATAGGTGATGGTGATTAAAGAGAACACTTATCATGATGAGCACTGAGTAATGTATAGAATTGTTGAATCAGTATATTGCACACCTGAAACTAATGTTACACTGTATGTTAACAATACTGGAATGAAATTTAAAGAAGTAAGTGTTAATATTAGGGGAAAATGTGGGCGTGTATGAGTTGTGGTGGGGGGATGTATAATGTGAGTCAGCGGGTCAGTCAAGGATCAACCTTGATTTTTCTGAAGTTCTTTGGATAAATCAGAATAAATAAATAAATCTCTTTTCTCCTTTCCCTGATAACTAAGACAAAGCAAAATCATTATGGGGGATTTATGGCTTCCATAGTATAATTTTCTCAGCAGAGTCCAGTCTACTACTCCATAATTTAAATGGCTGTCATTCTACTTGGATCATCACAGCTCTGTTGGAATCAGCAGTACCCATTAAACCTAGATCATAAATATGCAGTAACTTATCTCAGGGGAAGGAATTCTACAAGGTAGTTTTTGGAAAGGAATTGGTCCAAAACCAGTGTTTCTGCTGGGCTGATCCATTGAAATAATTCATTAAGGGGTGTCTATTCTACACGAATGCCAACATAGTCACTCCTTTGCAAGTAAAAACAGGCCTTAATGGTGAGTTTAGCTCTGAATTGGACCAGGGTAAACGTTTATTCTGGAAACTTCTTGAAACACTTGTTTTTCTAAATCTGAATCAGTGGGAGAAAATGAGGATCCAGAAACTTTGACTCCCAGATTTGTACTCAGTATAATTAATGTGTTTCCCACCATCTATATTTTCTATCTTTTTTGAAAATATAGTCCTTTAAATTTCCTAAGAGAAATAGATAACTGAGAAATTCAGCCTTGGGGATTCTTTGCCTGATGAGCAATCTTGTGCATAGGGTGTAGCAAGTAGATAAGAGCCTTGGGCTAAATGGCTGGGTATAAGCTATACTATGTGGCAAGACCCAGGCATGAACTACAGAGGGAAAATTCCCTGAAGCTGGATATGAAAGCTGCTGTGGGTTTCTGAGTCATCAGGCATTAGAACCTCTGAAAGGAACATGAATCTCTTTTCTCAACCAATGTGCTCCACCCTATTTTCTGTATCACACATATATTTGTGTTGACCTTCACTGCTTTGCACTAAGCTAGGCTTTCCTATTATCTCCATCTGACTTCTTGATCCACTTCTACCCTTTTATTTTTCTTTTGGATTGGTATTCATGTAGATAAAACCCAGTCTATTAGAATACATTCAATACAGGAGTTTGGAAGACCTGGGTTACAGTACTAGTTCTGTCACTAGTTATGAGACCTTGAGAAAGTGATAGAATTGCAGAGTTATATGGCTCAGTGGCTCCTAAAGTGTGTAATGTGTACCCCTGATAGGTTTATGATATGATTATAGGTTGTACATAGATGAATATTTTTAATATGAATATTAATTTGAGTGCATACTTAATTCAATTAATGTTATAGAGCAGTTGCTATTCAAGTTGAACCTTGAGTAGATTTTAAATAGGCAAAGAAGGCAGAAGGAGCAGTATAAGCAAAGGCACACAGTTTGGAAAAATTATGTGGTTTTGTGGGTAATAAACTGTAGGTTGGGGTTTTGGGAACATACAGTGTTGTAGTCGTGGGGAGGAGTAAAAGGAAGGCTGAAAAATGAAGCAGGGAATTTACTTGAGAAAGGATTTGGATACCATGTTAAAGAGATGTGGGCCATGGTGAGGAGACCATGGGGAGAAGAGAATTAAAGGATTTAATCAGGGACATACCATTATTAGATTTACATATTTAAGAATTCATTCTGCTATAAAGATTGAATTAGAAGAGGGAAAGACTGGAGGCATGGAAACCTGTCAGAAGACTGTTCTATAAGCCCAACTAAGAAATTGTGGTGGCAGGAAATAGACTTCCATCTCTGGCCAAGATGGAGTAACATGAACAGGATTTACCTACATGTCTAAAATCAACAAAACAACTAAACGGATCTATAAAAAACCTATAGCTACCATAATATTTAATGGGGAAAAATTAAATACTTTCCCCCCAAGATCAGGAATAAGACAAGGATGTATACACTTACCACTTCTATTAAAAATTGTATTGGATTTTTTAAAAATTTTATTATGTTATGTTAGTCACCATACAATACATCATTAGTTTTTGATGTGGTGATCCATGATCCATTGTTTTCGTATAACACCCAGTGCTCCATGCAGTACGTGCCCTCCTTAATACCTATCACCGGGCTAACCCATCCCCACACCCCCCTCCCCTCTAAAACCCTGTTTGTTTCTCAGAGTCCATAGTCTCTCATGGTTCATCTCTCCCTCCGATTCCCCCCACCCCCTTCATTTTTCCCTTCCTTCTCCTAATGACCTCCATGCTATGTATTGGATTTTATAGTCAGTATAGTAAGGCAAGATAAAGAGATAAAAAGTGCCCACATTGAAAGGAAGAAGTAAAATTCTCTTTATTCACAGTTATAATAAAATATCACTACACACCTATTAGAATAGCTAAAATTAAAAAGCCTTACCATACTAAGTATTGGCAATGATTTGGAGGAACTGAAATTCTCATATACTGATGGTGAGAATGTAAAATGGTACTTTGCAAAATACTTTGGAAAATAATTTGGCACTTTTTTCAAAAGTTAAACATATGCATAATGTTTGATCCAGGCATTCTACTCTCTTTTGGTATTTACTCAAGGAATGAAAGCATATTTTGTTAGACTTGTACATGAATGCTATGGCATCTTTATTTTTAATAATCTCAAACTGGACAGAACACAAAAGTCCACCAACAGGTGAGTGGACAACCGAATTGTGGTATATGCATGCAATGAAATACTACCCAGCAATAAAACAAAATGGACTATTGATTTAATATAAATGTATATAACATAATTATGCCTTGAAAGAAACTACAAAAAAGACAATAAAAACCTATAAAAAATAGTGCACAGAGTATGATTTCATTTACATAAATTCTAGTAAATCCTAGGACTGCCATAACAAAATACCATAAACTGAATGTTTAAACAACAGAAATTTATTGTCTCACATTTCTGGAAGCTAGAAATTCAAAATCAATGTGTTGGCAAGATTAATTATTTCTGAGAGTTATGCAGAAACATTCATTTTTTACCCTTTCCCTAGCTTCTGTTGGTTTGCTGGCAATCTTTGGCACTCCTTGGCATTTTGAAGCATCACCCTGTTCTTTACCTTAATATTCACATGGCATTCTTCCTGTATGTGTGTTTATGTCCAAATTTCTCCTTTTTGTGAGAACACCATTTGTGTTGGATTAAGGCCCACCCTAATCTTAAATCAATTACATCTATGAAGACCCTATCTCTAAATAGTTTCACATTTTGAGGTACTGGGGGTTAGGATTTCAACATATGAATTTGTCAGGGGGGGCTTCAGTACAGCTCATACACTAATATATAGTGACAGAAAAAAAATTAGTTGTGGGGATGTGAGCAATGTGAAGAGGGATGGGAGGAAAGAATTACAAAGTGCATGAGGAAACTTTTGGGGGTAATGGATATGTTTATTATTTTGATTATGGTAATGGTTTCATAGCTTTTTTATATGTCAAAATGTATCTAATTATACACTTTATAAATGTGCAGTTTATTGTATGCCATTTAGGTCAAAAAACTTTAAAAACCTATACTAAACTAAAAATAAACAAACAAAAGAACTTATTGAATGATCGGAAAGAATAAAAAACTATATACTGATTTTTGACTTGAGTTTATGGATGGTTGGTGCTACCTGATATAAAAAAGCCTAAAAGAGGGTTAATTTAAGGTGGGAATGGGAGATGATGAATTCAACTTTGGACTTGTTGACTTGACATGGATAATTTTGTGGGACAAACAATTGGAGATGTCCAGTAGATATTGGTTTGATGTGTAAGGAGTTCAGGAATGAGCTCTTAGCTGGGTATAAGACTCAGTTTTATGTTGGTGGTAGTTAAAGCCACAGCATAAATGAGATCACCTAGAGTAAGAGCAGAGTATAAAAAATGAGGGCCAAGGACAAAATTCTCAAGAACAGCAATATTTAAGGGATGTTCATCAAAAGAAAAGCCATTAGGTCTGTAAGTGTAAGGTGGAGAATCATGAGGAATGATGCCATGGAAATGAAAGTAAAAAACTCCAGAAGGAGGGTGAGATTATCTGTGTTAATTACCATAGAGAGATACTGTATGAAGTTGAGAAATGTGCAGTAATTACTCCAATACTAAATACTAGTCAGATAAATGTGGGCTACCATGATTCTTGCCCTTATAGATTTTATAATTAAGAATAGACAAAACATTCTATAAATCCATAATGGACTGCAGTGGGTATGATAAAGGAGTTATGACAACAAATGATACATTTGCAATCTTTTGGACTTATTGCAGATATATTTTGAATACACACACTCACACACATTAAAATACTATCAGATCTAGAGGAGTCTATAAAAGGTCATTTAGTCACTGCCTCTGCTTCCAGGTGATTTCCTAAATCTTGCAGGGATTTATTTTTATCCTGTTATATCTCAGATACATAGTGAGCTAAAGTTTTTACCAGCTACAGAGTTGGGAGTGTCAAAGTAAAAAATAGGTGAAGTCCTGGGAAAGCATGGACAGGATGTTGAAACTCAGGATATGGAGCCAAAATAGAGTTGAGGGTTTGCCAGGCTCAGCTACCAGGTCAAGAAAAAGAGATAACAAATTTGGAGTGTGGAAAGTGTAAGAGTTAGTCTGTGGGCAAGTCTGTGATCCAAGCCAGTGGGAGTTTTCAGGGAAGCTTGACAAAGGAACTTGGAGCAGTTGGTCATCAGTCTAGACAAGTGTCTGTGAATGACATCCTGCAGTGGTGGTAGTGGTGGTGACATTTTTCTACCAAGTTTAGGGGTACACTTTTCTGAACTTTGCCCATCTCATACTCTTTCTGTCTCCATTGGGCCAGGACTGGAGCTCTGCGAAGGTTACAAGGATGGAAAACTGCTATGGTGCCTTGGGGCTGCAGATGTTGATTCTCCCCATTGAATACATACTGTTACTCTACTCTAGAATCAGCAGGCAGGCCTGATATCTCCAAAATGATAGAAACAGAGCACAAAGGTGCCCATGTTCATTGGATCCTATTTATTTGGACAGAGAAAGATTCCTTCTAGGAATAGGAAGTGCCAAAAGTAGAGGACACCTAGATCTATAAAATCAGCTATGAATAAGGGTCCCAGGAAAGCAATATTTTTGATAAACTGAAAAAGCACAGGTAGCATGAAGTACCTGGAGTTTGTGGGGGCTATAAAAGGGGTTCCTACTACCCATCCTCCCAAGAGTCTGTACTCAAATTTTTTTTCCAGAATGTTGCTTCCTGAAAGCTGTACTTAGGAAGCTTTCAAAATGCTCATGCTTTGGCTTTGGAAAAGAATCAAACCCTTTTGGCAAAAATCTGTACTCAGGGAGTCAGCAGGATAGTGCAATTAAAATCACATTCCCACTCACTGAAAGCATCACTGAACAGTGCATACTTGTAGAGCAGCCCAGAACAGGGAGATACTGGATGGCTTTCCCTATACTTGTTCTAATTCAGGCTGTACAGGCAATAGAGTAGCATTAGTTGAATGTAAAAGTCACAGCCCAAGTATTCCACACATATTTCAGGCCAAAATCCTGTGCAAAGGGGAAAATGGGGGGGGCAGCATAAAGTAAAACTGTAGAATTTCAACAGATCTTCAATCCTGATTCCTAGTGCTTGGGAACTGGAGATATGGGTCCTATCAATGAGGGATCCCAGTGATGGTGTTCAGTATTACAGAAACAAACAGGCATAACATTGGAGTGTATATGTTTTATTTATTTTTATTTTTTTCTTATTTCAAATCTTTATTTAGATTCTAGTTAACATATAGTGTAATATTGGTTTCAGGAGTAGAATTTAGCGATTCATCACTTATATATAACACCCAGTGCTCATCATAACATGTGTCCTCCTTAATACCCTTCACTCATTTATCCCATTCCCCACCCACATCCCTCCATCAACCCTCAGTTTGTTCTCTATAGTTAAGAGTTTCTTATGGTTTGCTTCCCCTTCTCATTTTTTCCTTCCCATATGTTCATCTGTTTTGTTTCTTAAATTCCACATATGAGTGAAATCATACAGTATTTGTCTTTCTCTGACAGACTTATTTCACTTAGCATAATACGTACTAGTTCCATCCACATTGTTGTAAATGACAAGATTTCATTCTTGATGGCTGAGTAACACACACACACACACACACACACACACATATATATATATACCACCTCTCCCTTATCCATTCATCAGTTGATGGATATTTGGGTTCTTTCAATAGTTTGGCTATTGTGGTGCAATTGCTGGGTCATAGAATAGTTCAATTTTTAACTTTTTCAGGAACCTCCATAATATTTTCCAGAGTGGCTGCACCAGTTTGCATCCCCACCAACAATCTAAGAAAGTTCCCCTTTCTCCACATCCTTGCCAACATCTGTTATTTCCTGAGTTGTTAATTTTACCATTCTGACAGGTGTGAGGAGGTAACTCATTGTAGTTTTTATTTGTATTTCCCCAATGATGAGTGATGTTGAGCATCTTTTCATGTGTCTGTTAGCCGTCTGGATGTCTTTGGAAAACTGTCCATGTCTTCTGCCCATTTTTGAACTGGATTATTTGTTTTTTGGGTGTTGAGCTTAATCAATTTTTATAGATTTGGGATACTAACCCTTTATCAGGTATGTCATTTGCAAATATCGTCTCCCATTCTATAGGCTGCCTTTTAGTTTTATTGATTGTTTCCCTCACTGTGCAGAACCTTTTTATCTTGATGAAGTCCCAATAGTTTATTCTTGCTTTTGTTTCCCTTGCCTCCTGAGATGTGTATAGTAAGAATTTGCTACAGCCCATGTCAAAGAGGTTGCTGCCTGTGTTCCCCTTAGGAATTGGATGATTTCCTGTCTCACATTTAGGCCTTTCATCCATTTTGAATTTATTTTTGTGTATGGTGTAAGAAAGTGATCCAGTTTCATTCTTCTTCATGTTGCTGTCCAGTTTTCCCAGCACCATTTTTTGAAGAGACTCTTTTTCCCATTGGGTATTCTTTCCTGCTTTGCCAAATATTACTTGAGCATATAGTTGTGGGTCCATTTCTGAGTTTTCTATTCTGTTCCATTGATCCATGTATTTGTTTTTGTGACAGTACCATACTATTTGATGACTACAGCTTTGTAATATGGCTGAAATCTGGAATCATGGTGCTTCCACCTTTGCTTTTCTTTTTCATGAATTGCTTTGGTTCTTTGGGGTCTTTTCTGGTTCCATACAAATTTTAGGATTGTTTGTTCTATCTCTCTGAAAAATGCTGGTGGTATTTTGATAGAGATTGCATTAAATGTATAGATTGTTTTGGGTAGTATAGACATTTGAACAATGTTCTTTCAATCCCTGAGCATGGAATGTTTTTCCATTTCTTTGTGTTCTCTTCAATTTCTTTCATAAGTGTTCTACAGTTTTCAGAGTACAGATTTTACCTCTTTGGTTAGATTTAATCCTAGGTGTCTTAGGGGTTTTGGTGCAGTTGTAAATGCAATGAATTCCTTTTTCTGTTGCTTCATTTTTGGTATATAAAAATGCAACAGATTTTTGTACATTGATTTTATATCCTGCAACCTTGCTAAATTCATGTATTCTAGCAATTTTTTGGTGGAGTCTTTTGGGTTTTCTATATGAAGTATCATGTCATCTGCAAATAGTGTTAGTTTGATTTCTTCCTTGCTGACTTGGATACCTTTTATTTCTTTTTGTTGTTTGATTTCTGAGGCTAAATCTTCTAGTATTATGTTAAATAACAATGGTAAGAGTGGACATCCCTGTCTTGTTCCTGACTGCAGAGGAAAAGACCTCAATTTTTCCCCACTGAGGATGGTATTAGCTGTGGGTCTTTGATATATGGCCTTTATGATGTTGTGGTATATTCCTTCTATCCCCACTTTCTTGAAGGTTTTTTATCAAGAATGGATGCTACATTTTGTCAAATGTTTTTTCTGCATCTATTTAGAGGATCATATGGATCTTAACCTTTCTTTTATTAGTGTGGTGTATTACATTGATTGATTTGTGCATCTTGAACCACCCCCACGGCCCAGGAAGAAATCCCACTTGATGGTGGTGAATACTTCTTTTAGTGTACTGTCAGACTCAATTTGCTAATATTTTGTTGAGAATTTTTGCAGCCATGATCAATCAGGGATATTGTTCCGTAATTCTTCTTTTTGGTGGAGTCTTTGTCTGGTTTTGGAATCAAGGTAATGATGGCATCATAGGACTTTGGAAGGTTTCCATCCATTCTATTTTTTGGAACAGTTTGAGAAGAATAGGAATTAACTCTTCTTTAAATGTTTGGTAGAATTACCCTGGGAAGCCATCTGGTCCTGGACTTTTGTTTGTTGGGAGATTTCATTACTGATTCAATTTCTTTGCTGATTGTGGGTCTGTTCAAATTTTCTGTTTCTTCCTGTTTCAGTTTTGGTAGTTTGTATGTCTAGGAGTTTATCCATTTCTTCCAGATTGCCCAGTTTGTTGGCATATTATTTTTTATAATATTTTCTTGTAATTATTTATATTTCTGTGGTGGTGTTTCTGATATTTCCTCTTTCCTTCATGATTTTATTTATCTGGGTCCTCTCTCTTTTCTTTTGGATAAGACTGGCTAAGGGTTTATCAATTTTATTGATTCTTTTAAAGACCCAGCTCTTAGTTTTGTTGATGTGTTCTAGTTTTTTTTGTTTGTTTCGATATTGTTTATTTCTGCTCTAATCTTTATTATTTCCCTCTTTCTCCTGGCTTTACACTTTATTTGCTGTTTCCTTTCTAGCTCCTTTAAGTGTAAGGTTAGGTTGTGTATTTGAGACTTTTCTTGCTTCTTGAAGTAGTCCTGTATTGCAATGTATTTCCTTCTTAGTACCACCTTTGCTGCATCCCAAAGTATTTGGACAGTCATATTTTCATTTTCATTTGCTTCTGTGTATTTTTTTATTTTTTTCTTTAATTTCCTGGTTAACCCATTCATCCTGTATTAGGATGTTCTTTAACCTCCATGTATTTGTGGTCTTTCCAAATTTTTTATTGTGGTTAACCTCAATTTTCATTGTGTTGTCTGAAATTATGCATTGTATGATCTCAATCTTTTTGTAATTGGTGAGGATTGTTTTTGACCCTGTATGTGATATATTCTGGGGAATGTACCATGTGCACTCAAAAAGGATGTGTATTCTGCTGCTTTAGGATGAAATGTTCTGAATATATCTGTGAAGTCCATCTGGCCCAGTGAGTCATTTAAAGCCCTTGATTTGTTGTTGATTTTCTGCTTAGATGATCTGTCTATTGCTGTAAGTGGGGTGTTAACATCCCTTACTATTATTGTATTATTATCAATGAGTTTCTTTATGTTTGTTATTAATTGAGTTATATATTTGGGTGCTCCCAAATTGGGGGCATAACTATTTACAATTGTTAGGTCTTCTTGATGGATAGACCACTTAATTATGATATAGTGTCCTTCTTCACCTCTTGTTACAGTCTTTGGTTTAAAATCTAATTTGTCGGGGTGCCTGGGTGGCTCAGTCGTTAAGCATCTGCCTTCGGCTCAGGTCATGATCCCAGGGTGCTGGGATCGAGCCCCGCATTGGGCTCCCTGCTTGACGGGAAGCCTGCTTCTCCCTCTCCCACTCTCCCTGCTTGTGTTTCCTCTCTCGTTGTGTCTCTCTCTGTCAAATAAATAAATAAAATCTTTTTAAAAAAAATCTAATTTGTCTAATACCATATGATTCTACTCATATGTGGAATTTAAGAAACAAAACAGATGAACATAGAGGAAGGGAAGGAAAAATAAAATAAGATAAAAACAGAGAGGGAGCCAAATCGTAACAGACTCTTAACTGTAGGAAACAAATTGAGGGTTGCTGGAGGGGTGGTGGGTGGGGGGATACGGTAATTGGGTGATGAGCATTAAGGAGGGCACTTGATGTAATGAGGCACTGTATGTTATATACAACTGATGAATCACTAAATTCTACCCCTAAAACTAATAGTACAGTATATATTACCTAAATTGTATTTAAATTTAAAAAATCTAGTTAGTCTGATATAAGTATGGCTACTCTGGCTTTCTTTTTTTGTCCATTAGCATGATAGATGGTTCTCTATCCTCTCACTTTCAATCTGCATGTGTACTTAGGTCTAAAATGAGTCTTTTGTAGGCAGCATATCAATGGGTCTTGTTTTTTTTTTTCTTTTTTTTCCATTCTTATACCCTATGTTTTTTGATTGGAGCATTTAGAGTTCATTTAAGTTCAGAATGACTAGGGATAGATACGAATTTAGTTCTACTGTGTTATCTGTAATGTTGGTGTTTCTGGTGATGTTCTCTGTTCCTTTCTAATCTTTGCTTTTGGTCTTTCTTTCCCACTCAAAGAGTCCCCTTCAATATTTCATGCAGGACTGGTTTAGTTCTTATGAACCCCTGTAGGTTTTGTTTTTCTGGGAAACTATCTCTCCTTCTGTTCTGAATGATTGCCTTGCTGGATAAAGTATTCTTGGCTGCATATTTTTCTCATTCAGTATTTTGAATATATCATGCCACTTATTTCTGGCTTGCCATGTTTCTGTTTATAGATCTGCTACAAACCTTATTTGTCTTCCCTTATAGGTTAAGGACTTTTTTTCCTGTTGCTTTCAGGATTCTTTCCTTGTCTGTGTATTTTGCGAATTTGACTATGATATGTTTTGTTGTTGGCTGGCTTTTGTTGAATTTGATGGGAGTTCTCTGTGCTTCCTGGATTTTGATGTCTCTTTCCTTCCCCAGATTAAGGAAGTTTTCAGCTGTAATTTGCTCAAGTAAACTTTCTGGCCTTTTCCCCCTCTCTTCAGCTTCTGGGACTCCCATGATACAAATGTTATTATGCTTTAAGGAGTCGGTCAGTTCCTTAAGTCTACATTCATGATGCAATACTTTTCTTTCCTTCTTCTTTTCAACTTCAATATTTTCCATAATTTCATCTTCTATATCACTGATTCATTCTCCTCATTGTCATCGCATCCATCTAGTTTTCCATCTTGATTATAGCATTTTTTATTTCACTCTGAGTAGTTTTAACTCTTTTATCCCTGCGGTAAGGGTTTCTTTAGTGTCTTCTATGATAGTCTCAAGCCCAGCTAGTATCCTTATGATTGTTTTAAATTCTGGTTGAGGCACCTTACTTATATGTTTTAATTATATCCCTGACCTTGACTTTTTCCTGTTCTTTCTTTTTGGGTGAATTCCTCTATCTTGTCATTTTGTCTAGGTCACTGTTTTTTTTTTTTTTTTTTGGTGTATGTGTGTGTTGTTAGGAAACCCTGTTATATTCCTGCTCCTGAGAGTAATGGCTCTATTAAGAAGAGGTCTTATATTCTCTTTAGTCTGATGCTTCCAGGAAGTGTTTCAGAGTGTGCACTCTGCTGTTGTGTTTTGGCTGTTCCCTCCTTCAGGTCAGTCCTCTGCAGTTTCTTCTGGCCTGTAGTGGGAAGTGTTTGGACTTTGCCCACTGTGTGGCAAGTTTTAACTAGGTGTGTTTTGGTCGGCTTGTTGAAAGAAACTAGATTCTATTTCCCCTAGAGCTGAAGTTTGCACCATTCTGTGATCAGTAGACTTGGTGTGTGCAAGGGGTTTGTGCTGATCTTCTGGGGTCTTGCTGCACTGGTTCTCAGGTAGGCTTGCCCTTTTAAAGGTGTACCTGCAGGGTCCAAGGGGGCAGGGTTGGTGTAAGCAGCTCTAGCCTCCACTGGGGATACTGTGTTGCTCACTAAAATAGGTCAGTGCTGATGGGTGGGAGGGAAATGGAATGCCCTCTCTTGTCATTGGAGCAGGGTGTTCACCCATGCCACTCTTCAGGAAGCCCTCACAGAAGAGCAAACAATCTCCCCTCTTGTATCCTCAACTTCCATCAGATCCCTGCCTTCACCATGTTTGTGTCTGAGCTCTCTGTCTGCCAGGTGGCACAGTACCCTGTGTTTTATCTCAGGTATGCGACCAGGTTTCAAAATTCCAAATATTAGGGACCTGGTGTGGCATGGACCCACACTGATCCTCTGGAGAAGGGTCTCACTGTGCTGTGACTGTTGCTGGTTTGTCCCAGAAAAGCAGTTGCATGACTGCACAGTGGTTTGGAGTTTATGGTAAAGCACAGCAAAAAGCACCAAGGCTTGCTGCCTTCAGCAGGTGTCTGTGTTCCTATGCTAATAAACAGGGCAGCACATTGGCATCCACCAGTTTTTTTTGTCCCTGGAGAGGCCATGTCACCTCTCCCAAATGCACTCCAAGAAGGGGAACTCTTTCTCTCTGTGCAACCCATGGGATCCTCAGACCATGCTGCCCACTTCCAGGTCTCAGCCCTCCTTCCCCACAGGAACACAGCTAAACCTTTCAGGCTTGACCCTGGCAATGGCATGGACTTCTAAAACTTCAGATGTTGAGCTCCACTGCTTATAGAAACTTGTGGTAGTCAGCCCCTCTCCTTTGTCCAGTCAATTGTTTTGGGAAAGGTTTTTATTGTGCAATCCCCTGCATGCTGTTTTCACTCTTTCTCTGTCTCTCTTTCATTCCTCTCTCTGCGATCAGGGCTCCCTCCCTCCACAGCACTCACAATTCTTTTCTACCACAAATGAACTCTCCACAGCTCCTACCTTCCACGATGTGGCCATTTTCCTTTCTATAGATGTGCAGTTTGTTCTCTCAGTCCTCAGGTCAATTTCTTGGGTGTTCAGAATGATTTGACATTTATCTAGCTGTGTTTGAGGGATGAGGTCAGCTTAGTGTCCCTCCTCTGCCACCTTAACTCTGTTGGAGGGTATGTGTTTTAACATGCCAAAGCACTGAGTGAAGTTTTCAGAAATGTCCAAGTCCATGAAGGCATAGATAAGGATATACAAAGAAAATGAGTGTTAGTTGCAATCCAGGGACATGATTTGACAATGGTGGCAGAGAGATGGTGTAGTCCTGTGTCCACTATCTAGCAAGCTGGGATAATTACTCTGGACAAGAGAATCTTAGTTTCCTGATTGAGAAGTTCTTATGCTGTGAGACATTTTGTTCACAGTGAAGGAATGAGCACTTCATCCAATTTTTTCACTAGGCTTTTATGATATGAGGGAAGAATGAAGGGGGGAAATCGGAGGGGGAGAAGAACCATGAGAGACGATGGACTCTGAAAAACAAACTGAGGGTTCTAGAGGGGAGGGGGTTGGGGGGATGGGTTAGCCTGGTGATGGGTATTGAGGAGGGCACGTTCTGCATGGAGCACTGGGTGTTATGCACAAACAATGAATCATGGAACACTATATCTAAAACTAATGATGTAATGTATGGGGATTAACATAACAATAAAAAAATTTAAATGAACTGAGTACCATATATCAGAAACTGTGGCAAACCTCACATGGCTTATCTCACTTAGTCCTCACAATGCTTTGAAAAAGGTACTATTATTTTATCCCCACATTTTATATGAGAATGAAAACCTTGCCAAAGGTCACAAACTTAGGGAGTGTGAGGGGAAGAATTTGAACTCAAGCAGGTGAACTTCAGATCTTATGTTGTTAATCATTATCTACGTAAGTTCCCAATACTAAATTTAATCTCTGGCAAGACCATTTGTGTCTGATGTTGGGTTTGGGTTTGGAGGAAAGGTGCAAGTGTATAGATATGGGATGCTAGGTTTATGTGTTAGAGTAGTTCTCATTACATACTAAAGCACTACACCAGCCGCATATATGAGTATCAGTGTCTGCAAGGATATTGACTGCTTCTCTAGGTTAGCCCATCTGAGGGGCTTCTTGAAATTGGCCACAGAAGGAAGCTATGTTCTATTCTGAAATTGAGCAATACTATGGAGTATGTACAAATGTAGTCATGATATAGCATAATAAAGCAGAAAGATTTTTCCATTAGTTATTGCTTCCTTACTGGGGTCCCACAGTTTAAATTTATATAAAACTGCCTATGTCTTCTGGTTTCCTGAGACACTTCTTGTTTTAAAGGATGACTTAATGATGCCATAAAACTTCTGAGACCCTTTCAAATGGTTTGGGAAGACTCACAATCCCCAAAGCAAATGCTAGTTGGTGGAGTGGATGTGTCAGTTAACCCAGTGATCTAAGCCTGTAGCATTTTCATTTTCTTAGTTCTCCTCCAGGGTCAGGATGCCCTGTTCTCCAGGTGGAGGGTGGGGTTTTCTGTTTATATAAAGAAGCTCCGTCGTCTCCCTACTGTTACTTGGATGCAGATGTGGTCCAGAAGAACAGATCTTTACCTGGCCTTATAGCTGGGTGGAAACCGGACACGTTGTCAACTCTGAAATAGAAACATGCAAAGCCTCAAACAGGCAAACTGAGGTATGGTGGCTTGAGAGTCTGCAGAGGTTACCAAAACCAAGTTATTAGAGCCAAAAATGAAGTTGGAAGTAAGCTCTGTTTAACCTTCACACAAGCATAATGAGAGATGGCAGAGTTGCCCCAACTACTCTTTTGTTTAAGTTCCTTGATGTAGAGCAAGTACTGATGTACTGGAGTTGAAATGAAGAGCAACTGATTTGTTTTGGCCATTTTCAAATATGTAATAGTTTTCATATTTTGTTTTAATTATTTTATTTATATTTTAATTTCAGTATAGGTAACATACAATGTTATATCAGTTTCAGGAGTACAATATAGTGATTATATAACTCTGTACATCACCCAGTGCACATCACAAGTGCACTCCTTAATCTGCATCACTTATTTCACCCATCCCTCAACCCACCTCTCCACTGCTAACCATCAGTTTGGTCTCTATAGTTGAGTCTGTTTCTTGATTTGTCTGTCTCTCCTTTTTCCCCCTTTGCTTGTTTTGTTTCTTAAATTCACATGTGAGCGAAATCATATGGTATTTGTCTTTCTCTGACTTATTTTGCATAGCATTATACTCTTTTCCTCCATCCATGTCATTGCAAAGGGCAAGATTTCATTCTTTTTAATGGCTGAATAATATTCCATTGTGTATATAAACAAATAATCCAATTAAAAATAAGCAGAATACATGAACAGACATTTTCTAAAGAAGACATACAGATAGCCAACAGACACATGAAAATATGCTCAATATCACTCATCATCAGGAAAATGCAAATCAAAACCACTATGAGACATGACCTCACACCTGTCAGAATGGCTAAAATAAAAAACACAAGAAACAACAAGTGTTGGTGAGGATGCAGAGAAAAAGGAACCCTCTTGTACTGTTGGTGGGAATGCAAACTGGTGCAGCCACTCTGGAAGACAGCATGGAGGTTCCTCAAAAAATTAAAAATAGAACTACACTATGATCCAGTAATTACATTACTGGTATTTACACCATGTTCATGTAAGTAAATGTAAATGATTATTTTCTTAATTTCTCTTTCTGTTACTTCATTATTAGGTATAAATGTAGCAGATTTTTGTATATTAATTTTGTATCTTACAAATTTACTGAATTTATTACTTGACCAGTTTGTTTGTTTATTTCTTGGTGGAGTCAGGGTTTCCTATGTATACTATCATGCAATCTGCAAATAGTGACATTTTAACTTCTTCCTTACCAATTTGGATGCCTTTATTTCTTTTCCTTGTCTGATTGCTGTGGCTAGAACTTCCACTACTATTTTGAATAAGAGTTGTGAAGGTGGATATCCTTGTCTTGTTGCTGATCTTAGAGGAAAAACTTTCTATTTTTTACATTAAGCATGATGTTATATGTGGGTTTTTCATATATGGCTTTTATTATGTTTAGGTATGTTTTCTCTAAACTCACTTTGTTGAAGGTTTTTATGATGAATGGATGTTGAGTTTTGTCAAATTTATTTTGGGGAGATGCATTCATTGAATGATCATTTTTTTTGTTTGTTTTATTAATGGGTATCACATTGATTGATTTGTGAATATTGAACTATTCTTGCAACTCAGAATAAGTCCCACCTGCTTGTGGTGAATGATCTTTTTGATGTATTGTTGGTTGTGGTTTGCTAATATTTTTGAGGATTTTTGCATTTATATTAATCAGAGGTATTGGACTGCAGTTTTCTTTTTTTCTAGTATCTTTGTCTGATTTTGCCTGGTTCTTGTTATCAGGGTAATTCTGGCCTTGAATGAATTTGGAAACTTTCCCTCCCCTTCTCCCTTCTTGAATAGTTTGAGGAGAATTGGTATTAACTCTTCTTTAAGTGTATGATAGAATTCCCCCTGTGAGGCCATCTAGTTCTGGACCAAATGTGTGTTGGGAAATTTTTTTTATTACTGATATAATTTTGTTATTAGTAATTGGTCTGTTCAGATTTTCTATTTCTTCCTTTTTTCTTTTATTTTCTATTTCTTCCTGATTCATTTTCAGAAGTTGTAGTTTTCTAGGAATTTATCCATTTATTCTAGGTTGCTCAATTTGTTGACATATAATGTTTTGTATTATTTTCTTATAATCCTTTGTATTTCTGTGGTGTCACTTGTTACATTTCCTTTTCATTTCTTATTTTATTTATTTGCATCTTCTTTTTTTCTTTCTGAGTGTGACTAAAGGTTTATCAATTTTATTTATCATTTCAAAGAACCAGTTCTTTGTTTCATTATTTTTTCTATTGTCTTTAGTCTCTATTTCATTTATTCTTGCTCTGATTTTATTACTTCTTTCTTTCTAATAAACTTGGGCTCTGTTCCTTTTTTTCCATTTTTTAGATTTAAGATTAGATTGTTTATTTGAGATTTTTCTTGTTTTTTAAAGTAGGCTTGTATCACTCTAAATTTTTCTCTGAGAACTGCTTTCTCTGTGTCCCAAAGATTTTGAAACATTGTGTTTTCATTTTCATTTGTCTCCATCTATTTTTGTATTTTCTCTTTCATTTCTCTTTTGACCCATTGATTGTTTAGTAGCATGTTGTTTAGTCTACATGTTTGTGTGATTTGTTTTTTTTCCTTCTGATTGATTTCTAGTTTCATACCATTGTAATTGGATAAGATGCTTGACATGATTTCAATTTTCTTAAATTTGTTGAGATTTGTTTTGTGGCCTAACACATGATCTTTCTTGGAGAATGTTCCATGTGCACTGTAAAAAAATGTGTTTTGTGTTGTTTTTGGATGGAATATATATATATTATATGTATATATCTGTTAAGTTCATCTATTTTAATGTGTTATTCAAAGACACTGTTTCCTTATTGATTTTCTGCCTGGAAGATCTATCCATTGATGTAAGTGGCGTACCTTCTTCTGTTTACGACTATTAATGCATTATTGTCAATCTCTCTCTCTTTTTTTTTTTTTAAGAGAGGGATAGAGAGAGAGGAAGGGCAGAGGGAGAGAGAGAATATTAAGCAGACTCCACTCCCAGCATAGAGCCCAAAGTGGGGCTTGATCTCACAACACTGAGATCATGACCTGAGCTGAAATCAAGAATTGGATGCTTAACCAATTGAGCCATGCAGGTGCCCCCCAATTTCTCTTTTTATGTCTAATAATATTTGTTTTATGTATTTAGGTGCTTCAATGTTGGATGCATAGATATTTACAATTGTTACATCTTCCTGTTAAATTGATCCCTTTATCGTTATATAATGTCCTTTTCTCTTCTTTTTACAGTCTATTTCTTAGGTTTATTTTATCTGATATAAAATAAGCTTTTTTATTTCATTTCCATTTGTGTAGAATATCTTTTTCCATCCTGTCACTTTCAGTCTGTATGTGTCTTTAGGTCTGAAATGAGTCTCTTGTGGGCATTATATAGATGGGTCTTTAAAAAAAAAAAAAGCCATTTTGCCATCCTTTGTCTTTTCAATGGAGAATTGGGGCTATTTACATTTAATGTAATTAGTAATAGTAAGTACTCATTGCTATTTCTGTTGATTGTTTTCTGGTAGATTTTGTAGTTCTCTGTTTCTTTCTCTCTTGCTCTCTTGCCTTGTGATTGCTAACTTTCTTTAGTGTTATGCTTGATATTGTTTCTCTATCTTTGTGTGTATCTATTATAGGTTTTGGGTTTGTGGCTTCCATGAGGTTCATATATAACATCCTAAGTATATAGCAGTTGATTTTAATTTAATGAACACTTAAGTCCAAACACATTCTTAGGGAACTTTTTTATGCACCCCTCCATATTTTATGCATATCTTCTTATACTTCACATCTTTAGTTTGTGAGTCCCTTTAACTAATTTTTTAGATACAGTTTATCTTATTACTTTTGTCTTTTAACCTTCATTCTAGCTTTATAAGTGATTGCTCTACTCCTACTCCTACATTTACTTTTACCAGTGGAATTTTTTTTCCTTTCATAATTTTCTTACTTCTAATTATGCTCTTTTCTTTTCCACTTAAAGAAGTCCCTTTAACATTTTTGTGATGCTGGCTGAGTGGTGATGAACTCCTTTATCTTTTGTTTGTCTGGGGAACTACCTGTTCTTCATTTCTGAATGATAACTTTGCCAAGTAGCGTTATTCTTGGTTGTATTTTTTTTCCCTTTCGACACTTTAATTATATCATTCCACTCTCTTCTGGCCACTGATGCAGGGCTTGATCCCAGTACCCTGAGATCATGACCTGAGCTGAAGGCAGATGCCCAACTGACTGAATCACCCAGGTGTCGCTAGCTACTTTTATTCTTGAAGGAATGGTCTTGTGTATGGTTGTGCCTTATGTAGACTACATGCACCTAGTAAATTTGGGTAACTGGTTGGGGCTGGTGTGGGGGGCACCCTGGCAGAGTGGCTGGAGTGAGGCAGGCATGGGCTATGGGGCCTGGGGTGCTCTGCACAGGGGAGATAAAGTGATGTGAACCTGGAATTTTACAGGGTGCTTTTACAGGGTGCTTTGCACCTGTATCACTTTGGTGAGTTGGCTGGCTCTATAGTGAATGCTGACCAGGGCTTTCCTGATGTGCACCATGCTGGTGCTATCTTGGTTGGTTGGCTGGGACTGGTGTGGACTAGGGGCTTGGGACTCAATGCAGTGGCAGGATGGCTAGGTTGTCCAGACCTGCTCCTGACTATGTTATCAATGTGGAGGGGAATATAATTCATGGAACTTGCCAGCCTCCCTACCTGGAGAGAGTTCCAGAAGCTCTTTCACCATTTGGCAGGATTCTAGGGCTGGTTCCTCTATTTTCTAGTTGCACTTTTTTTTTTTTTAAAGATTTTATTTATTTGACAGAGAGAAACACAGCGAGAGAGGGAACACAAGCAGGGGGAGTGGGAGAGGGAGAAGCAGGCTCCCCGTGGAGCAGGGAGCCTGATGCGGGGCTTGATCCCAGGACCCTGGGATCATGACCTGAGCCAAAGGCAACCGCTTAATGACTGAGCCACCCAGGCGCCCCTCTAGTTGCACTTTTAAATTGCAACTTTTTTTCTGTGCCCCTTGGGCATGATGAATCTGCTCATGGTTCCTCATTACTATTCTTCTCCGCTGCAGTTTGCAGCCTTAGGGGTGGGCTTTCCCTTCGTTACCATGTCTCCAACTCTCTTGATGTTCTCTATGTGGTCTCTCTATTGTTTTGCAGAAGCTGTTCTGTTCTTCTTTAGGAGGAATTGTTTTATATATAGGAATATATTTGGTATGTTCATGGAGGAGATGAATTCAGGGTCTTCCTACATTACCATGTTGGACCTCCTTACTGGAGTATATTCTTTTTCTTTAGAGATCATTGGCAAATACATTATTTACAAAAATGATGAACTGATTTTTAAAAATGCTCAGTTATACTTCTATAAGTAGTAAGAGCATTAAAAAGGCTTAAAATTGATAATGTTTTAGAATTTTGGTGCTATTTTCGTTTTATGCCGAGAAAAAAAATACACAAACTTGTTTCTTGTAAGGAAGGTACTTTAAATGGAGCAACTTAGAACATTTTCTTTTATTCAGCAGTCTATTGCCTTTTAACTTTCTTGGCCTTCAGTGAAAAGTAAGATAGGATGAAAAAATGAGGATGATTCATTCTCCATGGAAAGTGAGTAAGAGGAGAGAGAAGTGCTTAATTGGCATGGAAGAAAAATAAAATAATATGATACAGAAATAATGGAATCATTATAATAATTTTGTTAAAGATTCACTATAATTAGAAATAGCATTGCTGTGAATATAAGCCAACATTTTGTTTTGTATTCAGAAGTTCAGGTTGCTTCTAACATTATCCGATTGGATATTGTATACCAAATGAGTTGGTTAAATTAAGTTTCTATTTTTTTATTTAATTTTTTAAATTTTATTATGTTATGTTAGTCACCATACAATACATCATTAGTTGTTTTTTTTTTAAATTTTTTTATTGTTATGTTAATCCCCATACATTACATCATTAGTTTTAGATATAGTGTTCCATGATTCATTGTTTGTGCATAACACCCAGTGCTCCATGCAGAACGTGCCCTCCTCAATACCCATCACCAGGCTAATCCATCCTCCCAACCCCCTCCCCTCTAGAACCCTCAGTTTGTTTTTCAGAGTCCATTGTCTCTCATGGTTCTTCTCCCCCTCCGATTTCCCCCCCTTCATTCTTCCCCTCCTGCTACATTCTTCTTCTTCTTTTTTTCTTTCTTAACATATATTGCATTATTTGTTTCATAGGTACAGATCTGAGATTCAACAGTCTTGCACAATTCACAGCGCTTACCAGAACACATACCCTCCCCAGTGTCCATCACCCAGTCACCCCATCCCTCCCACCCCACCCCCCACTCCAGCATTAGTTTTTGATGTGGTGATCCACGATCCATTGTTTCGTATAACACCCAGTGCTCCATGGAGTATGTGCCCTCCTTAATACCCATCACCGGACTAACCCATCCCCACACCCCCCTCCCCTCTAAAACCCTGTTTGTTTCTCAGAGTCCATAGTCTCTCATGGTTCATCCTTCCCTCCAATTCACCACCCCTTCATTTTTCCCTTCCTTATCCTAATGTCTTCCATGCTATTCCTTATGTTCCACAAATAAGTGAAACCATATGATAATTGACTTTCTCTGTTTGACTTATTTCACTTAGCATTATCTCCTCCAGTCCCATCCATGTTGATGTAAAAGTTGGGTATTCATCCTTTCTGATGGCTGACTCATATTCCATTGTATATATGGACCACATCTTCTTTATCCATTCATCTGTTGAAGGGCATCTCGGCTCTTTCCACAGTTTGGCCATTGCGGACATTGCTGCTATGAACATTGGGGTGCATATGGCCCTTCTTTTCACTACATCTGTGTCTTTGGGGTAAATACCCAGGAGTGCAATTGCTGGGTCATAGGGTAGCTCTATTTTTAATTTTTTGAGGAACCTCCACACTGTTTTCCAAAGTGACTGTACCAACTTGCATTCCCACCAACAGTGTAAGAGGGTTCCCATTTCTGCACAACCTCTCCAACATTTGTTGTTTCTTGCCCTGTCCATTTTTGCCATTCTAACTGGTGTAAGGTGGTATCTCAATGTGGTTTTGATTTGGATTTCCCTGATGGCTAATGATGATGAACATTTTTTCATGTGTCTGTTAGCCATTTGAATGTCTTGTTTGGAGAAGTGTCTTTCCATGTCTTCTGCCCATTTTTTGACTTGATTATTTGTTGTTTGGGTGTTGAGTTTGAGAAGTTCTTTATAGATCTTAGATACCAGCCCTTTATCTGTAGTGTCATTTGCAAATATCTTCTCCCATTCTGTGGATTGCCTCTCTGTGTTGTTGACTGTTTCCTTTGCTGTGCAGAACCTTTTTATCTTGATGCAGTCCCAAAAGTTCATTTTTGCTTTTGTTTCACTAGCTTTTGGAGATGTATCTTGAAAGAAGTTGCTGTGGGCAATGTCAAAGAGGTTACTGCCTATGTTCTCCTCTAGGACTTTGATGGATTCCTGTCTCACATAGAGGTCTTTCATCCATTTTGAGTTTATCTTTGTGAATGGTGTTAGAGAATGGTCGAGTTTCATTCTTCCGCATGTGGCTGTCCAATTTTCCCAGCACCATCTGTTGAAGAGACTGTCTTTTTTCCATTACATGTTTTTTCCTGCTTTGTTGAAGATTATTTGACCATAGAGTTGAGAGTCCATATCTGGGTTCTCTATTCTGTTTCATTGGTCTATATGTCTGTTTTTGTGCCAGTACCATGCTGTCTTGGTGATCACTGCTTTGTGATATAGGTTGAAAACTGGCAACGTGATGCCCCCAGCTTTGTTTTTCTTTTTCAACATTTCCTTGGTGATTCAGGGTCTTTTCTGATTCTATACAAATTTTAAGATTGTTTGTTCCAGCACTTTGAAAAATGTCATTGGAATTTTGATTGGGATGGGTTTGAAGGTATAGATTGCTCTGGGTAGCATAGACATTTTAACAATGTTTATTCTTCTGATCCATGAGCATGGAATATTTTTCCATCTTTTTGTGTCTTCTTTAATTTCTTTCATGAGTGTTCTGTAGTTCCTAGAGTATAGATCCTTTACCTCTTTGGTTAGGTTTATTCCGAGGTATCCTATGGTTTTTGGTGCTATTGTAAATGGAATCATTTCTCTAATTTCTCTTTCTACAGCTGCATTGTTAGGGTATAAGAAAGCAACTGATTTCTGTGCATTGATTTTGTATCCTGCCACATTACTGAATTGCTGTATGGGTTCTAGTAATTTCGGGGGGGAGTCTTTTAGGTTTTCCACATAAAGTATCATGTTGTCTGCAAAAAGAGAGAGTTTGACTTCTTCTTTCCCAATTTGAATACATTTTATTTCTTTTTGTTCTCTGATTGCTGTTGCTAGGACTTCTAGTACTATGCTGACCAATAGTGGCGAGAGTGGGCATCCTTGACGTGTTCCTGATCTGAAGGGAAAGGCTCTCAGCTTTTCCCCATTGAGGATGATATTTACTGTGGGTTTTTCATAGATGGATTTTATGCACTTGAGGAATGTTCCCTCTATCCCTGTACTCTGAAGAGTTTTAATCAGGAAAGGGTGCTGTATTTTGTCAAATGCTTTTTCTGCATCAACTGAGAGGACCATATGGTTCTTCTCTCTCTTCTTATTAATGTGTTCTATCACATTGATTGATTTGTGAATGTTAAACCACCCTTGCATCCTGGGGATAAATCCGACTTGGTCCTGGTGGATGATCCTTTTAATATATTGTTGGATCCTATTAGCTAGATTTTGTTGAGGATTTTGGAATCCATATTCATCAGGGATATCGGTCTGAAATTCTCCTTTTTGATGGGGTCTTTGCCTGGTTTGGGGATTAAGGTAATGTTGGCCTCATAGAATGAGTTTGGAAGTTTTCTTTCTGTTTCTATTTTTTTATAACAGCTTCAGGAGAATAGGTATTATTTCTTCTTTGAATGTTCGGTAGAATTCCCCAGGGAATCCATCAGGCCCTGGACTCTTGTTTCTTGGGAGGTTTTTAATCACTGCTTCAATCTCATTACTGGTCATTGGCCTATTCAGGTTGTCAATTTCTTCCTATTTCAGTCTTGGCAGCTTATAGGTTTCCAGGAAGGTATCCATTTCATCCAGATTGCTCAGTTTATTGCATATAGTTGTTGATAATAATTTCTAATAACTGTTTCTATTTCCTACGTGTTAGTCATGATCTCTCCCCTTTCATTCATAATTTTATTAATTTGGGTCCTTTCTCTTTTCCTTTGGGTAAGTCTGGTCAGTAGTTTATCAATCTTATTAATTCTTTCAAAGAACCAACTTCTAGTTTCATTGATCTGATCTACTGTGTATCTGGTTTCTAATTCATTGATCTCTACTCTAATCTTAATTATTTCTCTTCTAGTGCATGGCTTAGGCATCATTTGTTGCTTTTTCTCTAGTTCCTTAAGGTGTAGAGTTAGTTGTTGAATTCGGGATTTTTTATTTTTTTGATTGAGGCTTGGATGGCTATGTATTTCCCCCTTAAGACCGCCTTTGCAGTATCCCATAGGTTTTGGACCAATGTGTTTTCATTCTCATTGATTTCCATGAATTGTTTAAGTTCTTCTTTGATTTCCTGGTTGACCCAAACATTCTTGAGCAGAGTGGTCTTTAGCTTCCAAGTGTTTGAATTTCTGCCAAATTTTTTCTTGTGATTGAGTTCCAGTTTTAGAGCATTGTGGTCTGAGAATATGCAGGGAATAATCTCAATCTTTTGGTATTGGTTGAGACCTGATTTGTGACCCAGCGTGTGGTCTATTCTGGAGAAAGTTCCAAGTGCGCTCGAGAAGAATGAGTATTCTGTTGTTTTAGGGTGGAATGTTCTGTAAATATCTATGAGGTCTATCTGGTCCAGTGTATCATCTAAAGCTCTTGTTTCCTTGTTGATTTTCTGCTTAGATGATCTGTCCATTGCTGTGAGTGGAATATTGAGGTCTCCTACAATTAACATATTGTTATCAATATGACTCTTTATTTTGGTTAACAGTTGGCTTATGTAGATGGTTGCTCCCATGTTGGGGGCATAGATATTTACAATTGTTAGATCTTCTTGTTGGAAAAACCCTTTAAGAATGATATAGTGTCCTTCTGTGTCTCTTATTACAGACTTTAGTTTAAAATCTAATTTGTCTAAGAATTGCTACCCCAGCTTTCTTTTGAGGTCCGTTGGCATGGAAGATGGATTTCCATCCCTTCACTTTCAGTCTGGATGTATCTTTATGTTCCAAATGAGTCTCTTGTAGACAGCATATGGATGGGTCCTGTCTTTTTATCCAATCTGCAACCCTGTGCCGTTTTATGAGAGCATTTAGGCCATTCACGTTGAGAGTGATTATTGAAAGATATGAATTAATTGTCATCATGTTGCCTGTGAAGACTTTGTTTTTATAGATTGTCCTTGTAAATTTCTGTTGTAGATCACTCTTGGGGTCTTTCTCCTTTTATAGAACCCCCCTTAATATTTCTTGCAGGGCCGGCTTAGTGGTCACATATTCTTTCAGTTTCTGCCGGGTGTGGAAGCTCTGCCTCTCTCCATACATTCTAAATGACAGTGCCAGAAAAAGTATTCTTGGCTGTATGTTCTTCTGTTTAGTACCCTGAATATGTCTTGCCAGGCCTTTCCGGCTTGCCAGGTCTCTGTGGATAGGTCTGACGTTATTCTGATGTTCCTCCCTCTGCCCTTAAGATGGTTTCCTTGGTTCTAAGATTTGTGAGTTTTACTATTACATGCCGGAGTGTTGGCCTGTTTTCCTTGATCTTGGGAGGGGTCTTCTCTGCCTCTAGGACTTGAATGTTTGTTTCATTCTCCAGATTAGGGAAGTTCTCAGATACAATTTGCTCAAATATATCTTCTAGTCCTCTCTCTCTCTCCACCCTCCCAGGGATTCCAATAATTCTGACATTGGAACACATTATCGTGTCACTTATTTCTCTGATTCTATTTTCATGGATTCTGAGTTGTATGCCTCGTTTCCCTTTTTATCTATTAAATTGTCTTCCAGATCACTGATTCGTTCTTCTGCCTTACTTACCCTAGCTGTTAGATTATCCAGTTCACATGCATGACCCTGCTGCTCTGGGTTTCCACCCCGGGGGCTGCCCTAAAGTCCTTTCCCTGCCTCTACTGGTCTGTGAGTCTGTGCACCATCCCTTGCGTGGGAGGTTATCACTCACTGGTGGTGTAGGATCCCCATGGCCAGGCTCCCTCCCACTGCTGTTTATCTTCTGATATCTGCCCCCGGAATGACAGCTCCCTGCTTAATACCTCGAAACCAACCATTTGCGATATTCTGTTTGTAGAGATCCAGATCTTCTTACATCTCAGGCTGATTTTGTGTGTGTTCAGAGTGGTCTGGTAGATATCTAACTCAATTCCAGAGACCAGTTGGAATAGGGCCCCCTACTCTTCCACCATCTTTTCTCCCTCTTTAAATTAAGTTTTTTTTTTTTTTAATTTATTTGACAGAGAGAGAGAGAGACAGCCAGAGAGGGAACACAAGCAGGGGGAGTGGGAGAGGGAGAAGCAGGCTTCCCGCAGAGCAGGGAGCCTGATGCGGGGCTCGATCCCAGGACCCTGGGATCATGACCTGAGCCGAAGGCAGACGCTCAATGACTGAGCCACCTAGGCACCCCTTAAATTAAGTTTTTTGACAAAAAATATGTTTTAATGTCTACTTGAAGTTTTCTAAAATAGAAATAATTGTTAAATTAGAAAATAATAAATCAAATAAATGCTATTTTACAAAATTGAAATAACACAGAGAAGTACAGAGAAAATAAAATATCATACATAATCTTACCAGTATTAACATTTGGATTCTTTTAGAATTCTTCCTAAGTATCAATGTACATGCCTCTTTTTATAAGAATATAATCATACTATATCTAGTATTTTATAATTGATTTTTTTATAATTTGATTTTTTATATAATAATATATTACAGGTAACTTTACTTGCTAATAAACAAATTTGCATTATCCAACAACAACAACAAGTTTCTTATGACTTTAAATAACTGTAGGCTCTAGGTTATTATGGCTTACATAAACCTCTATCTAACTCACCTGCATCATTCAGCCTGACCTGAATGGTTACTTAACAGAAAACAGGGCCCTGAATGGGTGAAATACAGGACAAGTTTTTGTTGTTGTTGTTTTTGTTTGTTCTTCTGAAAAGTAGGAAAAGAGAAGGAACTGGAAATAAAAAGTGTAGTTTATTGAGGATGCCAGAATAAGGAAATCTGTCACATGAAGGAGGGGCAATATGGAAAAGGTCTCCAGAAATTTAACAAATATTTAATATATTGAGTACCTACTCAGTTCCAGGCATTGTTCTAGGCCATTAAATGAACAAAACAGGCAAAAATTGTGCTCTGCCTTATGGAGCTATTATTCTTGTAGGGGAAGAGAGATAATAAATAATAGACATAATAGCTAAAAAATATAGAATATAGAAAGTAATAATTATTGTTGAGGAAAAACCATTATACTATAGTAAGGTGGATAAGGAATGCTGGGAATGTAAGTTGTAACTGTTGTAAATAGGTTGGTCAGGATGAATTTCATTTGAGAAAGTGACACTAGAGCAGAGTTAAAGGGAGTAGGGAATTAACCATACACATATCTAGGCAAAAAGCATTCCAGGTGAAGGTACAGTTAGTGCATTGGTTTTAGGGCTAGATCATGCCTGGCATGTTCAAGAAAGAGTAAAAAGGTCAATGTGGCTCGAATATAAGAAATAAGGGGTCGAGTATCAAAAAATGAGGTCAGAGAGAATGAGTAGATCCCATCATATAGTGCTTTGTGGGCTGTTGTAAGGACCTTGGAATGATTGGAAAGTAAGCTCCAGGAAGGCAAGGGCCATGTCTACTTTGTTTCTCATAAATTCCTAGTTGCCTATCTCCAGTGCCTGCTACAAAAAGACATTTATGAATGAATGACAGTTACCTACTCTCAGAGAGCTCCTATTTTCCTGGTGAAAGGTAAACTAGTTATAATGTAATGGACTATTATAGGTTATGTAGTAAATGTTGTTATTATTATCCCAGTTTAACCAGAAAAGAGACTGATGCCCAGAAATGTTTTACTAGTCTAGGTTTTTCAACTTTTAAAAGCACAATTCTTTCTTTAAAAAAATTTACATAGAATCACAGATCTGTACCTCTGAAACAAATAATACATTATATGTTAAAAAAAAGAAGAAGAAGATAGCAGGAGGGGAAGAATGAAGGGGGGGAAATCGGAGGGGGAGATGAACCATGAGAGAAGATGGACTCTGAAAAACAAATTGAGGGTTCTAGAGGGGAGGGGGGTGGGAGGATGGGTTAGCCTGGTGATGGGTATTAAAGAGGGCACATTCTGCATGGAGCACTGGATGTTATGCACAAACAATGAATCATGGAACACTACATCAAAAACCAATGATGTAATGTATGGTGATTAACATAACATAATAATAATAATAAAAAGAACGCAGTGTAAAAAATAGATCAAATAGAGATGATTTGATTGAAAAATTATGGAATTGACACAGTTTCACTGTTGTCCTGTGAAGTCATCCTTGAGGAATTGCCTCAGGTTTTAAATTGTCCTATGTAATGGTGTTATACCATTTGGTATGAAGAGTGGTCTCTTGGAAAAGAGCTGTGATTGGGATATGGGTTGCTCTTCAGAGGTATATTTACTGTCTGTAAGTTCATTGAAATGGACTGAAGTCCTGGGGAAGAACAACCAAGAGATGTTGGTAACCATGTTAATGGGGACCAACGGTATCTCTATTACCAAGTTCTCACATAGGCTTTTCTGGGTGTCCAAAGCTTTCAAGTCCATCCCATGGCAGTGCCCCCGATGAATCAAATATATCTTATGGTGGCCCAAGTTCTCCTACTATGTCTGTTGCTGCCATCTCTGTTCTGTTGCCTTGTGGCTTTTCTTGACTCTGGTACTTCTAACTGATAGTTGGATCTTGACATTGTCACTAGGATTTAACTTTACTACTGTTGTGTTGATGGCCCTGCCCATGCCCTCTTGGGTGTTTCTGGCTGCGTTACCTCAGATGATACTTCCTCTCAGGAGGAGTAGGAGTAGCTTTCCACCAGAATTACAGTCTTTACTAAGCTCTCTAAAAGGATGAGGGGAAATTTTCTCTCAGGTCATTACATCATCCCAGGAGGGAAATTCTTTTACTGGACTCTCCTAAACAATGGTTTTGCTGTCTTCATTTTTTATTGAACTATCTCTTGAGAAAGTTAGGACAGGAACCTCCATGCCTGGGACATTTAAGTGACACTCAAAGTGTCCCTTTCAGACAATAACCTCCTGAGGTATTAAGAGTATCTTGTTCTTCTTTTCATCCTACAGTTCAAATTTCAGTGCGTTATGATCTAACGCTTAGTGTCACTGTTCTCCTTACCACATTTTTTTCCTCAGTAGTCACAATCAAATCCTCCTACAGAAAGTAGCTCTGATGGCCTGATTTGGTGTGTCATTGTTCCTGGGATGGGTATTCTGATTATACACAGCTCTGTGATTGTTATTTCATGAAATAATAAAATGGATTTCTTTTTAAAATATTTTATTTATTTATTTGAGAGAGAGAGAAAGCACGAACAGGGGGAGCAGCAGAGGGAGAGGGAGAAGCAGGATCCCCATTGAGCAGGGACCCCAATGTGGGGCTCAATCCCAGGACTCTGGGATCATGACCTGAACCAAAAGCGGACGCTTAACCAACTGAGCCACCCAGACACCCTATAAAATGAATTTCATATAAACTCAAATGAGATATAAAAGTTATATGCAAAACTTAATGTTGGCTGCTGTGACTATTTAGAAAATTTCCTTTGGATATCATGTAATACTGATTTTTAAAAGTTTCTTCTTTATGATACAAGCTTTCAGCTATGGTATGAATAAGTCACAGCAATGAAAGGGAATGTAGTCAATGGTATTGTAATAGCATTGTATGGTGACAGATGATAGCCACACATGTGATGAATATAGCATAACATATAGAGTTGTCAAATCACTATGTTGCACACCGTGAAACTAATGTAATGTGTGCCAACTATACTTCAATAAAAAAGAAGTTTCTTCTTTACATTTTGTTGGTAAAACCCACAGGGAACTTATAAATGAAATGGGAATAAAACTAGGGAAAGGGGAGGATAGTTTCCACTAGGAAGCAAGAACTAAATCTCTCTTCTTGTGGGTAGCAATAAAATCTTCCTAATAAGTTAGTTCAATGCCCAGGCAGGAAATTGAGTTTTTTTTTAAATAACCAAAAAATGTGATCCCATTATTGCATACCCAGCCAAAGCTTGACTATTATGTTGTCATAGAAACACAGTACTGCTATGTAATATAATCATGTATTCTTCTTTAAGGAAATGGCTAAGATAGTTTGGACAGTAGGTGTCCCAGAATCTCAACTCTGTTAGAGGTCACCATAACTGCAAGTAAGCAGGTGACCAAAGGAACAGAACGTTTTATTCTCTTCTGATATAATACTCCTTGAGGAAAAAGAAATGGTGGACTGGTAGGCTAAGATAAAGTGTACAACACAAAACACACAACTTCTGATAAGGAAAGCTCTGGGATGATGGCTCTAGAAACAAAGCCAGATTGCCCAATGTTAATTTGGCTGGGACGCTACTTCTCAGGCTTAATAGGTTTGAAACACTAAGAGTACCAGAGACTAGATAAATTTCCTGGGTCAAACTTTTGAGGTTAATGTCTTTTTTTCTGTTACCAATTGCTTATTGATTATGGCTGGTCCACTATAAAATTGCACATATGACTTTCTTTTCTCATGTAGAATTCCTGTCCATTCTCTGGGTCATTTAAAAGGAGTTCTGGACTTTGTAAAAGACTCTACCAGTTTTGTGATTTTAGCACCTCAGTTTCCTTATCTGTAATATGTACTCACTCCAATAACAAGTAGTGCAAATAAGGCTGTCTGGACTCCCCTAGAAAGAAATTACATGAATTACCTGTTCACACACCCCCAGGAAGGAACTCAAACCTGTTTCCTGTCTTACTTTAGTGTTCAGAGGCCCTGGGAGAGAGGAAGAGAGAAGCAGGCACTTTCCAGTGCTAAACTACTGACCTAGTTAACCATCTTCGGAGTAAAAATATATTTGTGTAGCTTATGTCCTGGACTTGAATCAAACAGAAATCTCATCTGCTGTGCTTTCCAAATCACATTCAAAGAAGTTACAAGGACAGAGTAGGTCAAAGTAGGTAAAGGCCCTTTCTTCCGCTACCCTGGCTTTCACCACTGATTATCACTCTTGGACTGTGTTTTGGTAATAGTGCTTAATTTATGTATTCCCAGAGGGCAGGACTAAGGCCAATAGTTCTTAATTAAAAAAACATACATTTGACTAAATATTTAATCAAGTAAGCAGGCAAACAAAGACTTTCTAATAATTAGAGTTATGGAAAGTATTAAGTTGGTTATTCCCAAAGGCATTCAAGCGAAGTTTGGCAGCCACCTATGAGAGAGAGAACTTGTAAATGTGATAGGAGTACAGCCTCTTAGATACCTTTTTACTGCATATTCACAAAAGGCATAATATATGAATCTTATCTTTGAAACAGATTTATTTATCTTTGGGAAGTACTTACTGAAGAAAAAAGGCCATTTGCATTAATTGGAAGACAGCTTCAATCATCAACTCCTTGCTAACATTTGCTAAGTTTATTTCAGTTCAGAAAGCCCTTACTGGGTACAGGTTTTATGCTAAGCCCTGGGGAAGACAATACAAGGAAGACAGAAATGTAAGAAGTATCTTTCCCCATCCACCAAAATCTCTCAATCTGGTAAGGAGCTTATAAGTTAATACAAGCCTAATATGAGTCTCAGAGACTAAATATAGAAAGAGATAAATCAAATAAGTAAATTTATTCATCAGCTGTTGTTTCTAATTATGCCTGTCTGACATTATTTTTTTTCCATTGTTCACTCTTATTTACCTACTCAAATCAAGACAATTGGTCTCACTTCCTCCAAAAAACTTTTAATGATTATCTCAGTCTTCAGCCATTACCTTCACTCCTAATTTCTAACTGTTATGGGTTGAATTGTGTCCTCCAAAAAGATATGCTGAAGTCCTACCTCCAGGAACCTGTGAATGTGACCTTATTTGAAAACAGGTTCTTTGGGGCTCCTGGGTGCCTCAGTTGGTTGAGTGTCCAACTCTTGCTTTCAGCTCAGGTCATGATCTCAGGGTCATGAAATCAAGCCCTGCATCGGGCTCTATGCTGGACAAGGAGTCTGCTTTAGATTCCCTCTCTCTCTCTCTCAAAAAAAAAAAAAAAGGAAAAAAGAAAACAGGGTCTTTGCAGATATAAGCAAGTTAAGATGACGTCATACTGGAGTAGGGTATGCCCTACCTTAGTGTCCTTATAAGAAGAGGGAGATATGAGCACAGGGACAGAGATACATGGGGAGAATGCCACATGAAGATGGAGAAAAATACTGGTCATGAGTCTACAAGGCACGGAAAACCAAGGACTGATTGACAGCAATAACTAGAAGTGAGTAGAGAAACATGGTACAGATTCTCCCTCAGAGTGTTCAGAAGGAATCAACCTTGCCAAGACCTTGATTTCAGACTTGTAGCCTCTAGATCTGCTAGAAATCAAGTTTGCTTCAAGTCACTAATTTTGTAATACTTTATTATGGCATCTCTAGGAAGCATATATTAACATATCACTTGTCTGTATTACATGGTTTAACAGTTAAGTAGTATTTATAACAGGAGCTGACCAGAGGAATATCAACAGTAGAGAAAAGTAGATAACATTACTGAGCACTTAGTCTGTTCCAGGTACTGTACTATCATTTTGCATGCTCACTTAATTTTCATAATAACCCTATGATATAGGTGCTATTATTATCCCCATTTTATAGAATGAGAAAATGAGGTTGAATAATTTACCCAAAGGTTAGTGAGAGGCAAAGCTGGGACTTCAACTCACTTTAAATCATTATGCTAAAGTGCTTTCAGTAATGCCAGAATGTGGGGAATTGGTTTTTTGTTGTTGTTAGTTACATATTTTAGCAGTTTTCAGAAAATGGTAAATGGTCAAAACATTTGTATAATAACAATACTAAATAATTAGAAAATAAAGAGAAATAAAATGAATCAAGTTCTACCACTATCATAAAATTATTTTTGGGGTGTGTGTGGAAATATTGTTTTCCAATTCAATAATAATTGGTGGACTCAACCCTGTGTTAGGTATTCTAATGATACAAAAACAAAAGACATTGCTCACAGGGAGTTTGGTGTCCAGGGAGCAATGTCTACAAGGGCATGGGATATATGGGGTAGTACAGGGCCTATTGCCTATATACATACATTCTTCAACTAAAATTTTTATTGATAATTATAGATGAACATAAAGTTTTAAGAAGTAATACAGAAAAGTTCCTTGTATACTTTGCCCACTTTCTTCCAGTGGTAATATATCGCAGAACTGTAGTATATCACCACAGCCTGAAAACTGACATTGATACAATCTGCCAATGCTTTTCAGAGTTCCCCAGTTTTACTTGTATTTATTTGTGTATGTATGTGTGTATGAATTGTAAGTTCTCTACAGTTTTATTACCTGTGTGGGTTTCTATATCAACCATCAAAATCAAAATACAGAACTATTCTATTTTGGATATCTAGCAAGATTCCCTCATGTTACCTCTTTAGAGCCACACCTACTGCCTCCCCCTCCAACACCAGCTGAAATGTCTAATTCCTGACAACTACTAATCTGTTCTCTATAATTTTGTAATTTCAAGGCTTTTATGTAAATGTAGTCATATAATGTGTGATTTTTGATATTATCTTTTTTCTACTCAACATAATTTCCTGAAGATTAAATTGTTACATGTATCAATAGTTTATTCTTTTTTTATTTTTGAGTACTATCCATGTACCAAGGATGTCCATATTTTTTTTAATTCATCCATTGAAGGACAGCTTGGCTATTTCCAGCTTTTGGATATTATGAATAGACCTGCTCTGAACATTCATTTACAGATTTTCTTTTCTGTGAACATAAGTCTTGATTCCTCTGAGACATGCTCCAGAGTGCAATTTTTGGGTAGTGTACTAATAGCATGTTTGTTTGATAAGAATCTGCTAAACTGTTTTCCAGTGTGGCTGTACAATTTTACATTCCCACCAGCAATGTATGAGTGATCCAGTTTTTCTGCATTTTTGGCAGTATTTGGTATTGTCATTATTTTCAAATTTTAGTTATTCTGATAGGTGTGTGATATCTCATTGTGGTTTTAATTTGCATTTACCTGGCTCCTAATGATTTTGAACATATTTTCATACAATGTATACATTTTGAAGGAATCTAGAAGAGAAAAATATCAGAGAAAAGGTGAGTTTTGAGTGAAGTGAATTCTGAGTCTGAACTACAAAAATGTACAAGATTTGGAACTGGAAGCAAAGGTGAGGAGGATGTCAGGACTCTCACTGTGGTTATAATATATGAGTCAAGTAAAAAATGATAAACCAAAATTTTAAAGAGTAAAAGCTACACATCTACTCTGTGTAAGTCAGTAGGCGAACTAGCTCATTTATTTATTTTTATTTTTTTTTAAGACTTTATTTATTTATTTGAGAGAGAAATAGCGAGAGAGAGAGAGAGAGAGAGAGAGCAGGAGCAGGGGAAGAGGGAGAAGCAGGCTCCCTGCTGAGCAGGGAGTCCAATGCAGGGCTCAATCCCAGGGCCTTGGGATAATGACCTGAGCTGAAGGCAGATGCTTAACCGAATGAGCCACCCAGGTGCCCTGAACTAGCTCATTTAATCTTCACAACCATCCTGTTATCATGCTTTATTGTTCCCATTGTGAAAATATATTCACTGTAGTGATGTTAAAAGTTGTAGAAACGGGCGCCTGGGTGGCTCAGTTGTTAAGCGTCTGCCCTCGGCTCAGGTCATGAGTCCAGGGTCCTGGGATCAAGCCCCACATCGGGCTCCCTGCTCTGCAGGAAGCCTGCTTCTCCCTCTCCCACTCTCCCTGCTTGTGTTCCCTCTCTCGCTGTGTCTCTCTCTGTCAAATAAGTAAATAAAATCTTAAAAAAAAAAAAGTTGTAGAAAGAAGGGGCACCTAGGTGGCTCAGTTGGTTAAGCAGCCGCCTTCAGCTTAGGTCATGATCCCAGAGTCCTGGGATTGAGTCCTGGGTCAGGCGCCCCTCACTCCGCTCGTACTTGCTCGCTCTCACTCTCTCTCTCAAATAAATAAATAAAATCTTTTTTTAAAAAGTTGTAGAAAGATAAAACAAAAAGAAAAAAGATGACATAATCTTTTCACAGTTAACTATTTGAAATATTTCTTTCAAGTCTTTCATTGTTTTATAAATATACACATACAGCATGTAAGTGTATTTGTAAATTGTGACATCACTGTATATATAATTTTTTTCTCTTTTTCTTCACATTATGAATGTTTTCTCAGAAGATTAAATATTATTTAAAATATCATTTTAAGTGTTCACAGAATATTCCATTAAAGGAATAAATCATAATTTATTTGAGCTTTTCCTTATCGTTGGTCCTTTAGGTTTCCAATGTTGTTATTATAAATGATGCTGCAATAGTGGCTTTGCAAATTATTGTCTGTTGGATTTCTGACTATTTGGTCAGTTTCTTAGAAGGGAAATCCTTGTATCAAAGGTTATGGGTTAGGAAATATTTGAAGACTTTTGGTATGCTTTGCAATTGCTTTCCAGAAAAGTTGTGCCAATTTACATTCCATGAGTGTAGGACAATGCTAGTTTTACCACACCCTTACCAAAACTAGATTATTATTTTTGGAATTTTTGATAATTTGGAAAAAGAAAAAATGGTATCACATTTAGTGTGTATTTCTTTATTATTGGTGAGGTTAGAAATTTTTCATACTTTTCAATCATTTATATTTGGTTCTGTAAGTTTCTTGGTCTCTTTTCTCATTTTCCTTTGATGTTATTATTGTTTTCCTTATTGGTTGAATTAAGATATGTTTCATTAACCCCATTTTGAAGATGAGGAAGCTGAGACCTAGAGAGATTATATAACCTCCTTAAGTTCACATACATAATAAAGGTAATTAAAAGTATCCTAATTCTTATTTTAGAGTCCTGTTCTTTTCTACCATGCCATGTCTCCTTTTAAGATAGTTGTCTTTGCTAATGAGGGACAACTGAGTTGTTCAACTCAGTTAACTTCCTGCTTAGTAAATATTTCCACAATCCATCATCTACCTCCATGTCAAAGCCATAGTTGTTCCTGTGAAGTTAATCATGATAATCCATATTATTCCTGGCCTCATCTAGAGCCCAAACACCCAAAGAAAGGGACTTGAATCCAATGCTGGTCACAAATAACTTTCTTGTTAGTCCTCTAGGACTTTTCTTCAACACAGATTTCCTCCCAGATTTTGCATTCTCCTATTGACCAGTCTGAGTTCAGTTACGAAAACAACTGAATCCAGGCAAACAGTTTAGAATGGGCATTTGTTCTATTTGATACCTAATCACTAGTTTGACTGAACTTTTCATGTTTCAATCAGTGTTTTCTTGCATAGTGCTGAAGCACCTGGAGTTAAAATTTGTGGATGAGAACAATGAGCAAATTTGAATCTAAAATAAGGCAACAGGTTGAGGGGCGCCTGGGTGGCTCAGCTGGTTAAGCATCTGCCTTCGGCTCAGGTCATGATCCCAGGGTCCTGGGATCGAGCCCCACATTGGGCTCCCTGCTTGTCAGAGAGCCTGCTTTTCCCTCTCCCTCTGCCTGCCGCTTCCCCTGCTTGTGCTCACTCTCTCTCTCTCTGTGTCAAATAAATTTAAAAAAAATAAAATAAGGCAACAGGTTGAGATAATGGGTTAGTTGGAGTAATTATATGCTGTAAAGAGTAAGAGTTCTCTAGATCCAACAAAGCTCTCAATCAGCTTGATGTATAGGAAGCTTATAAAATAAAAGATAAGCTCAAATCTGAAAATAACAAACTACCCTAAATGTAATTCCTCCCTTGGTATATGTTTCTGAGTCCACTGCATACAAAACACATACACATGAAGACAAAACCAACTATTACATTGAAACCAAAATACCCTACCAAATTTCCTGCTAAGGAGCTATAATAAATACAGCATTTGGCCATCCATAATTGCATTAAAAGTCTGCTGGCTGGTTCTCACTAACTGAGATTTAATTAGTGTCCAAGGAAACAAGAAATTCCTGTTTTAAAAAAAAATCAAATAAAACGGAAAAAACAAATTACAATTGGTGTGCACATTTTTCCTGGCACTGTGGCCTCTGAATAAATGTGGTGCAATGACCCAGACCTCTTTCCTTCTTGTGTATGTCTGTCTCTCTTTCCTTCCTCTTACTTAATGCAGCTTAAATAAAGGAACATCTGCTGGAACTCTGAAATAAGGATCCCTGCTTTTGGAAGACAAAGGAAAAAAAATAAGTATTTGTACAGATGTGTACAGCACAGCATGTAAGGTCTTTGCCAGAGAGAGCCCATGGACTGGAATTTGGCCATTTTTAGAAGGGAGCTACTTATTTTTAGCTTCAGGAGTAGAGAAAGTACTCTAAAAATCACTTAGTGGTCAGAGGGTTGACCTCTGGCATAGAAGAGAATGGGGTTCTATAAGAAAGATGGTAATAATATATAAGATAACTACCATCTCATGAACAGTGACCAGACACTGTGCTAAATATAGTATATACATTATCTCACTTAATCCTCACAAAATTCTAAAAGGGAGATATTAGTGTTATTCTAAGTCTAGGATAGTAAAGCTAAAATGAGTTAAGTCATTTGCCCAATCACTCCACTAAGAGGTTATAGAGCTGGTAATCAAACTCAAGATTACAAAGCTTTGTTTATTCCACTATACCATATTATCACATGGATGATTAATTTTAGTTTTAATTTTACTTAAATAGAAAAATAAAATAAGTGTCATCATTAATTCTACCACCCAATCTATACTACTTTTTTCTTATTAAAAATAAATGCAGAGACTTCCTGTCAAGACAACATGTTGTAGACCCATTTCCCCTTTCTCCTCACTAAGCAAAAATATAAACCCTGGAAATGGCCCAAGATAAACCAAAAGAGAACTCTGAAAGATGGTAGGAAGAAAGTGAACTACATGTAGTGTCCACCACTTGCAAGAAGAAGGTGACTTAGACCCAGTGTTTCCCTTCCCATGACTTAGTGACAAGGCAGCCCTGGTAGGTGCATTCTTTTCCTGGATCTAACTGGAGTCTGTCTGACAACATGAGATAAGCCTGACACTTACAGCAAGAGATATCAAGTGGGAGCTTGGACAAAAATCAAGAGCCCAGAGAGGCACTCATGCTATGTCTGAGACTGTCCTCCCTCCATGAGATATTAAGGTTGATAGAGATGGCAGGAGGGACCTAGCTATACAGCAGGTGACCTGGTTCAGGAAGTCTCTTTGTTCCCCTAATCATGAGAATCTCCTCCTGAACCTAGAAACCAGGGCTGGCAACCAGAACTATTAGGAGGGATGCATCTTTAATAAATGGCTGCCTCAGAATTCTCTTTGTCCTCTCAGGCCAGGAGTCTTCTTCTCTTACCCGGAGAAACTAGACATCTCAAAAGGGGTCAGACAATAGAGGGACTCCACCACAAACACACTCATGGAGATACACCCCACCCAGAAGGTCAGCCTGGGTAATCCTCTTCCATCCTCTCAGAAAACACCAATGAGAGACAGTGGGAGTCCCAGCAGCACCAACTAAACCAAGCAGACCAAAATAACCAAGCAAAGGCTATGAAAATTAAAATGCCATCAAAATTACAGCCCACAAAATGATACCAGGACTGGGTATGCACATGCTAAACTTACACAGGGTTACTTCCTGCTAAAATAAAAGAGTTTAAAAGGGCTTAGAGTATCCTAAAATAAGACAATGTCCATGATACACGAAATGTGTGGATGATACACTGAATCACAAACTAAATAAGACCATCAACTGACACCAACACCAAGATGAATCAAATATTGGATCTAGTCAACAATGTTTTTAAAGAAGCTGGGATACAGTGATTCTAAAAGCAATTACAACTTACATTAAATTTTTTAAAAAAGGAGAAAATCTCAGGGAAAAAATGAGAATGTTACCAGTTGTTAAGTATGTACTATTGTACAGAATCACTTGCTTTACCTTTATAACTTCATTTGATTCTTAACAAGACTCTAAGTTTGATTTTATAATCCCATTTTAATACAAGAAAACTGGTTTACCATAACCCCTAGCATAACCTATTGTATTACACCTTGACTTGACTCATTTACGTTGCCTATCTGATCTTTGTAGACATTTGAACTTGTCATCTCTGATAGGCATAAGCAGAGAGGGCACTTTAAGTAGGGTAAAGAGTGTGAGCGAAGACAGAGGAACAGAAATGATTATAGGACATTTGAAGGCAGTGAAGAGTCTGCCCAGAGCAAAGAGTATGTGTTGAGGAGGAACTGGAGAAAATAGTGAAGAGGCAAAGAGGGGTCAGATTACAGAAAAGAGAAAGAGAAATAGATAAAGGGAATAATGAAGGGAAAATGAGAGATAGATAGAAAAAGAGAGTGAGAGAGAGGAAAACAAGAACATTAAATGCCTACTAGGGGTTCCTAATTTTCCATTATTACCAGTTCCCTACATGCACACTGTATTTGAGCCAGTTTCTTAAAGTGCAATGCCTCTCTCTCATCTCTAGGTTTTTCCTAAATGCTATCCCCATTGCTTAGAATCTTTGCCCACAACCTTCTATTAACTTTTCAAGAATCAACTCAGAAATACTGTCAACTATTCCAGGAAGCCTTTCTTTAAAACCCCCTCCACCAGCCAGTTTCCCTCTTACCCATCCCCTCCTCCTATGATAAGTGTTTTCTCTATGTTCCCCTGACCTATTCTGCATGCCTCTGTCAGCTCTTATCCTGTTGTATTTATTCATCTGTCAGCGTTTTTTTCCTTTTTTTTGTTTTATTTATTTCTGTATCTCTTATTTCAAGTTTTTATTTAAATTCCAGTTAGTTAACATATAGTGCAATAATAGTTTTGGGAGGAGAATTTAGTGATTCATCACTTACATATAACACACAGTGCTCATCATACATAACAAGTGTCTTCCTTAATACCAATCATCCATTTAGCCCATCCCTCCTCCCACCACCCCTCCAGCAATCCTCAGTGTGCTCTCTATAGTTAAGAGTCTGTTTTATGCTTAGCCTCTCTCTCTTTTTTCCCTATGTTCATCTGTTTTGTTTCTTAAATTCCACATATGAACGAAATCATATGGTTTTTGTCTTACTTTGACATTTTTCACTTAACATAATACACACTAGCTTCATCCATGTTCAGGCAAATAGCAAGATTACATTATATATATACATATATATGTATATATATACCACTTCTTCTTTATCCATTCATCAGTTGATGAACATTTGGGCTCTTTCCATAATTTGGCTACTGTTGATAATGCTGCTATAAACATTGGGGTGCATGTGTCCTTTGAATCAGTATTTTTGTATACTTTGGATAAATACCTAGTAGTGCAATTGCTGGATCATAGGATAGTTCTATTTTTCACTTTTTGAGGAACCTCCATATTGTTTTCCAGAGTGACGGCACCAGTTTACATTCCCAACAGTGTAAGACGGTTCCCCTTTCTCTGCATCCTTGCCAACATCTGTTGTTTCCTGTGTTGTTAATTTTAGCCATTCTGAAAGGGGTGAGGTGGTATCTCACTGTGGTTTTGATCTGTATTTCCCTGATGATGAGTGATGTTACACATGATTTCATGTGTCTGTTAGCCATCTGTGCAGCTTCTTGGAAAAATGTTATTTCTTCTGCCCATCTTTTTATTTTTATATTTTATTTTATTTTTTAAATTAAATTTCGTTAGTTAATATACAGTGCAATATCAGTTTCTGAAGTAAAATTCAGTGATTCATCACTTACAACACCCAGTGCTCATCACAAGTGCCTCTTTAATACCCATCACCCATCTAGCTCATCCCCTACCTACTTCCTTCAGTTTGTTCTCCATCAGTTTGTTCTCCATCAATCCTCAGTTTGTTCTCCATCCTTAAGAGTCTCTTAGGGCTTGTTTCCCTCTCTTCTTCTTCTTCTTTTTTTTTCCCTTCCCATATGGTCATCTGTTTTCTTTCTTAAATTCCACATATGAGAGAGATCATATGGTATTTGTGTTTCTCTGGCTGATTTATTTCACATAGCATGATACATTCTAGCTCCATTCACCTTTTTGCAAATGGCAAGAATTCATTCTTTTGGATGGCTGAATAATATTAGATAGTCTGCCTACTTCTCAACTGGATTATTTGTTTTTTGGGGTGTTGGCTTTGATAAGTTCTTTATGAAGTTTGGATACTAACCCTTTATAAGCTGTATCATTTGCAAATATCTTCTCCCATTCTGAAGATTGCCTTTTAGTTTTGTTGCTTGTTTCCTTTGATGTGCAGAAAATTTTTCTCTTGATGATGTCCCAATAGTTCATTTTTGCTTTTATTTTCCTTCCCTCCAGTGACATGGCTAGTAAGAAATTGCTACAGCCGATGTCAAGGAGGTTGCTGCCTGTGTTCTCCTCTAGGATTTTGATGGTTTCCTAACATTTAGGTCTTTCATCCATTTTGAATTTATTTTCATGTATGATGTAAGAAAGTGGTCCAGATTCATTCTTTTGAGTGTTGCTGTCCGGTTTTCCCAACACCATTTGTTGAAGAGACTGTCTTTTTTCCATTGGATATTCTTTTCTGCTTTGTCAAAGATTAATTGGCCATGTAGTTGTGGGTCCATTTCTGAGTTTTCTATTCTGTTCCATTGATATCTGTGTCTGTTTTTGTGCCAGTACCAAACTGTCTTGATGACTACAGCTTTGTAATATAGCTTGAAGCCTGGAATTGTGATGCCTCCAGCTTTGATTTTCTTTTTCAGAGTTGCATTGGGTATTTGGAGTCTTTTGTGGATCCATACAAATTTTAGGATTGTTTGTCCTAGCTTCGTGAAAAATGTTCGTGGTATTTTGATAGGGATTACATGAAATTTATAGATTGCTTTGGGTGTATAGACATTTTAACAATGTTTGTTCTTCCAATCCATGAGCATGGAATGTGTTTCCATTTCTTTGTGTCCTCTTCAATTTATTTCATAAGTGTTCTATAGTTTTCAGTGTACCGGTCTTTTACCTCTTTGGTTAGGTTTATTCCTAGGTATCTTATGTTGTTTGTTGCAATTGTAAATGGGATCGAGTCCTTGATTTCTCTTTCTATTGCTTCATTATTGGTGTATAGAAATGCAAAAGATTTCTGTACATTGATTTTGTATCCTGTGACTTTTCTGAATTCATGTGTCAATTCTAGCCATTTTTTTGGTGGAGTCTTTCAGATTTTCTACATAGAGTATCATGTTGCCTGAGAATAGTACAAGTTTGAGAACTTCCTTGCCAATTTGAATACCTTTTATACCTTTTTGTTTTCTGATCACTGAGGCTAGAACTTCCAATACTGTGGTAAATAACAATGGTGAGAGTTGACATTCCTGTCTTCTTCCTGACCATAGAGGGAAAACTCTTAGTTTTTCCCCATTGAGGATGATATTAGCTGCTTGTCTTTCATATTTGGCCTTTATGATGTTGAGGTACGTTCTCTGTATTCCCACTTTTTTCAGGGTTTTTATCAAAATTGGATGGTGTACTTTGTCAAATGCTTTTTCTGCATCTATTGAGAGGATCATATGGTTCCTATTCTTTCTTTTATTTAATATGGTGCATCACCTTTATTGATTTGGGAATATTGAACCACCTCTAGAGCCCAGGAATAAATCCCAATTGATTGTGGTGAATGATTCTTTTAATGTACTGTTGGATTCAATTTACTAGTATTTTGTTGATAATTTTGCATCCATGTTCATCAGGGATAGTGGCCTGCAATTTTCTTTTTTAGTGGGATCTTTGCCTGGTTTTGGAATCAAGGTAATGATGGTCTCCTAGAATGGAAAGTTATCTTTCCATTTCTATCTTTTTGGAACAGTTTGAGAAGAATAGGTATTAACTCTTTTTAAAAGTTTGGTAGAATTTGCCTGTGAAGTCATCTGGTCCTGGACTTTGTTTATTGGGAGATATTTGATTACTGATTCAATTTCTCTGCTGGTTATGAGTCTGTTCAAATTTTCTATTTCTTCCTGTTTGAGTTGGGTAATTTATATGCTTCTTGGAATTTATCCATTTCTCTCAGATTGTCAGATTTTGTGGCATATAATTTTTCACAATATTCTCTTATAATTGTTTCTATTTCTGTGGTGTTGGTTGATTTTTCCTCTCTCATTCATAATTTTATTTATTTAGGTCCTTTCTTTTTTTGAAAAGTCTGGCTAGGGGTTTATCACTTTTATTATATTTTTCAAAGAACCAGCTCCTGCTTTCAATAATTTGTTCTACTGTTCTTTTATTCTATATCGTTTATTTCTGCTCTAATCTTTATTATTTCCATTTCTTCTGCTGGCTTTAGGCTTCATTTTTTATACTTTTTCTAGGTCCTTTAGGTGTAAGGTTAGGTTTTGTATTTGAGATTTTTCTTGCTTCTTGAGGTAGGCCTGTATTGCTATATACTTTCTTCTTAGGACCAATTTTGATGCAGCCCAAAGGTTTTATTTTTTATTTATTTATTTTTTAAATTTTACTATGTTATGTTAATCACCATACATTATATCATTAGTATTTGATGTAGTGTTCCATGATTCATTGTTTGCGTATAACACCCAGTGCTCCATTCAATACGTGCTCTCTTTAATACCCATCACCAGGCTAACCCATCCCCCCACTGCCCTGCCCTCTAGAACCCTCAGTTTGTTTCTCAGAGTCCATAGTCTCTCATGGTTCGTCTCCCACTCCAATTTCCCCCCCTTCATTTTTCACTTCCTGCTATCTTCTTCTTTTTTTATTTTTTAACATATAATGTATTATTTGTTTCAGAGGTACAGGTCTGTGATTGAGCAGTCTTACACAATTCACAGCGCTCAACATACCACATACCCTCTCCAATGTCTATCACACAGCCACCCCATCCCTCCCACCCCCCACTACTCCAGCAACCCTCAGTTTGTTTCCTGAGATTAAGAATTCCTCATATCAGTGAGGTCATATGATACATGTCTTTCTCTGATTGACTTATTTTGCTCAGCATAATACCCTCCAGTTCCATCCACATCGTTGCAAATGGCAAGATTTCATTCCTTTTGAGGGCTGCATAATATTCCATTGTGTGTGTGTGTGTGTGTGTGTATATATATATATATATATATATATATATATATATATATACCACCTCTTCCTTATCCATTCATCTGTCGATGGACATCTTGGCTCTTTCCATAGTTTGGCTATTGTGGACATTGCTGCTATAAACATCAGGGTGCACGTACCCCTTTGGATCCCTACATTCATATCTTTGGGGTAAATACCCAGTAGTGCAATTGCTGGGTCGTATGGTAGCTCTATTTTCAACTTTTTGAGGAACATCCATACTATTTTCCAGAGTGGCTGCACCAGCTTGCATTCCCACCAACAGTGTAGGAGGGTTCCCCTTTCTCCACATCCGTGCCAACATCTGTCGTCTCCTGTCTTGTTAATTTTAGCCATTCTGACTGGTGTGAGGTGGTATCTCATTGAAGTTTTGATTTGGATTTCCCTGATGCCAAGCAATGTTGAGCACTTTTTCATGTGTCTGTTGGCGATTTGGATGTCTTCTTTGAAAAAATGTCTGTTCATGTCTTCTGCCCATTTCTTGATGGATCATTTGTTCTTTGGGTGTTGAGTTTCATAAGTTCTTTATAGATTTTGGATACTAGCCCTTTATCTGATATATCACTTACAAATATCTTCTATCATTCTGTCGGTTGTCTTTTGGTTCTGTTGACTGTTTCCTTTGCTGTGCAAAAGTTTTTTATCTTGATGAAGTCCCAGTAGTTCATTTTTGCCCTTGCTTCCCTTGCCTTTGGTGATGTTTCTAGGAAGAAGCTGCTGTGGCTAAGGTCAAGAGGTTGCTGCCTGTGTTCTCCTTTAGGATTTTGATGGACTCCTGTCACACATTTAGGTCTTTACACCATTTTGAGTCTATTTTTGTGTGTGGTGTAAGGAAATGGTCCAGTTTCATTCTTCTGCATGTGGCTGTCCAATTTCCCCAACACCATTTGTTGAAGAGACTGTCTTTTTTCCATTGGACATTCTTTCCTGCTTTGTCAAAGATTAGTTGACCATAGAGTTGAGGGTCCATTTCTGGGCTCCCTATTCTGTTCCATTAATCTATGTGTCTGTTTTTGTGCCAGTACCATACTGTCTTGATGATGACAGCTTTGTAATAGAGCTTGAAGTCCAGAATTGTGATGCCACCAGCTTTGCTTTTCTTTTTCAACATTCTTCTGGCTATTCAGGGTCTTTTCTGGTTCCATACAAATTTTAGGATTATTTGTTTTATTTCTTTGAAAAAAGTTGATGGTATTTTGATAGGGAATGCATTAAATGTGTAGATCGTTCTATGTAGCATTGATATCGTCACAATATTTGTTCTTCCAATCCATGAGTGTGGAACATTTTTTCATTTCTTTGTGTCTTCTTCAATCTCTTTCATGAGTATTTTATAGGTTTCTGAGTACAGATTCTTTGCCTCTTTGGTTAGATTTATTCCTAGGTATCTTATGGTTTTGGGTGCGATTGTAAATGGGATCGACTCCTTAATTTCTCTTTCTTCTGTCTTGTTGTTGGTGTATAGAAATGCCACTGATTTCTGTGCATTCCTTTTATGTCCTGCCTCTTTACTGAATTCCTGCATGAGTTCTAGAAGTTTTGGGGTGGAGTCCTTTGAGTTTTCCACATAAAGTATCATATCATCTGCAAAGAGTGAGAGTTTGACTTCTTCTTTGCCAATTTGGATGCCTTTTATTTCTTTTTGTTGTCTGATTGCTGTGGCTAGGACTTCTAATACTATGTTGAATATCAGTGATGATAGTGGACATCCCTGATGTGTTCCTGACCTTAGGGGGAAAGCTCTAGGTTTTTCCCCATTGAAAATGATATTCGCTGTGGGCTTTTCACAGATGGCTTTTATGCTATTGAGGTATGTACCCTCTATCCCTATACTCTGAAGAGTTTGATCAAGAAAGGATGCTGTACTTTGTCAAATGCTTTTTCTGCATCTATTGAGAGCATCATATGGTCTTGTACTTTCTTTTATTAATGCATTGTATCACATTGATTGATTTGCAGATGTTGAACCAACCTTGCAGCCCAGGGATAAATCCCACTTGGTCGTGGTGAATAGTCCTTTTAATGTACTGTTGGATCCTACTGGCTGGCATTTGGTGAGAATTTTTGCATCCATGTTCATCAAGGATATTGGTCTGTAATTCTCCTTTTTGAATGGGTCTTTGTCTGGTTTTGGGATCAAGGTAATGGTGGCCTCATAAAATGAGTTTGGAAGTTTTCCTTCCCTTTCTATTTTTTGGAACAGTTTCAGAAGAATAGGTATTAATTCGTATTTAAATGTTTGGTAGAATTCGCCTGGGAAGCCATCTGACCCTGGGATTTTGTTTTTTGGGAGATTTTTGATGACTGCTTCAATTTCCTTAGTGGTTATCGGTCTGTTCAGGTTTTCTATTTCTTCCTGGTTCAGTTTTGGTAGTTGATACATCTCTAGGAATGCATCCATTTCTTCCAGATTATCTAATTTGCTGGCATATTGTTGCTCATAATATGTTCTTATAATTGTTTGTATTTCTTTGGTGTTGGTTGTGATCTCTCCTCTTTCATTCATCATTTTCTTTATTTGGGTCCTTTCTCTTTTCTTTTTGATAAGTCTGACCAGGGGTTTATCAATCTTGTTAGTTCTTTCAAAGAACCAGCTCCTAGTTTTGTTGATCTGTTCTACTGTTCTTTTGGCTCCTATTTCACTGATTTCTGCTCTGATCTTTATTATTTCTCTTCTCCTGCTGGGTTTAGGCTTTATTTGCTGTTCTTTCTCCAGCTCCTTTAGGTGTAGGGTTAGGTTGTGTACTTGAGACCTTTCTTGTTTCTTGAGAAAGGCTTGTATTGCTATATACTTTCCTCTTAGGACTGCCTTTGCTGCATCCCAACGATTTTGAACAGTTGTGTTTTCATTTTCATTGGTTTCCATGAATTTTTTAAATTCTTCTTTAATTTCCTGGTTGACCCATTCATTCTTTAGTAGGATGCTCTTTAGCCTCCTTGTATTTGAGTTCCTTCTGACTTTCCTCTTGTGATTGAGTTCTAGTTTCAAAGCCTTGTGGTCTGAAAATGTGCAGGGAATGATCCCAATCTTTTGGTACCAGTTGAGACCTGATTTGTGACCTAGGATGTGATCTATTCTGGAGAATGTTCCATGGGCACTAGAGAAGAATGTGTAATCTGTTGCTTTGGGATGGAATGTTCTGAATATATCTGTGAAGTCCATTTGGTTTAGTGTGTCATTTAAAGTCTTTATTTCTTTGTTGATCTTTTGCTTAGATGATCTGTCCATTTCAGTGAGGGGGGTGTTAGAGTCCCCCACTATTATTTTATTGTTGTCGATGTGTTTCTTTGCTTTTGTTATTAATTGCCTTATATAATTGGCTGCTCCCATGTGAGGGGCATAGATATTTACAATTTTTAGATCTTCTTGTTGGATAGACCCTTTAAGTAGGATATAGTGTCCTTTCTCATCTCTTATTACAGTCTTTGGTTTAAAATATAATTTGTCTGATATAAGGATTGCCACCCCAGCTTTCTTTGCTGTCCATTAGCATGGTAAATAGTTCCCCCCCCACTTTCAATCTGGGGGTGCCTTTGGGTCTAAAATGAGTCTCTTGCAGACAGCATATCGATGGTTCTTGATTTTTTATCTAATCTGATACCTGTGTCTTTTGATTGGGGCATTTAGCCCATTTACATTCAGGGTAACTATTGAATGATATGAATTTATTGTCATTGTACTGCCTGTAAGGTGACTGTTACTGTATATTGTTTGTGTTCCTTTCTGGTCTATGTTACTTTTAGGCTCTCTCTTTGCTTAGAAGACCCCTTTCAATATTTCTTGTAGGGCTGGTTTTGTGTTTGCAAATTCCTTTAGTTTTTGTTTGTCCTGGAAGCTTTTCATCTCTCCTTCTATTTTCAAGGACAGCCTAGCTGGATATAGTATTCTTGGCTGCATATTTTTCTCATTTAGTACTCTGAAGATATGCCAGTCTTTCTGGCCTGCCAAGTCTCTGTGGATAGGTCTGTTGCCAATCTAATGTTTCTACCACTGTAGGTTACATATCTCTTCTCTCGAGCTGTTTTCACAATTTTCTCTTTGTCTCTGGGACTCATAAGTTTTATTATTAGATATCGGAGTGTTGACCTATTTTTATTGATTTTGAGGAAGGGTCTCTGAGCCTCCTGGATTTTGATGCCTGTTTCCTTCCCCAAATTAGGGAAATTCTCTGCTATAATTTGCTTCAATATACCTTCTGCCCTTCTCTCTCTTTCTTCTTCTTCTGGGATCCCAATTATTCTAATATTGTTTCATCTTATGGTATCACTTATCTCTCGAATTCTGCCCTCATGATCCGGTAGTTGTTTATCTCTCTTTTTCTCAGCTTCTTTATTTTCCATTATTTGGTCTTCTATATCACTAATTTACTCTTCTGCCTCATTTATCCTAGCAGTTAGAGCCTCCATTTTCGATTCACCTTATTAATAGCCTTTTTGATTTCGACTTGGTTAGATTTTAGTTCTTTATTTCTCCAGAAAGGGTTTCTCTAATATCTTCCATGCTTTTTTCAAGCCCAGCTAGTATCTTTAAAATCGTCATTCTGAACTCTCATTCAGACATCTTACTAATGTCCATATTGGTTAGGTCCCTGACAGTTGGTACTCCCTCTTGTTCTTTTTGTTGAGGTGATTTTTTCCGTCTTGTCATTTTGTCCAGAGAAGAATAGATGATGAGAGAACAAAATGCTAACAGGGTAACAACGACCCCAGAAAAATATACACTAAACAAATCAGAAGAGACCTTATACCGGGGTAAAAGAAAGAGAACGAAGGAAAAAGAAAAAAGAAAGAAAAAGAAAAAGATAAAAACAGACAAAAAAAAACCCATAATATGATCAAATATGATCAGGCTGGTACATAGATCAGTGCCACACACTAGATTTTGGGCTTATTTTGGTCTGTTAGAAGAATGTGCCTCCCAGAATTTTAAAGAAAGAGAAACTTATATATGTACAAAAATAAGGGTAAATACAATGAAGGGATGGAATATGACTGTAAAGATGAAAATTATACAAGATTTTATAAAAGAAATTGATAAGCTAAGAAGTTGGTTGAAAAAAGAAAGAAGAGGGTTTAAAAAAAAAAAAGGGAGAGAATGTGATCAAGCAGGAGACTAGAAGAAAGCCATACACTAGAGATTTAGGGTATATTTTGGTCTGTTAGAAGAAACTGTATCCCAAAATTTTAAAGAGAGAACAACTTATATATATATATATATATATATATATATATATATATATATATATATATCCCAAAAATGAGGTTAACTACTATGAAGGGATAGAATATGACTCTAAAAAATTAAAAAAGATTTTTTAAAAAAAGGATTGATAAGATGTTGGTTGAAAAAGGGAAAAGGAAAAATTCAAAAAATAAAAAAAAGAAAGAAAAAGTTAAAAAAAATTGACTTTGAAAGACTAAAGAATCATGGGGAAAAAAGCCATGAATTCTATGTGTTGTATTCCCCTAGTGCTGGAGTTCTGCCGTTCTCATTGATCAGTAAATTTGGTCTTGGCTGGCTGTTCTTGCTGATCTTCTGGGGGAGGGGCCTGTTGTTGTGGTTCTCAAATGTCTTTGCCTGAGGTGGAATTGCCCCACCCTTGCTGGGGGCTGAGCTAAGTAATTTGGGGGGTTTGCTCTCGGGAGCTTTTGTTCCCTGCAAGCTTTCTGTACAGCTTTGGAGGATGAGGGTGAAAATGGCGGCCTCCCAGTCTCCGCCCTGGAGGAGCTGAGAACTCGGGGCCCCACTCCTCAGTGATCCCCCAGAGAAAAGCAGTCAATCACTCCCGTCTCCCTGGTCTCAGCCGCAATCCATGCTCACCCGGCCTGTGACTGAACGTTTCTATCTCTGGCACTAGACCTCGTGTGGAGTCTCCAAACCCAGCAGATTCCTGCAGTGCGCTGCCATGCCACTCCTCCTGGGAGAGGAAGGGGAGTCTCCCCGGATCTGCCACTTGTTGGGTCCCTGCTGGAAGAGCCTTGGCCTGACTGTGCTGCGGATCACAGTTTATGGCAACCCCGAGCTGAGAGCCCACTCCTCAGCTCCATCTCTGCAGCCGGCTTCCCTGCTCCCATACCTGGGAGCTCTGCCACACTCAGGCACCCCCGGTCTTTTTGAGACCCCGAGGGTCCTGAGACCACACTGTCCCAGCGAGGGTTCCACCCCCCACTTAGCCACTGGAGCGACGTCCCTCAGCAGAGCCGACTTCTAAAATTTCCGATTTTGTGCTCTGCTGCTCTATCACTTGCCAGAAGCGGCCGACAGAGGCCCCCTCCCCCGCCGTCTATCCTCCTGAATATCGCCTCGGATACACTTCCCCGCACGTCCTACCTTCCAGAAAGTGGTTGTTTTTCTGTTCAGAGGGTTGTTGCTATTCTTTTTTTCGATCTCCTGTTGAGTTTGTAGGTGTTCAGAATGGTTTGATCCCTATCTAGCTGAATTCCCCAAAGGTTTTAGAATATCATGTTTTCATTTTCATTTGTTTCCATGTGTGTGTTTTTTTTTATTTCTTCTTTAATATCTTGGTTTACCCATTCATTCTTTAGTAGGATATTTTTTAATCTATGTATTTGTGGTCTTTCCAAGTTTTTTTCTTGTGGTTGACTTCAAGTTTCATAACCTTGTGGTCTGAAAATATGCATGGTATGATCTCAATCTTTCTGTAATTGTTCAGGACCGTTTGTGACCCAGTATGTGATCTATTTTGGAGAATGGACCATGTGTACTAAAAAAAAAAAAAATTGTGTATTCTGATGCTTTAGTATGAAATTTTCTGAATATATCTGCTAAGTCCATCTTGTCCAGTGTGTCATTCAAAGGCATTGTTTCCTTGTTGATTTCTGCTTAGATGATCTGTCCATTGTCGTAAGTGGGGTGTTAAAGTCCACTGCTATTATTGTATTATTATCAATGAGTTTATGTTTGTTATTAATAACTTTTTATATTTGGGTGCTCCTATGTTGGTGACATAAATATTTACAATTGTTTGATCTTTTTGTGGGATAGACCCCTTTATTATGATATAGTGCCCTTCTTCATTTCTTGTTACAGTCTTTATCTTTTATTTTTTTAAGATTTTATTTATTTGGGGGAGAGAGAGCACGCACAAGCAGAGGGGAGGGGTAGAGGGAGAGGGAGAAGCAGGCTCCCCGCAGAGCAGAAAGCCTGATGCGGGACTCCATCCCAGGACCCTGAGATCATGACCTGAGCCAAATGCAGATGCCCAACTGACTGAGTCACCCAGGCGCCCACAGTCTTTGTTTAAATCTAGTTTGTGTGATATAAGTATGGCTACTCTGGTTTTCTTTTGACATCATTAGTATGATAGATGGTTCTCCATCCCCCACTTTCAATCTTCAGGTGTCTTTATGTCTAAAATGAGTCTCTTGTAGGCAGCATACTGTTGAGGGTTTTGTTTGTTTGTTTGTTTTTTTAATCCATTCTGATACCCTATGTCTTTTGATTGGAACATTTAGTCCATTTACATTCAGAGTGATTAGTGATAGATATGAATTTATTGCCATTGTGTTATCTGTAATGTTGGTGTTTCTGGTGATGTTCTCTCTTCCTTTCTAGTCTTTGTTGCTTTTGGTCTTTCTTTCCCACTCAAAGAGTCCCCTTTAATATTTCTTGCAGGGCTGGCTTAGTGGTCATGAAATCCTTTAGGAAACTGTTTATCTCTCCTCCTATTCTGAATGACACACTTGCTGGAAAGAGCATTCTTGGCTGCATATTGTTCCTATTCAGCACATTGAATATATCATTCTACTCTCTTTTGGCCTGCCAAGTTTCTTTGGACCGATCTGCTGCAAACTTATTTGTCTTCCCTTGTAAGTTAAGGACTTCTTTTCTCTTGCTGCTTTTACAATTTTTTCAGTATCTTCATATTTTGCCAATTTAACTATGCTATTTCTTGGTGTTGGCCTGCTTTTGTTGATTTTGATGGGAGTTCTCTGTACCTCCTGGATTTGGATATCTGTCTCCTTCCCCAGATTAGGGAAGTTTTCAGCTAAAATTTCCTGAAATAAACCTTCTGCCCCCTTTCCCTCTGTTCTTCTTCTGGGACTCCTATGATGCAAATGTTATTATGCTTTATGGATTTGCTTATTTCCCTAAGTCTACATTAAGGATCCAATATTTTGTTTCTCTCTTCTTTTTGCTTCATTATTTTCCAGAATTCTATGTTCTAAATCATTTATTCATTCTTCCAATTCTTCCATCTTTGTCATCAACACATCCAGCCAGTTTCACATCTCAGTCATAGAATTTTTTATTTCCACCTGACTAATGTTTGGGTCTTTTATCTCTGTAGTAAGGGACTCCATGGTGTCTTCTATGATTTTGTCAAGTCCAGCTAGTATCCTTATGATTGCTGGCTTAAATTCTGGATCAGGCGTATTACTTATATCTCTTTCGATTAGATCCTTGGCTGTGACCATCTCCTGTTCTTTCTTTTGGGATGAATTCCTCCATCTTGGCATTTTGTCTAGGTCTGTGTCTTCCTCTGTGTGTTAGGTAAACCTGTTATGTTTCCTTCTCTTGAGAGTAATGGCTTTATTAAGAAGGGCTCTTCAGGAAGTGTTTCTGGTGTTTGCTGTGTACACTCTGCTGCTGTGTTTTTGCTGCTCTTTTCTTCTGCTCAGTCCTCTCCAGAGTTTCTGCTTGCCTGCAGTGGGGAGTGTTTGGACCTTGGCCAGAGTGTGGTGAGTTTTTTTAGGTGTGCTCTGGTCTGCTTGTTAAAAGAGACCTGATTCAATGATTCATTAGTTGAATTTGAATTAAAAAAAAGAAAAATTAAAAAAATATATATTTACCATATGATGCAGCAATTCCACTTGGGTATATATCCAAAAGAACTGAAAACAGGGTCTGTAAGAGGTATTTGTACACCCATGTTCACAATAGCATTATTCACAATAGTCAAAAGGTGATACTAACCCGTGTCCATTGATGGATGAAGGGATAAAAAGAGAGAGAGAGACATGATTCTATTTCCCCTTTGCTGAAATTTTGCAGCACTTTATGGTCATAGGTGTGGTGAGGGCATGGGGTTTGTGCTGGTCTTTTGGGGGAGGGGCCCACTGCTCTGGTTCTCAGGCACACTTGCCCTAGTAAAGCAGCACCTGCTGAGCACAGAAGTTTGGGTCTTGGTGTAAGCGGTTGATGCCAATACTGTTGGTGCTGTGCTGCTCACTGAACTTAGTTCATGCTGGGGGGGGGAGGGAAATGGCACCAGCCCTCTCTCTCTTCCCTGGAGAGGGGAATTTGTGCTCACTGCTATCCACTATACCCTCACAGAAGAGTGAATAATCTCCCCTCATGTGTCCAAGGCATTTCCCAGTTCTGTGCCTTCACACTGTCCATGTCCAAGCCATCTGCCCACTCAGCAGCACAGTGTATGTGATTTTTATCCCAGTCAAGGTGGCCGAGTTTTAAAACTCCAAACTTTAGGGACATGGCATGGTGTGGACCCATGTGGGTTCTCTTGGGGAGTGTCTTGCTATGCTGGGGCTGGTGCAGGTTTGTCCCAGAAGGGCAGTCACATTAAAGAGTAAGAGCTTGGAGTTTGGAGCAAAGCAGGTGTCTCTGTGCCTATGCTGAAGGGTGGGGGAGCATAATGGTACCTGTTGGCTCTTTTGTCCCTGGAGAGGCAATGTCACCTCTCAAAGGTGTGCTCCAAAAAGGGTTAACCATCTCTCCCAGTGTGTTCCAGGGGATCCTCAGATCACGCCATCTGCTACTGAGCTCTCTGCCCTGCTTCTTCACCGGAGTACTACATCACCAAGTTCCTCACCAATCATGCCACGGACCTCTAAAACTCCAGTCTTTGAGCCCCACTGTTTGTAAAAATTCACGATAATCAGCCCCTCTCATTTTCCCAGTTAATGGCTTTGGGGAAGTGTTTTCCTTGGGTGATCCCCTGTGCATTCCTCTCTCTCTCTCCCTCTCTGTCTCTCTCTCCTTTCTCCGTGATCAGGGCTCCCTCCTCTCCACAGCACCCATGATACTTTTCTCCCCCAAATCATGTTTTTGCATCTCCTACCTTCCATAATTTTTTTCCCCAATGACTGTGAACTCTGAAGGCAGAGACAAAATTGCATTAATTTCTGTAGTCTAAACATCTAGCATAATACCCTGCATGTGTTCGAAGTTCAATACATTTTTGTTGAATGAATAAATGAAGGACAAGTACTACACCTGGTACTTAACATGTTATCTCATTTGTTCTTCACCTCAACACACATCACTGATGAAATCTAAGTCAATGGAAGCAACAAGCTTGAGAGACAAGGACATTCCAGGCAAAGATGCAGACAGAGATGGCATGAGAGAACATGCTGCATTTGAGGAAATATAAGGAATTTGGTATGATTAACATATAGAGTGTGAGGTGGGGAGTGAGGACAACACTCACTCCATCTTTAGCCCTCCATCTGTTATCTGTTTTAATGCCTGCACAATGACCTCCCTCAGGGCTACTGTTCCAGGACCCTTGGAGGTTAGTGTATGCCCTGACTGGAATGTGGGAAGGTTTCTTATGATCTTACCGAAAGTGGCACACAGGTGGTGCCACTTTGGATAACTAGTAGAGGTAATTGATGCACAAGTGGTACCACTTTAGGTAACTACCCTTTGACCTCACCAAATTCTCCTCATTCTATAAAAGCTGAGGACTGAGGTTTAGATGGGGAGTGGGGAATAGTTGTGTGGCACTTGGGTTGTCTGTCTGCCTGATCCCCCATCAGTAAATTACCCTGAATAAAACTCCATAAATGGTATGGAGTGGTTTGTTTTGTTTTTCAGTCTCAAAGTGATTTCTCAGTCCAGCGGATGCCTTACTATTTGCTTTCCACCTTTGAACAATTGGCAAGCCAGGCAGGAGATCAAAAATGAAACAAGCATGAATAGGAGTTGTGCCAGGGGAAGGGGGAAATCCCAGGTTGGCCAGCCACCTCCACATGTGGGGAGATTTGGCTGGGACTTTTTAACATTTCAGACCAGAGCAAGAGTACAGGGTTGTCCTGAAAATGTCCCAGGGATTGTTAAATATGGTAGGGAAAAGGAAAGGGAGAAGGGAAAATTAACAAGCTATTGTGGTGGTAACTTGGCCATTGATCTGTACATTATGAGACACCATGGAAAGGGAAGTACAACTAAGGGGAGAATTGGAACAGATTAGAGTGTTGGCTTTGGAAAAGGACTACTTACAAGCTGCATCTTCCTCTAATATGAACATTATGTCCAAGAGAACCCAACAGCAAGAGTAACACTTAGAAGTTATGGTATGTAAGATGGCAAAGATGCATGGGTACAGACTACCATTCACTAAAGTGAGAACTATTATATTTCAAGAGAATTGTAACCCTAAAGCATGGAATCCCTAGGATAATGACTCCTCTGATCAGGAGGACTTTATCAGAGATGAGGAAAATTATTTTACAGGCATGCCTTTTGATTCAAAGAAATACCCAGGCCACTTGTGAGCCTGGGAATGGCCAAGAAGAAATTCCCACTAGTCAAAAAACAACTATGAGGGAATATTCCACCATTGAATTAATGGAGCTAACTACTGTTTTAAAGAAAAGGGGTAAGAACGGGAGATAGCTTGGGTGTTATGACTGTGGGAACCTGGGGGAGGTGGTATTATGTTAAATAGGTTTCAGATGTTTAAAATGATCTCAGTCACTGCTCAACCTGCCTTGTGACAAAGATTATATGCCATAGGCATGAGTGAGAATCAAGGGTGCATAGCTAATTTGCTTGATTGGATAAATCCTAACATCAAGACAACTTTGCCTAGTGCAAGTGTGTTCCTTCCCCTCCAATACACTAGACCTCTATGGAAGAAGTAAAATAAATTATACCTGAACCAGGGATGAAACAAGCCATTTATGCTCAGTATTTTACTTTTTTCAAATTTTTATGTAAATTCTAGTTAGTTAACATATAGTGTAATATTGGTTGCAGGAAGAGAATGTAGTAATTCATCACTGCTAAATCCATCTGGTCCAGGGTGTCATTCAAAGGCATTGTTTCCTTGTTGATTTTCTGCTTAGATTATCTGTCCATTGTTGTGTGTGGGATGTTAATGTCCCCTAGGATTATTGTATTACTATCAATGAGTTTCTGTATGTTTGTTATTAATTGCTTTATGTATTTGGGTGCTCCTAAGTTGGGGGCATATATATTTACAATTGTTAGATCTTCTTTTTATTATTTTATTTTATTTATTTATTTGAAGAGAGAGAGAGACAGTGAGAGAAGGAACACAAGCAGGGGGAGTGGGGGAGGGAGAAGCAGGCTTCCCGCAGAGCAGGGAGCCCAATGTGGGGCTCGATCCCAGGACCCCGGGATCATAGCCTGAGCCAAAGGCAAGATGCTACACCGACTGAGCCACCCAGGCGCCCTACAATTGTTAGATCTTCTTGATGGATAGACCCCTTAAATATGATATAATGCCCTTTCTCATCTCTTGTTACAGTTACTGGTTTAAAATATACTTTCTCTGACATAAGTATGGCTACTCCAGCTTTCTTTTGGCATCTATTAGCATGACAGATTGTTCTCCAGCCCCTCATTTTCAATCTGCTGGTATTTTTATATCTAAAATGAGTCTCTTTAGGCAACATATAGATGGGTCTTGTTTTGTCCATTCCAATACCCTATGTCTTTTGATTGGAGCATTTAGTCAATTTACATTCAGAATGATTTTTGATAGATATGAATTTAGTGCCATTGTGTTATCTGTAAAGTTGGTGTTTCTGGTGATGTTCTGTGTTCTTTTTTAATCTTTGTTGCTTTTCATCTTTCTTTCCACTGAAAGCATTCCTTCTAATATTTCTTCTTTTTTCTTTTTAAGATTTATTTGTTTATGTTAGAGAGAGAGAGTACGAGCAGGGTGAGTGGCAGAGGGAGAGGGAGATAATCTCAAGCAGACTCCCCACTGAGTGGGGATCCCAATGCGGGTCTTGATCCCACAACCCTGACATCATGACCTGAGCTGAAATCAAGTGTTGGATGTTTAAATGACTGAGCCACCCAGGTGCCCCTCCCTTTTTATATTTCTTGCGGGACTGGTTTAGTGGTCACAGACTCCTTTAGTTTTTGTTGTCTGGGACACTCTTTATCTCCTATTCTCAATGACAGCATTGCTGGATAAAGTATTCTTGGCTGCATATTTTTGCCATTCAGCATGTTGAATATATCATAGCACTCACTTCCTGCCTGTCAATTTCTGTGGACAGGTCTGCTGCAAACCCGATTTGTGTTCTCTTGTTGGTTAAGGACTTTTTTCCTTTGTTGCTTTCAGGATTTTCAGTATTTTGTGAATTTGACTATGAATTTTCATGGAGTGGGCCAGCTTTTGTTGAATTTGATGGGAGTTGTCTGTGCCTCTTGAATTTTGATGTCTGTATCCTTCCCCTGATTAGGGAAGTTTTCAGCTGTAATTTGCTCAAATAAAATTTCTGCCCACTCTACCCTCTTTTCTTCTTCTGGAACTCCTATGATACCAGTATTATGACACTTTAAGGAGTCACTGAGTTCCCTAGGTCTACATTCGTGATCCATTACTTTTCTTTCCCTCTTCTCTTCAGCTTCATTAGTTTCCATAATTTTATCTTCCATATCACTGATGCATTCCTCTGTTTCATCCATCTTCATTGTTATTGAATCCAGTCAGTTTTCATCTCAGTTATAGGATTTATTATTTCAGCCTGACAAGTTTTTAGTTCTTTTATCTCTGCAGTAAGTCATTCTCTAGTGTCTTCAGTTTTCTCAAGCTCAGTTAGTATTCTTATGATTGTTGTTTTAAATTCTGGTTCAGGCATCTTACTTATGTCAGTTTTGATTAAATCCCTGGCCATTACTTCTTCCTGTTCTTTCTTTTTGGGTGAATTCCTCCATCTTGTCATTTTGTCTAGGTCACTTTTGTGTGTGTGTGATTTTTAGGAAAGCCTGTTATGTTTCCTATTCCTGAGTATAATGGATATATTAAAAGGTCCCATACTGTCTTGGACCTGAAGCTTAAGAGGTGTTTTAGAGTGTACACTCTGCTGTTGTGTTTTGGTTCTCCTTCCTTCAGGTCAATCTTCTGTAGAGTTTCTCCTTGCCTGAAGTGGGGGTGGGGTGTCTGGACCTTGTTCACTGTGTGACAAGTTTTAACTAGGGGTGTTTTAGTCGGCTTTTTAAAAGAACCTAGATCCTTCCATGAGGTGGTCTTTTTTTTTTTTTTTTTTTTTTTTTTTTTTTTAGCTGTAGATGTACAGTTTGTTCTTTCAGTCCTTAGATAGATTTTTTGGGTGTCCAGAATGATTTCATATTTATCTATCTGTGTTTGAGGGATGAGCCAAGCTTAGTGTTCCCCTACTCTTCCACCATTTTAACTCTATGCCCAGTATTTTAGAGGCCTACATGAAGAAGTATTTTCTACTGGTAGGAAAGACTGTATCCGCAGTAAGCCCTACATACATGGTACAGGACTTTAGTATCTGTCCTTACCCCTATGGTTAATCAACCCATTGCTACAGTAGCCACTGTGGTGACTGACTTACATGAAACCTAAAGAATCTGTCATAAGAGAAATAGATGGATTGAGAAACTAGGAAAAATAAGGATCCTGCTGATGATAAAATGGTGGGAAAAGGGCCCATCAAGGTCTTTTGTAAACAATTGTGGTGATATCTAATATTATGTGGCACCCTGGGAGAAAATATAGACAGACAATCTAATTCTGTCTTGTTAAGCATGTGGAAGGTATTGCCTAAGTGAAAGCAGTTTACTCCTTTGAAGGAAGGCTCAAAAAACCTGGTATGTCATTGAGTACTTCTCTGCTAATGGAGGTGTTTCAGGGGTTTATATACCTAACACTAGGGGTTAGGCCAATGTTGCACTCTATGTGTGCAATAGGGAGCAACTGAGGTCTAATGTTGAATTAGCCATTTATTGGTCTCACACTAACAGACTGTGCTAGCTCTAATAGACACTGGGGCTCAATGCACACTTATCTATGGAAACCCTTTGAAATTTTGGAGAGAAATAAAAGGTATTAATGTTCATGGGGGGGAATTATCAGGGTCTGAGAAATTAGTCTCTACCTACAGATCTTTCTAGTGCATATTGTTCCCATTCCTGAGTATATTTTGAGTGTAGATGATTTAGAGAACCTGAATCTAACTACAATGACGGCAAATTCAGGTTGCATATCCCAGTAGAGAAACCCATCATGATAGGTGGTGAAAAATGGGAAGCTATACAGCTGCTGGTTCCCCAGAGAGTAATAAATGTAAAACAGTATAAGCTACTTAGGAGGCATAACAAGATCACTAAAGTATTAGAAAACATGAGGGTAATAAGCCTGTTCAAAGCCCATTCAACAGTCCAATTTAGCCTATAAAGAAATATAATGGGACCTGAGGAATGATAATACAGTATAAGGAACTTAAAATTATCTGCTCATCCATCCCACAGTGCCTGACATGGTCTTTTTTTTTTTTAAGATTTTATTTATTTATATGACAGAGAGAATGAGAGAGCACAAACAGGGGGAACAGTAGAGGGAGAGGGAGAAGCAGGCTCCCCACCAAGCAGGGAGCCCAATGTGGAGCTTGATCCCAGGACCCAGGGATCACAACCTGAGCTGAAGGCAGATGCTTAACCATCTGAGCCACCCAGGCACCCCATAACATGGTGTTTTTTATATAAAATATCATGGCATCCATTAAGACATATCATTATGTACTGGATCTATCTAAAAAAGTTTTCAGCATTTCATTAAGTCCTGAATCCCAAGACCAATTCTCCTTCAGATGGAATGGGGGAGACAGTGGAACTTCCAGGCATTGCCCCAAGGGTATTTCCATAGGCCCACAGTTTGTTATAAGATGGTAACCAGAGATTTGGAAAAATGGATAGTGCCAGAGGAGATGGCACCTTATCATTATATAGATGATGTTATGTTAACTTGTGATGATTTATCTTCCCTGTCTCAAGCAGCCATGTCATTACAGGTATCCCTAAAGTCAGAAGGATGGGAGGTAAATACTAATGAGATTCAAGGCCCAGGTCAATCAGTAAAGTTCCTGGGCATCATGTGGTTGGGTAAAACAAAAGTAATTCCAGAAACAGTCATTGATAAAAGCCTCCCCAATCCCTAAAACGGTAAAGTGAATACAGGCTTTTGTTGATTTATTGGTTTACTGGAGACCTTTTATTTCCCATCTAGTACAGATATTAAGATCTTTATACGCCTTGGTTAAGAAAGGAAGACAATGAAATTGGGGTGTTAAGTAACAAGAGGCTTTCTTAAAGGCAAAAATGCTAGTAAAACAAGTACAGGGCCTGGGGTATTAATGTCAGATATGAGCTGTGAATTAGATGTAAGTAACCAGAAGGGTTATGGGCTTGGGGCTTGTGGCAATGACAAAATGAGTAATCCCTTTAAGATTCTGGTCTCATTTATGGAAAGACATAGAACCTGGGTATAATACCATTGAGAAACAACTACTAGATATATACCTTTCACTGCAACAAATAAAAGGACTGAATGCTGACCTGCCCATGATGGTACAAACTTCTCTGCCAGTAGATTTGATTAAGGATATGTTCAGCAAACCTGAGTGCCTCTGCCCAGGTAGGCACCTTATAGAAATTGCATGTTTACTTACAGCAGAAGAGCACTTACAATACCAGCCCACTATCTCATGAACTGCACTGGTTACTAGAGTTGGTCACTTATGTCAACCTGGCCCAACTTCTAGAACTCACCAATATTATGCCTTTCCTCCCCCAAGTAAAGGAAGGGTTAGACTTGCCTTCAGTGGGCACATGGTACACTAATGGCAGCTGCCAGGCAAACCTTTCTATTTGGTGTTCCTCTGCTGTCCTACTGGATTTTGATGTACTTTAGTTGAAGAAGAAACTAAAAGTAGTCAGTGGGCAGAATGAGACTGATATGGATTGTGTTGATGCATGAACCCATGCTCATTGATTTGGCCCCTGATAGCTGGGCAGTATGGAAAGGGTTAACAACATGGATGCCACAATGGCATCAAGAAGTTTGAGCTATATTAAATAGACCCCTGTGAGGAGTGGAACAATAGAAAGATATTTGGGAAGTATGCACTAAACTCAGTGCATCCCTCCAAGTCTGGTATATGTCCACTCATACCCCATCCACACTGCCAGAAATCATGAGGCAGATGCTCTAGCCTAGACACAAGTCCTTCTTCTGGAGGAAATGCTGACCCCACCTGAAGTGCCAGAATGTGTCCACCATAAATAAGACACCAAGGTCTCAAAGCTACTTGGAAATATTTTCCAAGTAAAACAAAACAAAACATTTGCCTTTAAAATATGCTTATCTACATGCTTCTGACAAGGACTACTCCCAGTGGTACCTCAGGCAATGGCCATTGCACCATAACCCAGGGTATATTGGGTGTACTATATACACTGTACCTTGCTGGCAAATAGACTACATAGGCCCTTTGCCAGTATTGGAAGGGCACAGATATATGCAGACCTGTGGAGACACTTCCACAGGACTTGTACAAGTATTTGCTTATAAAAGAGCCAATCAGTGTGCAACTACAAAGGGATTCACAAAACTAGAGAGTACATATGGAACATTGACTCAGTTGGATAGTGATCAAGGAAATAATTTTCTTTTTTTTTTTCCTTTCTTTTTTTAATTATTTAATTTACTTTTATTATTATATTATGTTAATCACCATACATCATTAGTTTTTGATGTAGTGTTCCACGATTCATTCTTTGCGTATAACACCCAGTGCTCCATGCAGAACGTGCCCTCTTTAATACCCATCACCAGGCTAACCCATCCCCCCACTGCCCTCCCCTCTAGAACCCTCAGTTTGTTTTTCAAAGTCCATAGTCTCTCATGGTTCATCTCCCCCTCCGATTTCCCCCCCTTCATTTTTCACTTCCTGCTATCTTCTTCTTCTTTTTTTTTTTTAACATATAATGTATTATTTGTTTCAGAGGTACAGGTCTGTGATTGAACAGTCTTACACAATTCACAATGCTCACCATAGCACATACCCTCCCCAATGTCTATCACCCAGCCACCCCATCCCTCCCAACCCCCACCACTCTAGCAACCCTCAGTTTGTTTCCTGAGATTAAGAATTCCTCATATCAGTGAGGTCATATGATACATGTCTTTCTCTGTTTGACTTATTTCGCTCAGCATAATACCCTCCAGTTCCATCCACGTCATTACAAATGGCAAGATTTCATTCCTTTTGATGGCTGCATAATATTCCAGTGTGTGTGTGTGTGTGTGTGTGTGTGTGTGTGTGTGTGTATACCATATCTTCTTTAGCTATTCATTTGTCGATGAACATCTTGGCTCTTTCCATAGTTTGGTTATTGTGGACATTGCTGCTATAAACATTGGGTGCATATACCCTTTCGGATCCCTACATTTGTATCTTTGGGGTAATTACCCAGTAGTGCAATTGCTGGGTCATAAGGTAGCTCTGTATTCAACTTTTTGAGGAACCTCCATACTGTTTTCCAGAGTGGCTGCACCAGCTTGCATTCCCAACAGTGTAGGAAGTTTCCCCTTTCTCCACATCCTGCCAACATCTATCATTTCCTGACTTGTTAATTTTAGCCATTCTGACTGGTGTGAGGTGCTATCTCATTGAGGTTTTGATTGGGATTTCCCTGATGCTGAGCGATGTTGAGCACTTTTTCATGTGTCTGTTGGCCATTTGGATGTCTTCTTTGGAAAAATGTCTGTTCATGTCTTCTGCCCATTTCTTGATTGGATCATTTGTTCTTTGGGTGTTGAGTTTCATAAGTTCTTTATAGATTTTGGATACTAGCCCTTTATCTGCTATGTCATTTGCACATATCTTCTCCCATTCTGTCGGTTGTCTTTTGGTTTGTTGACAGTTTCTTTTGCTCTGCAAAAGCTTTTTATTTTGATGAGGTCCCAATAGTTCATTTTTGCCCTTGCTTCCCTTGCCTTCGGTGATGTTTCTAGGAAGAAGCTGCTGCAGGTGAGGTCGAAAAGGTTGCTGCCTGTTCTCCTTTAGGATTTTGATGGACTCCTGCCTCACATTTAGGTCTTTACACCATTTTGAGTCTATTTTTGTGTGTGGTGTAAGGAAATGGTCCAGGTTCATTCTTCTGCATGTGGCTGTCCAATTTCCCCAACACCATTTGTTGAAGAGACTGTCTTTTTTCCTTTGGACATTCATTCCTGCTTTGCCGAAGATTAGTTGACCATAGAGTTGAGGGTCCATTTCTGGGCTCTCTATTCTGTTCCATTGATCTATGTGTCTGTTTTTGTGCCAGTACCATACTGTCTTGATGATGACAGCTTTGTAATAGAGCTTGAAGTCTGGAATTGTGATGCCACCACTTTGCTTTTCTTTTTCAACATTCTTCTGGCTATTCGGGGTCTTTTCTGGTTCCATACAAATTTTAGGATTATTTGTTCCATTTCTTTGAAAAAAGTGGATGGTATTTTGATAGAGATTGCATTGAATGTGTAGATTGCTCTAGGTAGGATTGACATCTTCACAATATTTGTTCTTCCAATCCATGAGCATGGAATGTTTTTCCATTTCTTTGTGTGTTCCTCAATTTCTTTCAGGAGTATTTTATAGTTTTCTGAGTACAGATTCTTTGCCTCTTTGGTTAGGTTTATTCATTTTCTTAGCCATGAGGTCCAAAAGATAGGCAGAGGTCCAGGATATATTATGGACTTTCCATCTGCCATACAATCCTACTGTTGTGAGCCTACATGAAAGGATAAAAGGACTAATAAAAAATACATTAAAGACTTTGTCACGGGGCGCCTGGGTGACTCAGTCATTTGGGCACCCGACTATTGATTTTGGCTTGGGTCATGGTCTCAGAGTTGTGAGATTGAGTCCTGCATTGGGTTCCATGCTGAGCAGGGAGCCTGCTTAAGATTCTCTCTCTCTCTCTCCCTCTACCTCTGCCCCTCTTCCCAGTCTCTCTCTCTCTCTCTCAAATAAATAAATAAATAAATAAATCTTTTTTTTAAAAAAAGACTGTTATCAGATGGTTCCCTCAAAGGATGGTCTCCATGACTAACAGAGGCAATTCAACTCCTTAATGCCACACCCACAGCAGGACAGACATCAGCCTAAGAATGCCCAATCAACAACAACCCTGAGGCTCAGGCAGTTATAGGTCTTGTTAGGAGGTTGAGCCCTTTTTGGCTGAAGGAGGGACTCATTTTCCAATTGCTACAAGACCTCCCACATGGTGAGACTTTAGTTCATTGGAAATTAGCTTGGAGTGCCCCCACCCTGTGGCTTGAGGTACTAATCCCTTGGGGTCAAGGGCTCACATCCAGTATTCTTCTTTTTTTTTTTTTTAAGTAAAATCAATTTATTTCTCAGGCAAATTTCTGTACAGTTCAAAAGTGATTGTTATGAATTATAAGGAGTGAAAAATTATCCTTGAGTTGGAGAGAGGAAAGTTGGATTATATATATTGAGAGAGAATACACAGATTCTGTGTATCAACTGAAACAAATGATCTAATTTCTTTAACAAAAAAATTACAAGGATAAAAAAGAAAGGAGAAAGCTCAGATTAAAAGAGTCTATAAGAGACATAACAATCACAGAATATGGACCTTATTTGATTCCTCACCTAACTAAACCATAACAAAAAAATTGTAGGGGTGCCTGGGTGGCTCAGTCAGTAGGCGACTGGTTTCAGCTCAGGTCATGATCTCAGGGTCATGAGATGGAGCCCCACATCGTGCTCTGTGCTCGGTGCAGAGTCTGTTTGTCCCTTTCCCTCTGCTCTTCTCACCCCCTGTCTCTCAAATAAATAAAATCTTTTTAAAAAATTGTAAGAGAGGAGAAAAATATAAACATCAATTGTATATTTGATAATAATAAAAAATTACTGCTAAAATTTGAAGTGTGATAATGGTATTGTGGCTGTGTTTATTTTTTTTTTAATTTTTTTTTTCTTAATGCCTTGTTCTACATTGGTTAGGGCCCAACACACATGCAAATAATTGCTTTTGAACCTCTGACACTTCGTACTGAGGCTGTGTTGTTAGTATGGGTACCAACTTAAATGCCTATGTACAATATAGACACATTCTCTGATGATGTTAAGGGGCAAATGTATGATAATATCAGCCAGAATTGGTATTGGCTCATGGAACCAAACCACCACCATGTTGTTACTAAACAAAGATTTGCCATGTCTGCTGCCTATAGAACACATTTCTCTTTTCACCACTAGCCTTGCATAGCTGATGCTCCTTCCTGTTGCATCAGGATACATCTTCCTATCATGGGCCACCACATATTGAAGTTCACAATCTCTCCAAATGTTGGGTCTGTTGAAATGATCTCTTTACCAGGTTGCTGGGGAAATCATAGTTCTAAGTGTTTTCTTTTGGCTTATAAGCATACTAATATTATAATTGTGGCATAGGAATGCAAGTCATCTCCCAATGTCTGGCCCTAGAGTCATTGTGGAAAAATGGCATATAAAGACTATACAAGCCATAAAGATGTCAGGAATGGAGTGTAGGAGTGCTGACAACACTGAATCCATCTTTGGCCCTCCATATTATTCATGCTGAGACAATGACTTCCCTTGGGACTATATGTTCTATGACCCTTGGAGGTAAATGTATGCCCTGAACAGAATATGGAAAGGCTTGTTCTGATCATCCCTAAAGTAGCACACAGGAGGCACCACTTTAGATAACTAGAAGAAATGACTAAACAGGTGTTACCACTTTAAATAGATATCCTTAGACCTCACCACAATAGCCTTCTCTCTATAAAAGATGTGGGTTGAGGTCCAAATGGCAGGGGGAGGCAGAGAATAGCTGTGTAGCACCTGGATCATATGTCTGCCTGATCCTTCCATCAGTAATTTACCTTGAATAAAACTCTGTGCAAATGGTATGGAGTGGCTTGCCTCATTTTTCAGTCTCAAACTATATTCTCAGTCTGAAGGATACTTTACTGTCCTTCCTCCATCTTCTAACACCCCTCTTGTCTTTCAATAACTCTGATTTTGATTAGGGGAAATACTTAAAAACAGTGGTATTGTCCATTATACTGACATAGATTTTCTAGTACATTCTTTGAGTTTAGACTATATGATGAGTGAATGAGAAATAAAAGAGAAGGGAGCTTGGGAAGATGGTGGAGTAGACCCTGAATTCACCCCATCCCATGTTTTCAACTAGATACCATACAGATCCAAGTCAAAAAAACAAATAGTAATCTGAAGACTGGTAGAACAAACTATAGAACTACATATAGAGAAGAAACTACATCTGAAAGATTAGGGATATCAGAAAAGAAGAGGCAAGATGCCTGCAAGAGGGAAGGAACTGTGCATGTGGAAAGGGCAGAGAAATAAGCCCTCAAACCAGGGTGCTCACAGAGGGAAGACTAATCCCCATAACCAGGGGATCTGAATTCCACAGGTTGTAAATCCAGTGGGACTTAGAACCTGGAGGTTTAAAAATCAGCTGACTCAGAACTGGGAGGCCTGGAGGGTAAGTGAAAGCTGGGTTGCCACTTTAAAAGAGACAGCAGCCTGCTCAAAGAGAAAACATAAAAATGGCAATTTATACAATGCTGGGGGCAAATGGGAGACAGATTTTAATATAATTTTGGAGTGTGCTGGGGAACTTCTCTGAAAATGAGGGAACCGGCAGGAGCCATTTTCCTCCCTTGCCCCCCAGCATAAACATAGAGCTACCCTCTAGAGGCAATGTTGCCCAGACACTTGCTACCTAACCTGCTAGCAGTGCAATATGCCCACAAGTTCTCCTGAGGATGAGCCCACTCTAAGATAGCTAGCCTTGGCCCAGGGCTCAGGGAAAATATTGTTAAAACCTTGTATGCATGCTGACCAGCTGCTGGTTGCACAGCTACTGCAGTGCACCAGGCACAGCCACCCTGGTGCACAGCAGTGTGCCCCAAGCCACCCTCATGCCCTGGACCCAGCCATGTCCAGCTTCATACCTCAGCAGCCCTGGCACACAACCCCCAGGCACCACAGCACTTTGAGGGATACAGCATAGGACTAGTGGCCCAGTGCAAATTTTACTAATATTTCTGAGCTGCTCTCAAATTCCCTGGAAAGCATGCCCCTTCACACTTGGCCTACCTGGGTCCTCCTAAATCCACAGAAAGCAAGCACAGACCACAACAGGCAGAGTCAGTGTAGACAACTGCCTTGAAAGGAAAAGTGACTCAGATAAAACAGCAGGACATAAGTAGCACACATAGGATAAACTTCTGAAGTACCATGTTCTGGTGAACCAGGGTCATAGCATTGCAGGGCACTTCAGAACCTCTTCTTCATAAGTCACTATGTTCAAGAGCAGAAGACACAGCTGACTTTCTTAACACACAGAAACAGACACAGAGAGGTAGAGAAAACGAGAAAGAGAAATTTATCCCAAATGTAACAATAGGACAAGGAGCAGAGAAATAAGCAAAACAGATATAAGTAACATACCTGATAGAGAATTTGAAGCAATGATCATAAGGGTACTCACTGGACTCAAAAAAAGAATGGAAGACATGAGTGAGACCCATTACACAGAGATAAGGAATAACATAGCAGAGATAAAAGACACAATAAACGAAATGAGAAATGCACGTGATGTAATGAACAGCAGGATGAAAGAAGCAGAGGAACAAATCAGAGACCTAGAAGACAGACTAATGGAAAGCAATCAAACAGGACAAAAGAGAAAGAAAAGAATTAGACAAAATGAGAATAGAATTTGGGAACTCAGTGACTCCATCAAACTTAATCATAACATTCATATAATAGGAGTCCCTGAAGAAAAAGAGAGAAAAAAGGGGGAAGAAAATGTATTTGAAGAAATAATACCTGGGAGGGGGAAGAGTTAAGGTGACTGTGTATTAGGTAGACCCTGAGTTTGCTTCTTCCCTCGAACACAGCTTGATCAACATCCAGCTATTTTGAACAACTAAGAATACAATCTGAAGATTAAGAAAAATTCTGCATAGTTGGAGGGAGAGAATGTGGCAGATGTGAGGTTCAAAGCTGTGAATCAGGGGAGAGGAGAGCTACAAGGCCGTGAAGGGGAGGGAACCCTTTCTGAAGAGCAAAGTCAGGGAGAGGGAGTGGGAGAGAGCACAGTGGGTAGGGATTGCACAATAAGCCAGAGTGAGGAGATCCCCTGGGTCGAACTGGGACAAATGGCACCCCTTCCCAGAGTGCTTTTGGAAGAGTGTATTTTACCTCTCCAAGGATGAGAGGCCAGCTGGGAACCATCGAGCAATGCTCAACATCAGGGACAGAGGTGTGCGCAAAGGGCAGATAACCTTGTAGAAGCTTTTTGCTATGAGCCACAATAGGCTTACACCACCATGGGCATGCCCAATGGCTGCTTTTCTGGGACAGAAAAAAGCAGAGAGTGGAGACATGGGCAGACTGCAGATAACCTACCTGCTGCTTTTTGTTATCTGCCACAATAGACTCAAGCCTCTACAACTGCTTTTCTGGGACAGAACGGAGTAGGGGACTGAGCCGCACACAGAAGTCAGATAACCTTGTTGCAGCATTTCACTGTGCATCACAATAAACTCTAGCCACTGTGCACACACTGTGCAACTGATGGCCCGGGAACAGACAGGTTAAGGGAAGGGAACTGACAAAAGCCTGGGACATAGGAGATTCTTCACTTTTCTGAGAAGGCCTCCTGAACAGCAGTGATCAGGAGTTCTCCTCCCCAGGGACCAGAGGTGGGGTGATGCCCTACTCCTCCACCATCATCCTCCAGCCTCCCACCAGCCCACCAGCACAGTAGGACTTCAGAGAGAAACACAGCACCTCCAGTGGAGGCTGGAGTCCTTTACACTAAACCCCATTCCCCTGCGCTTGGCAGGGGCATCTTTAGGAGGGCAAGTCAGCTTGTGAGCCAGCCAAGCTGACCTCTCCCTCAGAAGACCAACACAGGCCACCAGCATATACCAACTGATTACTTGGTTGACTGAATCTACTGATTAAACAATGCTTTAAAATGTCAGCTTCTGGTGGAAATAGGACCAGGCTTGCTTCCTTTTTTCCCTTAATTTTAAAAATTTTAATTTTTAAAGATTTTTCTATTTCTTATTTTTCAATTTTTAATCATATATATGTATATACATATATATATCCTTTTTTTCCTCTAACTTTTTTTTGTATCAGGCTTATAATTTTTCAATCATTTGTTGGTTTGTTTCCTTCTCTTATTTCTCAGATCTGCCTTATTTTTTTTTCTTTTCCTCTTTCTTTACTCTTTTTTTCCCCTTCTTTCTTTCTTTTTCTTTGGAATCAGGCTTATAGTTTTTGTTTGTCTGTTTGTTTGCATTTTTGTCCCTTTTCCTTTTCTCATGTCTTGGATCAGGCTTTTTTTTTTTTTCTTTTCCAGGCTTATCTTAACAAACAAATCAAAGCACACCTAGCTAAAGGTCCAAATACTCCCCATTACAAGCGAGGAGGAACCCCAGAGAAGATGACCAGTGGGTAAGAGCATCCAAAACACAACAGCAGAGTGTACACAGCATACACAAGAAACACTTCCTGAAGTTTGTTGTCATTGTTATAGTTGTTTTTGTAGTTTATTTTCTTTTTCTTTCTTCTTTTCTTTTCTGGGCAAAATGATGAGATGGGGAAATTCACCCCAAAAGAAAGAACAGTAGATAGAACTCACAGCCACTGATTTAATCAATACGAATATAAGTAAGATGTCTGAACTAGAATTTAAAAGAATGATTATAAAGAGACTAGCTGGGCTTGTAAAAAGCATAGAAGGCACTAGAGAATCCTTTACTGTTGAGATAAAAGAACTAAAATATAGCTAGGCTGAATTTAAAAATGCTGTAGTTGAGATGCAGTCCCAAGTGGATGACATAAAAATGAGGATGAATGAATCAGAAGAGCCAATAAGTGATATAGAAGATAAAACTATGGAAAATAATGAAGGTGAAGAGAGAAAGAAAACAATTAGATCATGAAGGTAGACTTAGGGAACTCAGCAATTCCATAAAGTAAAATAATATCTGTATTTTAGGAGTCCCAGAAGAAAAAGAGTGGGAGAAAGTGGCAGGTTTATTTGAACAAATTATACCTGAGAAATTCCCTAATCTGGGGAAGGAAACAGGCATTCAAGTCCAAGAGGCACAGAGAACTCTCCTCAAAGTCAATAAAAATTGGCTAACACCCTGACATATCATAGTGGAACCTGTAAATTAAAAAGATAAAGAGAAAATCCTGAAAGCAGCATGGGACAAGAGGTCCCTAATCTACAAGAGTATCACATAAGGCTGGCAGCAGAACTGTCCACAGAGACCTGGCAGGCCAAAAAGGACTGGCATGGTATATTCAATGTACTAAATGGGAAAAATATGCAACTAAGAATACTTTATCTAGCAAGGCTGTCATTCAAAATAGGAGAGACAACTTGTTTCCAAGACAAAAATAAGGAATTTGTGAACACTAAATCAGCCTTTCAAGAAACATTAAAGGGGAACTTTGACGAGAGAGAGAGCCCAAAAGTAACAAAGACCAGAAGGGAACAGGGACAGTCTACAGGAACAGCGAATTTACAGGGAATACAATGGCACTAAATTCATATCTTTCAATAATTACTCTGAGTGTAAATAGACTAAATGCTCCAATCAAAAGATATAGGATATCAAAATGGAAAAGAAAAACACCCACTAATATACTGGTTACAACAGACTTATTTTAGCCCCAAAGACACCTCCAGATTGAAAGTGAGGGAGTGGAGAACAATTTATCATGCTAGAGGATGACAAAACAAAGCTGGAGTAGCCACCCTTATATCAGGAAAACTAGATTTTAAACCAAAGACTGTAATAATAGATGAAAAGGGATAAAAAGCTTTTGCACAGCAAAGGAAACAATCAACAAAACTAAAAGGCAACCTACAGAATGGGAGAATATATTCGAAAATGACATATCAAATAAGGGCTATTATCCAATATCTATAAAGAACTTATCAAACTCAACACCCGAAAAACAAACAAACAAAAATCCAGTCAAGAAATGGGTAGAAGACATGAACAGGCATTTCTCCAAAAAAAACGTACAAATGGCTAAAAGACACATGAAAAAATACTCAATATCACTCATCATTATGGAAAAACAAATCAAAGCCATAATGAGATACTACCTCACATCAGTCAGAATGGCCAACCCAGGAAATGACAGATGTTGGCAAGGATGTGGGGAAGGGGGACCTCTTACACTGTTGGTGGGAATGGAACTGGTGCAGCCACTCTGGAAAAGAGTATGGAGGTTCCTCAAACCTTTAAACTAGAACTACGTTATGACTCAGCAATTGCACTACTAGGTATCTATCCAAAGGATACAAAAATAGTGATTCGAAGGGTCACATGCACCCCAATGTTTATAGCAGTAATGTCCACAATAGCCGAAATATGGAAAAAAAGTCCAGATATCCATCAAGAGATGAATGATGTAGTATATTTATACAATGAAATATTACTCTGCCATCAAAAAGAATGAAGTCTTGCCATTTGCAATGACATGGGTAGAACTAGAGGGCATTATGCTAAGCAAAATAAGTCAGTCAGAGAAAGACAAATACCATATGATTTCACTCATATGTGGAATTTAAGAAACAAAACAGATGAACACAGGGGAAAGGAAAGAAATATAAAATAAAATGTAAACAAGGAGAGAGGCAAAGCATAAGAGAATCTTAACTATAGGGAAAAAACAAGGTTGCTGGAGGGAAAGTGTGTGGGAAATGGAGTAATTGGGTGAAGGTCATTAAGGAGGGTGCTTGATGTAATAAGCACTGGGTGTTATATGCAACTGATGAATCACTAAATTCTACCCTGAAAGTAATAATATACTTATGTTAAGTAAATTGAATTTAAATTAAAAAAATTTAAAAAAGAAAGAATAGCTGAAAACTTCCCTAATATGGGAAAAAAACAGATATCTTGATCCAGGGGGCTGGGGAACACTAACAAAATTAACAAAAGCAAAAAAAAAAAAAAAAATCTTTCAAAGCAGCAAGACAAAAGATGTCAGTAACTTGCAAGGGAAAATGCATAAATACATCAGGATATTGAACAGAAATGTTCCAAGTCAAAATAAAGTGTCATGATATATTAAAAGTGTTGAATGGGAAAAAACCTGCAGCCTAGAATACTCTATCCAACAAAGCTAAAATTCAGAAAGAGGGAGACATGAAGAGTTTCCCAGAAAAACAAAAACCAAAGGTGTTCACAGATAGTAAACAATATAAAATTAGGAAACAAAAATGCAGTAAAAATGATTATTTCTGTAAAAAAATAAGTCAAGGAACTCACAAAAATGGATATGACATATAATAACATATGCCTAAAATGTGGGGAGGAGAGGAATGAATTGGTGGAAATGTAAATGACCATCAACTTAATATAGCCTGCTATATACAGAAGAGGTTATAAACATATCTAATGGTAACTATATGTCAAAAAAATTAACAAATATTCAAGGAGTAAAGAAAAAGGAATCCAAATATATCAGTGTAGAAAATCAGCAAACCAGGAAGGAAGGAAAGACAAGAAAGGATCAGAGAAAATCTTGAGAAAGAATCACAAACCAAGTAATATATCAATAAATACATATCTATCAATAATTACTATGAATGTAAATGGCATACAAGCGCCTACCAAAAGACATGGGGTGACTGAATCGATAAAAAAAAAAAAAAGATCCATCTATATGCTGCCTACAAGAGACCCATTTTAGACTTAAGGATACCTGCAGATAGAAAGTGAAAGGATAAAGAAACACCTTTCATCCAAAAGGATGTCAAAAGAAAGCAAGCATAGCAATCTTATATTAGAAAACTAGACTTTAAAACAGACTGTAACAAGAGACAAAGAAGGACACTATATATTAATGGGGTCAATCCAACAAGAGGACATAACAACTGTAAATAATTATGCACTGAACATTGGAGCACCTAAATACATAAAACAATAACAAACATAAAGGAGCTAATCAATAGTAATACAATAAAAGTAGGGGACACTAACAGCCCCACTTACATCAATGGACAGATCATTTAAACAGAAAGTCAACAAGGAAACAGTGACTTTAACTGACACACTAGAACAGATGAATTTAACAGATATAATCAGAACATTCCATCCTAAAACAACAGAATACACGTTCTTTTCAAATGCATACCAAATATTCTCCAGAAAAGACCACATATTAACACACAAAACCAACCTCAGTGAATTGAAGAAGACTGAAATCATACGGTGCCTATTTTCTGAATACAACACTATGAAAGTGGAAGTAAACCACAAGAAATAAACTGGAAACACCAAAAAATACATGTATCAAAAATAAAAATACCCAAAATATGATACTTTAAATAATGTGCTACTGAACAGTGAATAGATAAACCAGGAAATAAAAGAAGAAATAATAAAAATATAAGGAATCAATTCAAAATGAAAACACAATGGTCCAAAACCTCTGGAATGCAGGAAAAGTGGTTCTATGAAGGAATTTTATAGCAATACTAGCCTACCTTAAGAAGTGAGAAAAATCTCAATTAAACAACCTAACCCTGCACCTAAAGAGCTAGAAAAATAACAAATGCAACTTAAAACAATCAGAAAGAAGGAAATAATAAATATTAGGACAGAAATAAATGATATAGAAATTTTAAAAAAGCAATTGATCAGATCTTTGAAATCAGGAGATGGTTGTTTGAAAAAACCAACTAGAACTGATAAACTTCTAGCCACACTTAGCAAGGAAAAAAGACAAGGACTCACATACATATAATCACAAATGAGAAAGGAGAAATAATAAGCAACACCACAGAAATTCAAACATACATAAGTAAATATCATGAAACAGTATATGTAAAAAAATTGGACAAACTAGAAGAAATAGATAAAAGCCTAGAAACATAAACCACGAAAACTGAAACAGGAAGAAAATAAATTTTTAACAGACTGATAACTAGTAAAGAAATTGAGTGAGCAATAAAAAAAAAAATCCCAACAGATGGGAGAAATAAGATGGTGGCATGGTAGGAGGACCCTAGGCTTATCTCATCCCTCCAACACAAGCAGATAACTATCAAGTCATTCTGAATACATAACAAATTGACCTGAGGACTAGCAGAACAAACACCACAGCTAAAGGGACAAAAGAGGCCACAATGAGGAAGGTAGGAAGTGTGGAGAGGTGGTTTGGGGGAGAAATGGATCATGGGTGCTTTTGAGGGGAGTGAGCCCTGGTCTTGGAGAAATGAGAGAGAGAGAGGAGCGTACAGCGGAATGCACAAGGAGAACACTTCCTTAAACAATTGGCTGGGAAAATGAGAGGGCTGATTTTCATGAGTTTTCGAAACCAGCAGGGCTTTAAGACAGGAGTTTTAATAATTGGTGGGCTTGGCTGTATTAGAGCCCTCAGGGTGCTGTCCTACTCATGGAGAAAAGGCAGGCAAACAATCTGGGGCAGAAGGCATGATCTGAGGAATGACTGGGACACATGGGGGGAAATTGTTTGCTCTTCTTGGAAAGTGTCCCTGAGAGGCAGCATTCACAGAGTTGTATTTTTAGGGATGAAAGAGACAGCAGGTGCTATTTCCCTCCCCCAACCATCAGCATAGGTGCAGAGCCACCCGCCAAGGGCAGCTGGGTGCAAGGCTGGCTGCCTAGCCTGCCTGCTCCCAACCCCATACCCATACATACTGGCACCACTGCCCTTCTTTGTCAAGCCCACCCCATTCCCACTGTGTGAAGACTCTCCCCCAGAAGACCAAAGTAGGCCCCTGCCCACACAATGTTCCTGAAAGCCTGGAGTTTTAAAAAATCAGCAGGGTGATGGAATACAGCCTGGAGGGCACTGTACTGCTCCTAAGAAGGCAGGCAAACGACTTGGAGGGAATCAGTGTGAAAACGGCATTCTGAAAAATGCCTGGGATACACAGGGGGGAGATAATTTGCTCTTCTGTGAGGGTTGCCTTGAGAGCAGCAAGCACTACTACCCCTCTCTAGGGACAATGGAGCTGGCTGGCACCATTTTCCTTCTTTGCCCCTCAGCATTAACACAGATCTACCTTCAGTAAACAACACGACATCAACACTGTCTGCCTAACATGCTTCCACCAAGTTCTGCCCCCTGTGTTCTGCCAATACTGCCCTTCTTGGTCAAGTGTACCTTAATCCCAATGCAGCAGACCTCTTGCCCCGAAAACCAGCAGAAACATGTGCCTACACCACATCATCTGACCAGAGAGTTCTGTGGGGCTTCAATTCTAGTGGAAGTAGCATTAGGTCTCATTCAATAAGAAGACAAGAAAAAAACTAGTTAAAACTCACCACACTCTGCCCAAGGACCAAATACTGCCCACTGCAGGAAAGGAGACCTTCTGCAAACAACTGGCCTGAAGAATAGATCAGCTAAAACACAGTAACAGAGCACACACTGCACACATTAGACACTACTTGAAGTGCTGGGCCTGGACACTATATGATCTCTTATTCATAAATCCATTACTCTCAGAAGTAGGAAATGTAACAGGCTTTTCTAACACAAAGAAGACAGAGATTTAGGCAAAATGTCAAGATGTAGGAATGCATCCCAAATGAAACAAGATAATGTCACAGCCAGAGATCTAAGTGAAACAGATATAAGAAACATGTCTGATGGCGTATTTAAAGCAACAATCGTAAGGATACAATCTGGGCTTGAGAAAAGAATAAAAGATTTCAGGGAGGCCCTTACCACAAAGACAAAAGAATTTAAAAAAAATCAGCTAGAAGTGAAAAATGCAATAACTGAGATTCAAAACAGACTTGATGCAGTGAACACAAGGATGGAGGAAGCAGAGGAAGGAATAAGATATAGAAGATAAAATAATGGAAAATAGTAATGAAGCTGAAAAAAAGAGAGAAAGAAGAACTATGGAACACCAGAATAGACTTAGGGAACTCAGTGATTCCACCAAATGCAATAACAGTCATATGATAGTACTCCCAGAAGAAGAGAATGAAAAGTGGGCAGAAGGTTTATTTGAGGAAATCATATCTAAAAACTTCCCTTAGGTGGCGCCTGGGTGGCTCAGTCAATTAAGCATCTGCCTTCGGCTCAGGTCATGATCCCAGGGTCCTGGGATCGAGCACCACATTGAGCTCTCAGCTCAGCAAGGAGCCTGCTTCTCTCTTTGTCCCTCCCACCACTCATGCTCTCTCTCTCTCTCTGTATGAAATAAATAAAATCTTTAAAGAAAAAAAAAAAACTTCCCTAATCTGGGGAAGGAAACAGGCATCCAAATTGAGGAGGCATACAGAACTCCTATCTAAATCAACAAAAGCAGGTGAACACTACGATATATTGTAATTAAATTTGCAAAGTACAGTGATAAAGTAAGCCAGCCCTGCAAGAAATACCAAAGGGGACTCTTTGAGTGGAAAGGAAAGACTAAAAGTGACAAAGACATGGAAGGCACAGAGAAAGTCACCAGAAACAATGAAAAACCAAGTATTAAAATGGCACTAAATACATATGCATCAGTAATTACTCTGAATGTAAATGCACTTAATGCTTCAATCAAAAGATAGGGCATCAGAATGGATTAAAAAAGAACCAAGACCCATCTTTATGCTGCCTACAAGAGACTCATTTTAGACCTAAAGACATGGGCAGATTGAAAGTGAGGGGATGGATAAATATTTATCATGCAAAGGGACATAAAAAGAAAGGTGGAGTAGCAAGACTTAATATCAGATAAATAGATTTTAAGCCAGTGACTGTAAGAAGTGATGAAGAAGGGCACTGTATCATAATAATGGGGACTATCCAACAAGAAGATCTAACAAATGTAAATACTTATGCCCCCAACATGGGAACACCTAAAGATATACAACAATTAATAACAAACATAATGGAACTCACTGACAATAATACAGTATGGGTATGGGACCCTAATATCCCCTTACATCAATGGAAAGATCATATAAGCAGAAAATCAACAAGGAAACAATGGCTTTGAATGGCACACTGGATGACTTAACAGATATATTCAGAGTATTCCATAGTAACTCCACAGAATACATATTCTTTTCAAGTGCACATGGGACATTCTCTGGAATAGATCACATACTATGTCACATATCAGGCTTCAATAAATACAAAAAAAGATTGAAATCATACCATGCATCCTTTCTGACCACAACACTGTGAAATTTGAAGCAACCACAAGAAAAAAGTTTGGAAAGACCACCAATACATGGAGGTTAAACAACATCCTTCTAAACAATGAAAGGGTCAACCAGAAAATGAAAGAAGAAATTAAAAATACATAGAAACAAATGTAAATGAAAACACAATGGTACAAAACCTCTGGGATGCAGCAAAAGCTGTCCTAAGAAGGAAGTATATAGCAATACAGGTGTGCCTCAAGAAGCAAGGAAAATCTCAAATAAATAACCTAAACATACAACTAAAGGAGCTACAAAAACAATGAATGAAGCCTAAAGCCAGCAGAAGAAAGGAAATAATAAAGATTAGAGGAAAAATAAATGAAATGGGAACTAAATAAAATAATAGAAAAATTTGAAAAATTAATACAATTAATAAGTCCCTAGTCAGACATTTCAAAAAGTAAAGAGAAGTGATCCACATAAATAAAATCACAAATGAGAGAAGAGAAATAACAACCAACACCACAAAAATACAAATGATTTTAAGAGAATATTATGAAAAACTATATGACAACAAAACAATAGGCCAACAAATTGGACAACCTAGAAGAAATGGATAAATTCCTAGAAATATATAAACCACCAAAACAGAAACAGGAAGAAATGGAAAATTTGCATTTCTCTGTGTCTTCCTCAATTTCTTAGTTAAGTGTTTTATAGTTTCTAGAGTATAGATCCTTTCCTCTTTCGTTAGTTTTATTCCTAGGTATCTTATGGTTTTGGGTGCTATTGTAAATGGAAACAATTCCTTAATTTATCTTTCTTCAGTCACATTGTTAGTGTATAGAAATGTAACTGATGTCTGTGTATTGGTTTTGTATCCTGCCACATTGCTGAATTGCTATATGAGTTCTAGTAATTTGGGGGTGGAATCTTTTGGGTTTTCCACATAAAGTACCTTGTAATCTGTGAAGAGAGAGAGTTTGACTTCTTTGCCAATTTGAATGCCTTTTATTTCTTTTTGTTGTCTGATTGCTGAGGCTAGGACTTCTAGTACTATGTTGAACAGCAGTGGTGATAGTGGGCATCCCTGTTGTGTTCCTGATCTTAAGGGGAAAGCTCTCAGTTTTTCCCCATTGAGAATGATATTTTCTATGAGCCTTTCATAGGCGGATTTTATGATATTGAGGTGTGTTACCTCTATCCCTGTACTTTGGAGAGTTTTAATCAGGAAAGGATGCTGTATTTGGCAAAAGCTTTCTCTGCATTGATTGACAGGATCATATGGTTCTTGTCTTTTCTTTTTATTAATGTGCTCTATTACACTGATTGATTTGCAAATATTGAACCACCCCTTCATCCCAGGAATAAACCCCACCAGGTCGTGGTGAAAAATACTTTTATTGTACTGTTGGATCCTATTGGCTAAGATCTTGTTGAGTATTTTGGCATCCATGCTCATCAGGGATATTGGCTGTAATTCTCCTTTTTGATGGGGTCTTTGTTTGGTTTTGGGAATCAGGGTAATTCTGGCCTAATGGAACGAGTTTGGAAGTTTTCCTTCCATTTCTATTTTTGAAACAGCTTCAGTAAAATAGGTATGATTTCTTCTTTAAATGTTTGGTAGAATTCCCCTGGGAAGCCACCTGGCCCTGGACTCTTGTTTTGGGGGAGGTTTTTGATTACTGTTTCAATTTCCTTGCTGGTTATTGGTCTGTTCAGATTGTCTATTTCTTCCTATTTCAGTTTTGGTAGTTTATAAGTTTCCAGGAATGCATCTATTTCTTCCAGATTGCCTAGTTTGTTGGCATATAGCTGCTAGTAGTAAGTTCTAATACTTGTCTCTAATTCCTTGGTATTTGTCGAGATTTCTCCCCTTTCATTCATGATTTTATTAATTTGGGTCCTTTCTCTTTTCTTTTGGATAAGTTTGGCCAGAAGTTTATTGATCTTATTAATTCTTTCAGAGAATCAGCTTCTAGTTTTGTTGATCTGTTCTACTAATCTTCTAATTTCTATTTCATTGATTTCTGCTCTAATCTTTGTTATTTCTCTTCTCTTACTTAGTTTAGGCTTTATTTGCTATTCTTTCCCCAGGTCCTTTAGGTATAAGGTTAGCTTGTGCATTTGGGAATTTTCTAATTTTTTGAGAGCTTAGATGGCTATGTACTTCCCTCTAAGGACTGCTCTTGCAGTATCCCATAGGTTTGGAACTGATGTGTTTTCATTTTCATCAGTTTGCATCAAATGTTTAAGTTCTTCTTTAATTTCCTCATTGACCCATTCATTCTTAGCTGGATGTTCTTTATCCTCCAAGTGGTTGCATTCTTTCCAAATTTTTCCTTGTGTTTGAGTTCCAGTTTCAAACCATTGTGATCTGAAAATATTTAGGGAATAATCTCAATCTTTTGGTATCAGTTGAGACCTGATTTGTGACCCAGTATGTGACCTATTCTGGAGAACGTTCCATGCGGCCTCGAGAAGAATGAGTATTCTGTTGTTTTAGGATGGAATGTTCTGTATATATCTACAAAGTCCATCTGGTCCAATGTGTCCTTCAAAGCTCTTGTTCCTTTGTTGATCTGCTTAGATGATCTGTTCATTGCTGTGAGTGGGGTGTTGAAGTCTACTATTAATCTATTATTATCAATATGTTTCTTTATTTTGGTTATTAGTTGGTTTGTGTAATTGGCTGCTCCCAAGTTGGAAGCATATATATATTTGCAATTGTTAGATTTTCTTGTTGGATAGACACTTTAAGTATGATATACTGTCCCTCTACATCTCTTACTACAGTCTTTGGTTTAAAATATAATTTGTCTGATAAGAAGATTGCTATCCCAGTTTCCATTTGAGGTCCATTGGCGTGGTAAATGGTTTTCCATCTCCTTACTTTCAATCTGATATCTTAAGTTTCAGAATGAGTCTCTTGTAGACAGCATATGGAAGGGTCCTGCTTTTATCCAATCTGAAACCCTGTGTCCTTTCAGAGGAGCATTCAGCCCATTTACATTCAGAGTAGCTATTGAAAGATATGAATTGTATAGGCTATTGTATTGCCTGTAAAATCCCTGTTTCTGTGGATTGTCTCTGTAAGTTTCTGTTCTATATTACTCTTGGTGTCTCTCTCGCTTTCAGAATCCCCCTAAATATTTCTTGCAGGGCTGGCTTGGTGGTCACATATTCTTTCAGTTTCTCCCCATTCTGGAAGCTCTTTATGTCTCCACCCATTCTGAATGACAGCCTTGCTGGATGAAATATTCTTGGCTGCATGTTTCCTCATTTAGTACACTGAATATGTCTTACCAGTGCTTTCTGGCCTGTCAGGTTTCTGTGCATAGGTCTGATGTTATTCTGATGTTCCTCCCACCATCCATAAGAATCTCTTCCCCATAGCTGCTCTCAGGATAGCTTTCTTGCCTCTAAGTTTTGCACATTTCCCTATTATATGCTGGGGTGTTAGTCCATTTTTATTAATTTTGGGAGGGGTCCTCTTGGACATGAATGCTTGTTTCCTTCCCCAAATTAGGGAAATTCTCAGGTATGATTTGCTCAAATATACCTTCTTCTCCTCTCTCCTTCTCCACCCCATCAGAGATCACAATCATTCTGACATTGGAATATTTCAAAGCATCATTGATCTCTCTAAGTCTGTTCTCATGGGCTTCTAGCTGCCTATTCTTTTCTTCCTTGGCTTTCTTCCTATCAGCTTATCTTCTAGATCACTAATTTGTTCTTCTGCCTCATTATTACCCTGGCTGTTAGAGTATCCAGTTTAGACTGCATCTCATTCATAGCATTTTTAATTTCAGCTGATTAGATCTCATTTCTGCCCTTAGAGATTCTATATTGTCATTTTTTTCAAGCCTAGCTTTTTTCAAGCCTAGCTATTGACTTTATGATTGCTCTCCTGAATTCTATTACTGACATCTTGCTTATATCCATATCCATTAGTTCTGTGGCAGAGGACATTGTCTTCTTTTCTTTGTTGAGAGTTCCTCCTCCTAGTCATTCTGTCGAGGGATGTTTGAGTGAGTGTCCAAAATATCAACCACGACCAAGCAAAGTGCACCCTAGAAAAAGTCCAAAGTGGCCAGAAGCTACCACAGATATGCCACCAAAACCAAGATGATCCCTAAGAGTAAAAAAAAAAAAAAAAAAAAAAAAAAGGGGGTGTGTGTGTGAGAGAGAGTATAATCCCTCAGGGTGGACAAAACAGGGTGGTCTGCCTGTTCATGATTGATTTTTGGCTGTGTGCTAGAAGATACTATATCCCAAAATTGCAAAGAAATCAGGACTTATATATATATATATATATATCAAGATAAAATTGAGTGAAAAGCGGACTAGTGTGGGACATAAACCTATAAAACATAGATGTGAAAAAAATAAAAGTTAAAAAGCAACTTAAAAACATAAGTTGTGAAATAAGAATCTATTTGAAAAGGGGAACAGGGTTAACAAAAAGAGAAAGAAGAAAGAAAGAAAGAAAGAAAGAAAGAAAGAAAGAAAGAAAGAAAG
>NW_022589754.1:7847467-7946840 GCF_004348235.1 Phoca vitulina | reverse complement strand
AGAAAGAAAGAAAGAAAGAAAGAAAGAAAGAAAGAAAGAAAGAAAGAGGAAAGAAATGTAAAGTAAAGAAGAAGAAGAAAAGTAAAATTTTAGCCTGAAGTATAAATGAGTCATGAGGGAACACCTGGATCTCCCTATGTTATTTTTTCCCCTGGCCCTTGGCTAGTATCTTGGTGAGAATTTTTGCATCCATGTTCATCAGGGATATTTGTCTCTAATTCTTTTTAGTGGGTTCTTTGGTTTTGGGATCAAGGTAATGCTGACCTCATAGGAGGAGTTTGGAATTTTTCCTTCCATTTCTATTTTTTGCAGCAGTTTCAGAAGAAGGGGTATCAATTCTTTAAATGTTTGGCAGAATTCCCCTGGGAAGCCATCTGGCCCTGGATTCTTGTTTGTTGGCAGATTTTTGATTACAGATTCAATTTCTTTGCTGGTTATAGGTCTGTTCAGATTTTCTATTTTTCCCTGTTTCACTTTTGGTAGTTTGTTTCTAGGAATTCATCTATTTCTTGCTGATTGCCTAATTAGTTGGCATATAATTGCTCATAATATTGTCTTATAATTGTATTTCTGAGGTGTTGGTTGTTATCTCTACTCTCTCATTCATGATTTTATTTATTTGGGGTCTTTTAAGTTTCTTTTAAATAAGTCTGGCTAGGAGTTTATCAATCTTATTAATTCTTTCAAAGAACCAGCTCTTATCTTTAAAAAAAAAAAAAAGTGTGCCTGGGTGGCTCAGTCGTTAAGCATCTGCCTTTGGCTCAGGTCATGATCCCGGGATCCTGGGATTGAGCCCCGCATAGGGCTCCCTGCTCAGTGGGAAGCCTGCTTCTCCCTCTCCCACTCCCCCTGCTTGTGTTCCCTTTCTCTCTGTGTCTTTCTCTGTCAAATAAATAAATAAAATCTTTAAACAAAACAAAATAACAACAACAAAAAAGAACCAGCTCTTAGTTTTGTTGATCTGTTCTACTGCTTTTTTTTTTTTTAATTTCTATACCATTGATTTCTGCTCTTATCTTTATTATTTCCCTCTCCTGCTGGATTTAGGCTTTATTTGCTGTTCTTTTTCCAGCTCTTTGAGGTGTAAGCTAAGGTTGTGTATTTGACTTTTCTTGTTTCATGAAGAAGGCCTGTATTGCTATATACTTCCCTGCTAAGACCGCCTTTGCTGCATCCCGAAATTTTGATCTGTCTTGTTTTCATTTTCATTTGCTTCCACGTATTTTTAAAATTCTTCTTTAATTTCCTGTTTGGCCTATTCATTCTTTAGTAGGATGTTTTTTAACCTCCATGTATTTCTGGTCTTTCCAATTTTTTCTTTTTGTGGTTGACTTCAACTTTCATAGCATTGTGGTCTGCAAGTATGTATGATATGATCTCAAACTTTCTGTACTGTTTGAGGCCTGATTTGTGACACAGTATGTGATCTATTCTGGAGAATATTCCATGTGCACTTCAAAAGAATATGTATTCTGCTGCTTTAGGATGAAATGCTCTGAATAGGTCTGTTAAGTCCATCTGGTCCAGTGAGTCATTTAAAGCCCTTGATTTGTTGTTGATTTTATGCTTAGATGGTCTCTCCATTGCTGTGAGTGGGGTATTAAGTTTCCCTACTATTATGTATTATTATCAATGAGTTTCTTTAATTTTGTTATTAATTGATTTATATATTTAGCTGCTTCCAAGTTAGGTATAAATATTTATAATTGTTATATCTTCTCATTGGCTAGACCTATTTATTATGAATAGTGTCCTTCTTCATCTCATATTAAGCTTTGCTTTACAATCTAGTTTGTCTGATATAAGTATGATTACTCCAGCTTTCTTTTGATGTTCATTTGCATGGTGAATTGTTCTCCAACCCCTCACTTTCAATCTGCAGGTGTCTTTGGGACTCAAATGAGTCTCTTGTGGGAATCATGTAGTTGGGTCTCAGATTTTTATTCATTCTGATGCCCTTTGTCTTTTGATTAAAGCATTTAGGCCATTTACATTCAGAGTAATTATTGAAAGTATTATGAATTTAGTGTCATTGTATTACTTGTAAAGATGTTGTTCCTGTAGATTGTCTCTGTTCCTTTGTAGTCTTTGTTGATTTTGGTCTCTCTTTCCTGCTCAAAGTGTCCCCTTTAATATTTCTTGCTGAGTTGTTTTAATGTTCATAAACTTCTTTAGTTTTTCTTTGTCTTGGAAACTCTCTCCTTCTATTCTGAATGGTAGCCTTGCTGGATAAAATATTCTTGGCTGCTTATTTTTCCCATTTAGCATGTTGAATATATCATGCCACTCCTTTCTGCCCTGCCAGATCTGTGTGGGCAGGTCTGTTGCTAATCTTATGTGTCTATCCTTGTAGGTTAAGGACCCTTATAGCTTAAGAACATTGTCTCCCTAGCTGCTTTCAGAATTCTCTCTTGATCCTTGTATTTTGCAAGTTTCACTATGATATGACCTGATTTTGAGGAGAGTTCTCTGTGCCTCTTGGAATTAAATTCCTGTTTCCTTCCCCAGATTAGGGAAGTTTTCAGCTACAATTTGTTCAAATAAACCTTCTGCCCCGTTTTCCCATTCTTCTTCTTCTTGGACTCCTAAGATGCAGATATTATTTTGTTTTATGGAATCACTGAGTTCTCTAAGTCTCCTTTCATGATCTAATAGTTTTTTTATTTCAACCTTACAAGTTTTTAGGTCTTTTATCTCTGCAACAAGAGTTTCTCTGCTTTCTTCTGTGCTTTTTTCTTCTATGCTGTTGACCTAAATTCTTATTCAGATATATTACTTATATCTGTTTTGAGCAAGTCCCTGGCTGTGATTTCTTCCTGACCTTTCTTTTGGGGAGAATTCTTGTGTCTTGTCATTTTGGCTAAGTTTCTAATTTTTGCATGTTTTGAAAGCTTGTTATGTTTCCTTCACCTCAGAGTAATGTTATATGTAAAAGAAGTCATACAGTGTCCAGGGACTGGCACTTCAGGAAGTGTTTCTGGTGTATGCTCTGTGCACTTTGCTGTTGTATTTTGGCTGTTCTTTCCCACTGATCAGTCCTCTGTAGAGTTTCTACTTGCTTGTAGTGGGGAGTGTTTGTAAATTTATCTAAGTGTGTTTTGGTTTGTTTGTTGAAAAACGCCTGGAAAAAAAGGAAAGAAAGAAAAAGTAAAAAAAAAAAAGGGAAAGAGAGAGAAGAAGCCTGCTCCAAGAAAAGAGAAAAGGGAAAGAAATGAAAACAAACAAACAAACAATCATAAAAACTATAATCATGAATCTAAAGAAAAAAAGAAAAAATATAAAGAAAAATAAAAGAAAAAAATAAGCCTGATCCAAAAATAAAAGAGAAAAGGAAATGAAAAAACAACCTAAGAAACAAAAACTATAAGCCTGATTCCAAAGGGGAAAAAAAAAGAATTAGGAAAATAAAAATATAGCCTGGTCCTATTTCCACCAGAACTGAAGGGGATATTTTGAAGCACTCAATGATCAGTAGACTTGCTTCATGCAGCATGCTGCCTGTGTTGCTTCTCTGGGGAAAGGCCAGCTGCACTGACTCAGAGTCGATCCTGCCCAAGTAATAAAAAGCAATCACCAAGCACAGGGGGCAGGTCACCTCCACTTGGGGCCACTGTGTTGCTCTCTGAAGTCTATCCTTGTTGGTAGCAAGGGTAAACTCATCTCAGGACAGGGGATCTCACATCCCCTGCTGTTGAGGAAACCATCACAGAAAAGCTAGCGTTGACAGCACACCAGGTGCCCAGCTCTCTTGTATTTTACCTTAGCTGTGCAGCTGGGATTCAAAACTCCAAATCTTAAAGGAGCCTGCACCATTTGGATTCACTAGCTCTCCTGGATTTGAGCCTTACTGGACTCTGGACTAGTGCCTTTGTCCCAGATAAATAGTCTAAACCCTGTGTGGTGTGCAGAATCTGTGGTGTGTCACCACAAAAAGCAGCAACCACGTTATCCACCCTCTGCCCATGCCTTTGTTCCCTGCTGATGAAAGGTCATTTGCTGATGTTTGTATGGTCTTTTGTCCTTGGTGAGTCCATATACCCTCTTTCAAATTTACTCTAGGAAGGGGAGTGATCTGTCCCAGTGTAACACAGGAGATCCCTACACCACTTTGTGCTCCCAGGCCAGAGCCCTCCTTCTCTCCAGGAGTGCAGTCTACAGCTCCACTCTGGTGAAAGTCACGCACTTCCAAAATCTCAGAGTTTGAGCTCCACTCACTGTTTGCAAAAAACCTGTGCCACTCTCTTCCACCAGCTCCCCAGTCTGTGGGCTGAGAGGTTTTCTTCTTGTGTGAGCCCAAGGTCACACTCTCTCAATCCCTTTCTCCATATCTCAGTTTTCTTTCCCTGCAGAAAGGGTTCCCTCCCCGCCATAGTACAGCAGCTTTTCTCTCCCCCAATTCACTTCCATGCACCTGGCACCTGCGACACTAACTCCCCCCAGCTGTGGAGATCGTTCTTCCAATCCTCAGATTAATTTCCTGGGTGTTCCAAGCAATCTGACCTCAATACAACTGTGTTTCAAGGCAAAGGAAATCCATGGTCCCTCACTTCTCTCCCAATGCGATTGTTTTTTTTTTTTAATTTGTCCTCTGATAGTTTGTTAATAGTGTATAAAAGTACAACCAACTTTTTTCCCCAAATTTTGATTTAAATTCTACTTACTTAACCTCTAGTGTACTACTGTTTTCAGGAGTAGAATTTAGTGATTCATCACTTATATATAACACCCAGTGCTCATCATAACAAGTGCCTTTGATAATACCCATCCATCCATTTATCCCATTCCACAACCACCTCCCTCCATCAACTATCATTTTGTTCTCTATCATTAAAGAGTCTCTTACAGTTTGCTTAACTTACTATTTTTCCCATTCCCATATGCTCATCTGTTTTGTTTTTTAATTCCACGTTAGTGAAATCATATGGTATTCGTCTTTCTCTGACTGACTTATTTTCCTTAGCATAATATACTTTAGCTAGATCTACATCATTCCAAGTGGAAAGATTACATTCTCTTTGATGGCTGAATAATATTCCATTGTATATGCATAACATATCTTCTTTATCCATTCATCAGTTGATGGACATTTGGGCTCTTTCCATAGATTAGCTATTGTTGATAATGATACTATGAACATGAGAGGGCATGTACCCATTCCAATCTGTATTTTTGTGTCCTTTGGGTAAATGCCTAGGAGTGTAATTGTTGGGTTATAGGGTAGTTCTATTTTCAACTTTCTGAGGGACCTCCATACTGTTTTCCAGAGTGACTGCACCAGTTTTCATTCCCAAAAACATTTTAAAAAGGTTCCCCTTTCTCTGCATCCTCACCAACATCTGTTGTTTCCTGAGTTATTTTAGCCATTCTGACAGGTGTGAGGTGATATCTCATTGTGGTTTTGATTTGTATTTCCTTGATGATGAGTGATGCTGGGCATCTTTTCGTGTGTCTGTTAGTCATCTGGGTGTCTTCAGAAAAATGTCTATTCATGTCTTTTTTCCATTTCTTAACTGGATTATTTGTTTTTAGGGTGTGGAATTTCATGAGTTCTTTTTAGATTTTGGATACTAACACTTCAGATATGTCATTTGCAAATATCTTCTCCCATTCTGTAAGATACCTTTTATTTTATTTTATTTTATTTTTAAAGATTTTATTTATTTATTTGAGACAGAGAGAATGAGAGAGAGAGAGAGAGCACATGAGAGGGGGGAGGGTCAGAGGGAGAAGCAGGCTCCCTGCCGAGCAGGGAGCCCGATGCGGGACTTGATCCAGGACTCCAGGATCATGACCTGAGCCGAAGGCAGTCGCTTAACCAAATGAGCCACCCAGGCGCCTGTGTAAGATACCTTTTAGATTTGTAGACTGTTTGCATTACTATGCAAAAGTTTTTATCTTGATGAAGTCCTAATATTTCATTTTTGCTTTCGTTTCTCTTGCCTCCTGAGACGTGTCTAGTAAGAAGTTGTTCTGGATAAGGTTGAAGATGTTGTGGCCTGTGTTCTTCTCTAGGATTTTGATAGTTTCTTGTCTAACATTTAGGTCTTTCATCCATTTGGAATTTATTTTTGTGTATTGTGTAAGAAAGTGGTCCACTTTCATTCTTCTGCATTTAGCTGTCCAATTTTCCCAAGACACTTTGTTGAAGAGAATGTCTTTTTTTCCATAAGATATTCTTTCTTGCTTTGCCGGAAATTAGTTGAGCATAGAGTTGTGGGTCCATTTCTGGGTTTTCTAATCTGTTCCATTGATCTATGTGTCTGTTTTTGTGCCAGTACAAAACTGTCTTATGACTACAGCTTTGTAATTTAGCTTGATGTCTAGAATTGTGATGTCTCCAGCTTTGCTTTGCTTTTTCATGACTGTTTTGGCTCTTTAGGATCTTTTTTGGTTCCATACAAATTTGAGAATTGTTTGTTCTCTCTGAAAAATGCTGGTGGTATTTTGATAGGGATTGTTTTAAATATGTAGATTGCTTTGGGTAGTATAGACACTTTAACAATGTTTGTTCCTCCCATGCATGAGCATGGAATATTTTCCCATTTCCTCATGTCCTCTTCAATTTCTTTTGTAAGTGTCCTATAGTTTTCAGAGTACAGATCTTTTACCTCTTTGGTTAGTTTTATTCCTAGGTATCTTATCTTTTTTGGTGCAATTTTAAATGCAGTCGATTCCTTGATTTATTTTTCTGCTGTTTCATTATTAGTTTATAGCAATGCAATATTTTTCTGGACATTGATTTTATATGCTGCAACTTTCCTGAATTCATGTATTAGTTCCAGCAATTTTTTGTTCGAATCTTTTGGGTTTTCTACATAAAGTGTTATGTTGTCTGCACATAGTGAATTTTGACTTCTTCCTTGTTGATATGGATGACTTTTACTTCTTTTTGTTGTCTGATTGCTGAGACTAAGACTTCTGGTCCTGTGTTAAATAGTTATGGTGAGAGTGGACATCTCTGTCTTGCTCCTAACAGTAGAGGAAAAGCCCTCATTTCTTCCAATTGAGGATGATATTAGCTGTGGGTCTTTCATATATGGCCTTTATGATGTTGAGGTATGTTCCATCCATACCTACTTTGTTGAGGATATTTTTTTATCAAAAATGGATGCTGTATTTTTCCAAGTGCTTTTTCTGCATCTATTGAGAGGATCATACGGTTCTTATCCTTTCTTTATTAAAGTGGTGTATCGTATTTATTGATTTGTGAATATTGAAATACCTCTGCAGCCCAGGAATAAATCCCATTTGATAGTGGTGAATAATACAGTTTTTGTGAATAATTCCTTTAATGTACTATTGGATTCAATTTGTTAGTATCTTGTTGAGAATTTTTGCATCAATGTTCATCAGGGATATTGGCCTATAATTCTCCTTTTCATTAGGGTCTTTTTCTGGTTTTGGAATCAAGGTAATGCTCACCTCATGGAATGAGTTTGGAAGTGTTCCTTCCATTTCTATTTTTTTTTTTTTTGGAACATTTTGAGAAGAATAGCAATTAATTCTTCTTTAAATATCTGGTAGAATTCCCTTGCGAAGCCATCTGGCCCTAGACTTTTGTTTCTTGGGAGATTTTTGATTACTGATTCCATTTCTTTCCTCATTATGGGTCTGTTCAAATTTTCTATTTCTTCTTGTTTCAGTTTTGGTAGTTTATTTCTAGGAATTTATTTCTTCCAGATTGTCCAGTTTTTTGGCATATAATTTTCATAATATGCTCTTATGATTGTTTGTATTTCTGTTGGTTGTGATCTTTCATCTTTCATTCAACTTTTTATTAATTTGGGTCATTTCTCTTTTTTTAGATTTATTTATTTATTTATTTATTTATTTATTTATTTGGGGGGACAGAGAGAGAGAGTATGAGTTGGGGGAGGGGCAGAGGGAAAGATTCTCAAGCAGACACCCTGTTGAGGGCAGAGCCAGACGTGGGGTATGATCTCACGATCATGAGATTGTGACATGAGCTGAAATCACGAGCTAGATGCTTAACCGACTGAGCCACCTGGCACCGCTTTCTCTTTTTTTTTGATAGGTCTGGTTAGGTGTTTATTAATTTCATTGATTCTTTCAGAGAACCAGCTCTTAGTTTCATTGATCTGTTCTACAGTTTTTTGTTTGTTTGTTTCTATATTGTATATTTTTGCTCTAATGTTTATTATTTCCCTTCTGCTGGCTGTAGGCTTCATTTGCTGTTCTTTACTTAGTTGCTTTAGGTGTAAGGTTAGGTTGAGTGTTTCAGATTTTTCTTGCTTCTTGAAGTAGGCCTGTATTGCTCTATACTTCCCTCTTAGGATCACCTTTGCTACATCCCAAAGGTTTATTTATTTATTTTTATCTTTGTATTCCAGGTAGTAGTTGTTTTTTTTTTTTATTATGCTATGTTAGTCACCATACATTACATCATTAGTTTTTGATGTAGTGTTCCATGATTCATTGTTTGCATATAACACCCATTGCTCCATGCAGTATGTGCCCTCTTTAATATCTATCACCAGGCTAACCCATCCCCTTCCCCTCATCTCAAAGGTTTTTGACTGTCGTGTTTTAATCTTCATTTGCTTCCATGTATGTTTTCATTTCATCTTTAATTTTGTGGTTTACCCATTCATCCTTTAGTAGGATTTTCTTTAACCCCTTGTATTTGTGGTGGTTCCAAAGTTTTTCTTATGGTTGACTTCAACTTTCATAGCATTATGGTCTGAAAACATGCATGCTATGGTCTCGATCTTTTTGTACTAGCTGAGGGCTGATTTGGGACTCAATATATAATCTATTCTGAAGAATGTTCCAAGTGCACTCAAAGAGACTGTTTTCTCCTGCTTTAGGAAGAAATGTTCTGAATATATCTGTTAAGTCCATCTGGTCCAGTGGGTCATTCAAAGCCATTGTTTCCTTGTTGATTTTCTGCTTTGATAGTCAATCCATTGTTGTAAGTGGAGTGTTAAACTTCTCTACTATTATCGTATTATTATCAATGAGTTTCTGTATGTTTATTATTAATTGATTTATATATTTGTGTGCTCCCAAGTTGGGAGCATTATTATTTACAATTGTTAGGTCTTCTTAATGGATAGACCCCTTAATTATGAAATTATGTCTTTTTTCTTCTCTTGTTTCCTTCTTTAGTTTAAAATCTAGTTTGTCTGATATAAGTATGGTTACTTTGGCTTTCTTTTGAAGTCCATTAGTGTGATAGATTGTTCTTCATTCCCTCACTTTCAATCTGCAGGTGTCTTGAGGTCTAAAATGAGTCTCTTGTGGGAAGTATATAGATAGGTCTCATTTTTTTATACATTCTAATACCCTATGTCTTTTGATTGGAACATTTTGTCCATTTACATCCAGAGTGATTTTTGATAGATATGAATTTAGTGTCATTGTGTTACCTGTAATTTTGGTGTTTCTGGTGATGATGCGTATTCCTTTCTAGTCTTTGCTTCTTCTTGGTTTCATTTCCTATAAAAATTGTCACCTTTAATATTTCTTGCAGGATGGGTTTAGTAGGCTCAGACTCCTTTAGTTTTTGTTTGTCTGGGACACTCTTTATCTCTCCTGCTATTCTGAATGACAGCACTCCTGTATAAAGTATTCTTGGATGCATGTTTTTCACAATCAGCATGTTGAAAATATCATGCCAGTTTCTTGTAGCTCACTAACTTTCTGTGGTTAGATCTTTTGTGAATCTCATTTTTTTCCCTCATAAGTTAGGGGCTTTTTTCCCCCTTGTTTCTTTCAGGATTCTTTCCTTCTCTGTGTATTTTGTGAATTTGACTATTATATGTCTTGGTGATGGCTGGCTATTGTTGAATTTGATGACAGTTTTCTCTGCCTCTTGAATTTTGATATATGTTTCCTTCCTTAGATTAGGGATGTTTTATGAGACAGAAGAAAGAGACCAAAAACCACAAGATACTTAGGAATAAACCTAACTGAAGAGGTAAAGGATCTGTACTCCAAAAACTACAGAACTCTTATGAAAGAAATTGAGGAAGACACAAAGAAATGGAAAAACATTCATCCTCATGGATTGGAAGAATAAATACTGTTAAAATGTCTATGTTACTTAGAGCAATCTACACATTCAATGCCATCCCTGTCAAAATACCATCAAAATTTTTCACAGAGTTATCAAATAATCCTAAAATTGTATGGAACCAGAAAAGACACTGAATAACCAGTGGAATGTTGAAAAATAAAACCAAAGCTGGTGGCATCACGATGCTAGACTTCAAGGTATATTACAAAGCTACATAGTACATACAAAGACAGTATGGCATTGGCACAAAAACAGACACATGGATCAATGGAACAGAATAAAGAACCCAGAAATGGACTCTCAACTCTATGGTCAACTAATCTTCGACAAAGCAGGAAAGAATATCCAGTGGAGAAAGGACAGTCTCTTCAATAAATGGTGCTGGGAAAATTGGACAGCTACATGTAGAAGAATTGAAACTGGACCATTTTTTTACACAATACACAAAAATAAACTCAAAGTGGATGAAAGACCTAAATGGAAGACAGGAATCCATCAATATCTATGAGGAGAACACAGGCAACAACCTCTTCAACCTTGGCCAGAGCAACTTCTTATTAGACAACTCTCTGGAGGTACAGAAAACAATAGCAAAAAATGAACTTTTGGGACTTCATCAAGATAAAAAGGTTCTGCACAGCAAAGGAAACAGTCAACCAAACTAAAAGTTATCCTACAGAATGGGAGAAGATATTTGCAAATGACATATCAAATAAAGGGCTAGTATCCAAGATCTATAAAGAACTTCTCAAACTCAACACCCAAAAAACAAACAATTCAGTCAAGAAATGGGCAGAAGACATGGACAGACATTTCTCTAAAGAAGATATAGAAATGACCAACAGACAAATGAAAAAATGCTCCACATCACTTGGCATCAGGGAAATACAAATCAAAACCACAATGAAATACCACCTCAAACCAGTGAATGGCTAAAATTAACAAAACAGAGAACAACAAATGTCGGTGAGGATGTGGAGAAAGGGGAACCTTCTTACACTGTTGGTGGGAATGGAAGCTGGTACAGCCACTCTGGAAGACAGTATGGAGGTTCCTCAAGAAGTTAAAAATAGAGCTACCCTACGACCCAGTGATTGCACTACTATGTATGTACCCTAAAGATACAAATGTAGTGATCTGAAGGAGCACCCGCACCCCAATGTTCATAGCAGCAATGTTCACAATAGCTATACTGTAGAAAGAGCCTAGATGTCCATCAACAGATGAATGGATAAAGAAGATGTGGTCTATATATATACAATGGAATATTACTCAGCAATCAGAAGGAATGAATACTTACCATTTACATCAAGGTAGGTGGAGCTGGAGGGTGTTATGCTGAGAGAAATAATTCAATCAGAGAAATACAATTATCACATGTTTTCACTCATATGTGGAATATAAGAAACATGGCAGAAGACCATAGGGGAAATGAAGGAAAACGGAATGGGAAGATATCAGAGAGAGACACAAACCATGAGAGAATATTTACTATAGGAAACAAACAGGATTGCTGGAGGGGAGTTAGGTGGGAGGATGGGGTAATTGGATGATGGGCATTAAGGAGGTCATGTGATGTGATGAGCACTGGGTGTTATACAAAACTGATAAGTTTTTGAACACTACATCTGAAACTAATGATGTACTATAAGTTGGTTAATTGAATTTTTAAAAAAAGGAAAAAAAAGATTAGGGACGTTTTCAGCTATAATTTGCTCAAATCATCTGCCCCCCTTTCCCTCTCTTCTTTTCCTCAAACTTCTATGATACAAATGTTATTATACTTTATGGGGTCTCTGTGTTTTCTATATCTACATTCGTGATCCAATACTTTTCTTTCCCTTTTCTTTTCATCTTCATTATTTTCCATAATTTCATCTTCTATATCACTGATTCATTTCTCTGCATCGTCCATCCTCATTGTCATTAATCCAGTAGGTTTTCCATCTCTGTTACATCATTTTTTATTTTGGCCGGACTAGTTTTTAGTTCTTTTATCTTTGCAGTAAGTGATTCTCTAGTATGTTCTATGTTTTTCTCAAGCCTCGCCAGTATCCTTATGATTGTTGTTTTAAATTCTGGTCCAGCCATCTTATTTATATCATTTTTGATTAAATTTCTGGCAGTCACTTCTTCCTTTCTTTTGTGGTGAATTCATCTGTATTTTCATTTTGTCTATGTCATTGTTTTTTTTATTCTGTTTTTTGTTTGTTTGGTTTTTGTTCTCTGTGTGTGTGTGTGTGTGTGTGTGTGTGTGTGTGTGTGTGTGATTGTGAGGAGAGTATGTTACAGTCCTGCTCCTGAGAATAATGGCTATATTAAAAGAGGTTCTATACTATCTTGGGCTTGGTGCTTCAGTAGGTGCTTGTTATAGTATCAAGGTAATGCTGATATCATAAAATGTGTTTGGAAATATTCCCTTTTCTTCCATTTTTGGAAGAGTTTGAGAAAGATTGGTATTAATCATTCTTTAAATGTTTGATAGAAGTTATCACTGAAACCATCTAGTTCTGGACTTTCATTTGTTGGGATGATTTTGATTGCTAATTTGTTCTCCATATTAGTAATGTGTTCAGATTTTCTATTTATTTATTGTTTAGTCTTCATGAGTTAAATGTTTGTAAGGATTTATCCATTTCTTCTAGGTTATACAGTTTTTCAGTGTATAATTGTTCATAATATTCTTTATGCTCCTTTGTATTTCTGTGGTAACACTTTTAATGTCTCCCATTTATTTTCTTTTTTTAAAGTTTTTAATACCACTTTGTTAATATACACTGTTATATTAGTTTCAGATGTACAACATAATGATTCAAGACTTACATACAACAACCTGTGGTCATCATGACAAGTGCACTCTTTAATCCGAATCACCTGTTTTAACCCATCCCCCACCGCCCTCTCCTCTGGTAACCATGAGTTTGTTCTCCATAATTAGGAGTCTGTTTCTTGATTTCTTTCTCTGTCTCTCTCTTATTTTTTCTTTTTCTTTTTTTTTTTTAAAGATTTTATTTATTTATTTGACAGAGAGAGAGACAGCGAGAGAGGGAACACAAGCAGGGGGAGTGGGAGAGGGAGAAGCAGGCTTCCCGCCGAGCAGGGAGCCCGATGCGGGGCTCGATCCCAGCACCCTGGGATCATGACCTGAGCCGAAGGCAGACGCTTAACGACTGAGCCACCCAGGCGCCCCTCTCTCTTATTTTTTCATTTTGCTTGTTTATATTGTTTCTTAAATACTACATATGGGTCAAAATATATGTTATTTGTCTTTCTCCAACTGACTTATTTTTCTGACCATTCTACCCACCAGTTTCATCCATATCATTGGAAATGGCAAGATTTTACTCTTTTTATAGCTGAATTTTATTCCATTGTATATATATGCCTACTCTTCTTTATCCATTCATAAATCAGTATATACTTGTGCTACTTAAATATCTTGGCTATTGTAAGTAATGCTGCTATCGACATGGGGGTGGATGCATCCCTTTGAATTAGTGTTCTTGTATTCTTTGGGTAAATACCCAGTAGTGTCATTGCTGGATCATATTGTGGTACTATTTTTAACTTTTTGAGGAACCTTTATACTGTTTTTCAGAGTGCCTGCCCCAGTGTGCATCCCTTCCAACAGTGCATGAGTGTTCATTTTTCTCCACATCCTTGTCAGCATTTGTTGTCTTGTGCTGTTGATTTTACCCATTCTGACAGGTGTAATGTAATATCCCATTGTAGCTGTGCTTTGCATTTCCCTGATGATAAGTGATGATGGGCAATTTTTCATGTGCCTATTGGCCATCATTTCTATATCTCCTTTGGAGAAATATTTGTTCATGTCTTCTGCCATTTTTTTACTTCTACCCTTTTTCTTTTGTATTAACAATCCATGTTTTATAATTTTATTTTATTATGTTATGTTAATCACCATACATTACATCTTTAGTTTTTGATGTACTGTTCCATGATTCATTGTTTGCGTATAACACCCAGTGCTCTATTCAATACTTACCCTCTTTAATACCCATCACCAGGCTAACCCATCCCCCCAAAGCCCTCCCCTCTAGAACCCTCAGTTTATTTCTCAAAGTCCATGGTCTCTCATGGTTCACCACCCCCTCCGATTTGCCCCCATTCCTTTTTCCCTTCCTACCATCTTTTTTTTTTTAACATATAATGTATTATTTGTTTCAGAGGTACAAGTCTGTGATTCATCAGTCTTACACAATTCACAGCACTCACCATAACACATACCCTCCCCAATGTCTATCACACAGCCACCCTATCCCTCCCAACCCCCACCATTCCAGCAACCCTCAGTTTGTTTCCTGAGATTAAGAATTCCTCATATCAGTGAGATCATATGATACATGTCTTTTTCTGATTGACTTATTTCGCTTAGCATAATACCCTCTAGTCCCATCCATGTCATTGCAAGTGACAAGATTTCAGTTTCTTTGATGGTTGCATAATATTCCATTATATATATATATACCATATCTTCTTTATCCATTCATCTATTAATGGATATCTTGGCTCTTTCCATAGTCTGGCTATTGTGGATATTGCTACTATAAACATTGGGGTGCACATACCACTTCAGATCCCTACATTTGTACCTTTGGGGTAAATGCCCAGTAGTGCAATTGCTGGGACATATGATAGCTCTATTTTAAACGCCTTGAGGAACCTCCATACTGTTTACCAGAGTGGCTGCACAAACTTGCATTCCCACGAACAGTGTAAGAAGGTTCCCCTTTCTTGGCATCCTTGCCTACATCTGTCATTTCCTGACTTGTGAATTTTAGCCATTCCGACTGGTGTGAGGTGGTATCTCATTGAGGTTTTGATTTGGATTTCCCTGATGCTGACCTATGTTGAGCACTTTTCATGTGTCTATTGGCCATTTGGATGTCTTCTATGGAAAAATGTCTGTTCATGTCTTCTGCCCATTTCTTGATTGGATTATTTGTTGTCTGGGTGTTGAGTTTGAGAAGTTCTTTATAGATCTTGGATATTAGCGCTTTATCTGATATTGCAAATATCTTCTCCCATTCTGTCGGTTGTCTTTTGGTTTTGTTGACTGTTTCCTTTGCTGTACAAAAGCTTTTTATCTTGATGAACTCCCAATAGTTCATTTTTGCCCTTGCTTCCCTTGCCTTTGGTGATGTTTCAAGGAAGAAGTTGCGGCAGCTGAGGTTGAGAGATTGCTGCCTGTGTTCTCCTCTAGGATTTTGATGGACTCCTGTCTCACACTGAGGTCTTTCATCCATTTTGAGTCTATTTTTGTGTGTGCTATAAGGAAATGGTCCAGTTTCATTCTTCTGCATGTGGCCGTCCAATTTTCCCAACACCATTTGTTGAAGAGACTGTCTTTTTTCCATTGGACATTCTTTCCTGCTTTGTTGAAGATTAGTTGACCATAGAATTGAGGGTCCATTTCCAGGCACTCTATTCTGTTCCATTGATCTATGTGTCTGTTTTTGTGCCAGTACCATACTATCTTGATGATGACAGCTTTGAAATAGAGCTTGATGTCCGGAATTGTGACGCCACCTGCTTTGCTTTTCTTTTTCAACATTCCTCTGGCTATTCGGGGTCTTTTCTGGTTCCATACAAATTTTAGGATTATTTGTTCCATTTCCCTGAAAAAAGTTGATGGTATTTTGATAGGGATTGCTTTGAATGTGTAGATTGCTCTAGGTAGCATTGACACCTTCACAATATTTGTTCTTCCAGTCCATGAGCATGGAACGTTTTTCCATTTCTTTGTGTCTTCCTCAATTTCTTTCATGAGTATTTTATAGTTTTCTGAGCACAGATTCTTTGCCTCTTTGGTTAGATTTATTCCTAGGTATCTTATGGATTTGGGTGCAATTGTAAATGGGATCAACTCCTTAATTTCTCTTTGTTCTGTCTTGTTGTTGGTGTATAGAAATGCAACTGATTTCTGTGCATTGCTTTTATATCCTGCCACTTTACTGAATTCCTGTATGAGTTCTAGCAGTTTTGGGGTGGAGTCTTTTGGGTTTTCCACATAAAGTATCATATCATCTGCAAAGAGTGAGAGTTTGACTTCTTCTTTGCTGATTTGGATGCCTTTTATTTCTTTTTGTTGTCTGATTGCTGTGGCTAGGACTTCTAATACTATGTTGAATATCAGTGGTGATAGTGGACATCCCTGCCGTGTTCCTGACCTTAGGGGGAAAGCTCTCCATTTTTCCCCATTGAGAAAGATATTAGCTGTGGGTTTTCCATAGATGGCTTTTATGATATTCAGGTATGTACCCTCTATCCCTACACTCTGAAGAGTTTTAATCAAGAAACGATGCTGTACTTTGTCAAATGCTTTTTCTGCCTCAATTGAGAAGATAATATGGTTCTTGTTCTTTCTTTTATTAATGTATGGTATCACATGGATTGATTTGTGGATGTTGAACCAAACTTGCAGCCCAGGAATAAATCCCACTTGGTCCTTGTGAATAGCCCTTTTAATGTACTGTTGGATCCTACTGGCTAGTATTTTGGTGAGAATTTTTGCATCCATGTTCATTAGGGATATTGGTCTGTAATTCTCTTTTTTGATGGGGTCTTTGTCTGATTTTGGGATCAAGGTAATGCTGGCCTCATAAAGCGAGTTTGGAAGTTTTCCTTCAATTTCAATTTTTTGGAACAGTTTCAGAAGAATACGTATTAATTCGTATTTAAATGTTTGGTAGAATTCCCCTGGGAAGCCATCTAGCCCTGGGCTCTTGTTTGTTGGGAGATTTTTGATGACTGCTTCAATTTCCTTACTTGTTATGGGTGTGTTCAGGTTTTCTATTTCTTCCTGGTTCAGTTTTGGTAGTTGATACGTCTCTAGGAATGCATCCATTTCTTCCAGATTATCTAATTTGCTGGCATAGAGTTGCTCATAATATGTTCTTATAATTGTTTGTATTTCTTTGGTGTTGGTTGTGATCTCTCCTCTTTCATTCATGATTTTATTTATTTGGGTCATTTCTCTTTTCTTTTTGATAAGTCTGGTCAGAGGTTTATCAATCTTATTAATTTTTTCAAAGAACCAGCTCCTAGTTTCGTTGCTCTGTTCTACTGTTCTTTTGGTTCCTATTCCATTGATTTCTGTTCTGATCGTTATTATTTCTCTTCTCCTGCTGGGTTTAGGCTTTATTTGCTGTTCTTTCTCCAGTTCCTTTAGGTGTAGGGTTAGGTTGTGTATTTGAGACTTTTCTTGTTTCTTGAGAAAGGCTTGTACTGCTATATACTTTCCTCTTAGGACCGCCTTTGCTGCATTCCCAAAGACTTTGAACAGCTGTGTTTTCATTTTCTTTTGTTTCCATGAATGTTTTTAATTCTTCTTTAATTTCCTGGTTGACCCATTCATTCTTTAGTAGGATGCTCTTTAGCCTCTATGTATTTGAGTTCTCTCTGACTTTCCTCTTGTGATTGAGTTCTAGTTTCAAAGCCTTGTGGTCTGAAAATATGCAGGGAATGATCCTAATCTTTTGGTACCTGTTGAGACCTGATTTGTGACCTAGGATGTGATCTATTCTGGAGAATGTTCCTTGGGCACTGGAGAACAATGTGTATTCTGTTGCTTTGGGATGGAATGTTCTGAATATATCTGTGAAGTCCATTTGGTCCAGTGTGTCATTTAAAGTCTTTATTTCCTTGTTGATCTTTTGCTTAAATGATCTGTCCATTTCAGTGAGGGGTGTGTTAATGTACCCTACCATTATTGTATTGTTGTTGATGTGTTTCTTTGATTTTTTAATTAATTGGCTTATATAATTGGCTGCTCCTATGTTGGGGCATAGATATTTACAATTGTTAGATCTTCTTGTTGGATGGGCCCTTTAAGTATGATATAGTGTCCTTCCTCATCTCTTATTATATTCTTTGGTTTAAAATCTAATTTGTCTGATAAAAAGATTGTCACCCCAGGTTTCTTTTGATGTACATTAGCGTGGTAAATTGTTTTCCACCCCCTCACTTTCAATCTGGGGGTGTCTTTGGGTCTAAAATGAGTCTCTTGCAGACAGCATATCGATGGGTCTTGTTTTTTTAATCCAATCTGATACCCTGTGCCTTTTGATTGTGACATTTAGCCCATTTACATTCAAGGTAACTATTGAAAGTTATGAATTTAGTGCCATTGTATTGCCTGTAAGGTGACTGTTATTGTAAATTGTCTCTGTTCCTTTCTGGTCTATGTTACTTTTAGGCTCTCTCTTTGCTTAGAGGACCCCTTTCAATATTTCTTGTAGGGCTGGTTTTGTGTTTGCAAATTCTTTTAGTTTTTGTTTGTCCTGGAAGCTTTTTATCTCTCCTTCTATTTTCAATGACAGCCTGGCTAGATATAGTGTTCTTGGCTGCATATTTTTCTCGTTTAGTGCTCTGAATATCTCATGCCACTCGTTTCTGGCCTGCTAGGTCTCTGTGGATAGGTCTGTTGCCAATCTAATGTTTCTTCCATTGTAGGTTACAGATCTCTTCTCTCGAGCTGCTTTCAGGATTTTCTCTTTTTCTCTGAGCCTCGTAAGTCTTACTATTAGATGTCGGGGTGTTGACCTATTTTTATTGATTTTGAGGGAGGTTCTCTGTGCCTCCTGGATTTTGATGCCTGTTTCCTTCCCCAAATTAGGGAAGTTCTCTGCTATAATTTGCTCCAGTATACCTTCTGCCCCTCTCTCTTTCTTCTTCTTCTGGGATCCCAATTATTCTAATATTATTTCGTCTTATGGGATCACTTATCTCTCGAATTTTGCCCTCGTGATCCAGTAGTTGTTTATCTCTCTTTTTCTCAGTTTCTTTTTTCGCCATCATTTGGTCTTCTATCTCACTGATTCTTTCTTCTGCCTCATTTATCCTAGCAGTTAGAGCCTCCATTTTTGATTGCACTTCATTAATAGCCTTTTTTATTTTGACCTGGTTAGATTTTAATTCTTTCATTTCTCCAGAAAGTGTTTCTCTAGTGTGTTGCATGCTTATTTCAAGCCCAGCTAGTATCTTTATAATCGTCATTCTGAACTCTATTTCCGACATCATACTAATGTCCATATTGATTAGGCCCCTGACAGTTGGTACTGCCTCTTGTTCTTTTTGTTGAGGTGATTTTTTCCATCTTGTCATTTTGTCCAGAGAAGAATAGATGATGAGAGAACAAAATGCTAACACTGTTACATTGACCCCAGAAAAATATACACTAAACAAATCAGAAGAGACCTGAAAGCAGGGGAAAAGAAAGGGAAAGAGAGAAAAAAGAAAAAAAAATAGAAAAAAAAAGAATACGATCAAATATAATCAGGCTGGTGAATAGATTAGTGCCACACACTAGATTTTGGGTGTATTTTGGTCTGTTAGAAGAAACTGCCTCCCAAAATTTTAAAGAAAAAAAACCTTATATATGTACAAAAATAAGGGTAAATATGATGAAGGGATGGAATATGACTGTAAAGATGAAAATTATAAAAGATTTTATAAAAGGAATTGATAGGAAGTTGGTTGAAAAAAGAAAGAAGAGGATTTAAAAAAAAATGGGAGAGAAAGTGATCAGGCAGGAGACTAGAACAAAGCCATACACTGGAGATTTACGGTATATTTTGGTCTGTTAGAAGAAACTGTATCCCAAAATTTTAAAGGGAGAACAACTTATATATATACCAAAAATAAGGGTATATATATATATACCAAAAATAAGGGTAACTACTATGAAGGGATAGAATATAACTCTAAAAATGAAAAATGAAAAAGGATTTTTTAAAAAAGGGATTGAGAAGATATTGGTTTAATAAGGGAAAAAGAAAAATTAAAAAAATAGAAAAAAGAAGAAAAAGAAAATTTTTAAAATTAACTTTGGAAGACTGACAAGTCAGGGAAAAAAAAGCCATGAATTCTATGTGCTGTATTCCCCTAGTGCTGGAGTACTGCAGTTCTTATTGATCGGTAAATTTGGTCTTGGCTGGCTGTTCTTGCTGATCTTCTGGGGGAGGGGAATGTTGCAGTTGTTCTGAAATGTCTTTTCCTGAGGCAGAATTGCCCCACCCTTGTGGGGGGCCATGCTAAGTAATCTGCTTTGGTTTGCTCTCCGTAGCTTTTGTTCCCTGCCAGCTTTCTGTACAGCTTTGGAGGGTGAGAGTGAAAATGGCGGCCCCTCAATCTCTGCTCCAGAGGAGCGGACAACTCGGGGCCTCACCCCTCAGTGCGCCCCCAGAGAAAAGCAGACAATCACTCCCATCTCCCCGGTATCTGACTGCAGTCAGTGCTCACCCAGCCTGTGACTGAGCATTTCTATCTCTGTCACTCGACCCTGTTTGGAGTCTCCAAACCCAGCCGATTCCTGCAGGGCAATCCTGCATCACTTCTCCCGGGGATGGAAGGGGAATCTGCCCGGATCTACCGCTTGTTGGGTCCCTGCTGGAAGAACAGTGGCCTGACTGTGCCAAGGATCATAGTTTATGGCAACCCTGAGCTGAGAGCCCACTCCTGGGCTCTGTCTCTGCAGCCGGCTTCCCTGCTCTGATACCTGGGAGCTCTGCTGCCCTCAGGCACCCCTGGTCTTTCTGTGACCCCGAGGGTCCTGAGACCACACTGTCCAAAGTGAGGGTTCCACCCCGCGCTTAGCCACTGGAGCGATGTCCCTCAGCAAAGCCAACTTCTAAAAGTCCCGATTTTGTGCTCCACTGCTCTATCTCTTGCCGGGAGCGGCTGATGGAAGTTCCCTCCCTGTGCCGTCTATCTTCCTGTATATCACCTCAGATTCATCTCTCTGCACATCCTACCTTCCAGAAAGTGGTTGCTTTTCTGTTCAGAGAGTTGCTGCTATTCTTTTCTTCAATCTTCTGTTGAGTTCGTAGGTGTTCAGAATGGTTTGATCCCTATCTAGCTGAATTCCTGGGACCAAACGATATTTAGGTCTCCTACTCTTCCACCATCTTGCTCTGAAGGCCCTTTACCCATTTTTTAATTGGATTATTTTTTGGGGGTGTTGAATTTTATGAGTTCTTTATATATTTGGGATAGTAACCCTTTTTCAGATATATCATTTACAAGTATCTTCTCCTATTTCTAGGTTTTGCCTTTTAGTTTTGTTGACTGTTTCCTTTGCTCTCCAGAATCTTTTTATCCTAATATAGCCCAAATAGTTTACTTTTTTTATGTTCAATTAGCCAGCATTATAGTACATCTTTAGTTTTTGATGTAGTGTTCAATGATTCATTAGTTGCGTATATTTGATTTTATTTCTGTTGCCGGGGAAGACATGGGTAGAAAAAATTTGCTATGGCCTATGTCAAATAAGTTACTGCCTTTGTTCTCTTCTAAGATTTTTGTTATCAGGTATCACATTTAGGTCTTTCATCAATTTGAATTTGTTTTGTGTATGTTGTAAGAAAGTGGCCCAGTTTCATTCTTTTATTTGCTGCTGTCCAGTTTTTCCAGCACATTCTTTCAAGAGAATGTCTTTTTTCCTTTTCCATTTTCTTTCCTGCTTTGTTGTAGATTAATTGGACCTTATAACTGTGGCTTTATTTTTGGATTTTCTCTTCTCTTCTATTTATCTGTGTGTCTATTTTTGTGCCAGTAACAAATTTTTTTGTATTAATACGTCTTTTTAATATAACTTGATGTAGTGAATTGTGATGCCTTCAGCTTTCCTTTTCTTTTTAAAGATTGCTTTGGCTATTTGGGGTCTTTTGTATTTCCATACAAATTTTAGGATTATTTGTTCTAGTTCTGTGAAAAAGGCTGTTGGTATTTTGATAAGGATTGCATTAAATGTGTATATTCTTTGGGTAGTATAAACATTTTACCAGTATTTGTTCTTCCAATACACAAGCTTGGTATGTCTTTTCATTTCTTTGTGTGTTCTTCAAGTTCTTTCATCAGGGTTTTAAAATGTTCTGGGTAAAATTGTTTTACTTCTTTTGTGAAGTTTATTTCTAGGTATCTTATTATTTTGGGTACAATTTTAAATGGGATTGTTTTCTTTATTTCTCTTTCTGCTGCTTCATTATGGGATTATAATAATGGAACAAATTTGTGTACATTGTTTTTCTATCCGGTGACTTTTCTGAGTTTTTTTAATCCCTTCTAGCAGTTTTTTGGTACAGTCTTTCAAGTTTTCTATATATTTTACCATTACATCTGCAACTAATGAGTTTTTCTTCTTACTTTCCGATTTGTGTGCCATTTATTTCTTTTTGTTGTCTGATTGCTGTGGCTTGGACTTCCAGTACTGTGCTCAATATAAGTGGTGAGAGTAGACATTCTTGTGTTTTTCCCGACCTTCGGTGAAAAGGTCTCAGTTTTTCCCTATTAAGGATGATATTAACTGTGTTTTTATGTATATGTTTTTGCAATGTTGAGGTATATTCTCTCTAAACTTACCTTGTTGAGGTTTTTTATCAAGAATGGATGTTGTTCTGTGTCAAATGTTTTTTCTGAGTCTACTGAAATGATCATATGGTTCTTATCCTTTCTCCTATTGATGTGATGTATCATGTGGATTGATTTGCAAATATTGCACTACCGTTGCAACACAAGAACTAATCCCACATGGTTTTGGTGAATGATTTGTTTAATATATTATTTGACTTTGTAAGCTAGTACTTTGTTGAGAATTTTTGCATCTATCTTCATCAGGGATATTAGCCTGTAGTTCTCTTTTTCAGTGTTGTCTTTATCTGATTTTGGTATCATTTTAGTGCTATCCTCATTGAATGAATTTGGAAGTTTTCTTTCCTTTTCTTGTTTTTAGAATACTTTGAGAAGAATAGGTACTAAATTTCTTTAAATGTTTCTTCACCAGTGAAGCCATCTAATTGTTGACTTTTCTTTGTGGGGAGTTTTTTGATTAGTGACTCAATTCCATTGTTGGTTTATGGTCTATTGAAGTTTCTTTTTCTTCTTGTTTCAGTTTTGGGAGTTTATATATTTCTAGGAATTCATCCATTTCTTGTAGGTTGTCCAATTTTTTGGCATATAATATTTGATAATATTCTCTTATTGTTTGTATATCTGTTGTGTTGATTATTATTTCTACTCTCTCATTTGCTTTTATTTATTTGAGTCCTTTCTCTGTTTTACTTGATAAGTCTTGTTAGAGATTTATCGATTTTATTGATTTTTTTCAAGGACTGATCTCCTGGTTTCATTGATCTCTTCTATTGTGTTTTTAGTTTCTACATCATTTTTTCCTGCTCTAATCTTTATTATTTCTTTCCTTCTGCTGGTTTTAAGTTATGTTTGTTGTTCTTTGTCTAGCTTCTTTATGTGCATTGTTAGGTTTTGGACTTCTTTCTTTTTGAGATAGTCCTATATTTCTATAAACTCCCCTCTTAAAAGCACTTTTGCTACATCTTAAAGGTTTTCGACCATTGTGTTTTCATTTTCATTTGCTTTAATGTACTTTTTGTTTCCTCTTTTATTTCCTGTTTGACCCATTCACTGTTTAGTAGCAGGCTATTTAATCTCCATGTGTTTATGGTCTTTCCCGATTTTTTCTTGTGGTTGATTTCTGGTTTCATATGGTTGTGGTCAGAAAATAGGCATGGTATGATTTCAATCTTCTTGAATTTATTGAGGTTTGTTTTATGAGCTAGTATGTGATATAGTGTGGACAGTGTTCTGTCTGCACTTAAGCAGAATGTGTATTCTATATTAGGATGGAATGTTCTAAATATATCTGTTAAATCCATCTATTCCAGTGTGTCATTCATAGTCATTGTTTCCTTGCTGATTTCATGCTTAAATTATCTGTCCATTTAAGTAAGTGTGGTGTTAAAGTGTCCTACTATTAACTTATAGATCAGTTACTTTATATTTGTTATTAATTGTTTTATGTATTTGTGTGCTTCCATATTGGGTTTGTAAATACTTACAATTATTCTATTGCTCGATTTTCCCCTTTATGAATATATAATTTCCTTTTCTTGTATCTTGCTACAGTGTTTCTTTTATATTCTATTATTTTCTAGATAAGAATTGCTAGTCCATCTTTCTTTTCACATCCATTTGCATGATAGATATTTCTCCATTCTCTCACTTTTCATTTATAGGCGTATTTAGGTCTAAAATGAGTCTCTTTTAGGCAGCATATAGATGGGACTTGTTTTTGTTATATTTTCAGTCACCTATGTCTTTTGATTTTAGTGTTTAGTCCATTTACATTTAGGGCAAATATTGATAGATTTATTTATTGCCATTTTATTACTTGGGTTTTTGTTGTTGTTTGTGAAGATTTTTTCTGATCCTTTCCTATCTTTCTCTCTTACATGATTTGTTGATTTTCTTCAGTGATATTTGGATGCCTTTCTCTTTATTCTTTGTATATTTACTAGTGGAATTTGATGTAAGTTTACCATTAGTTTTGTATATAATTTTTTCTGAATATAGCACTCTGTATTAAGTTGATGGTCATTTAAGTGAACCCCTTATTTTCTCCTCACCTCCTCACATTTTAGGTATATGCTTTTATATTTCATAACCTTGTTGTGAGTTCCTTGACTGATTTTTACAGAAATATTCATTTTTTCTGCTTTTGAGTTTCCTAACTCTATACTATCACTTTTATTCTCTCTTTTCCACTCAAAGTGTCACTTTTAACATTTCTTGCAGAGATGGTTTACTGGTCTTGAACACCTTCATTTTTTCTTTGTCTGGGAAACTCTTCATCTCTCCTTGTATTCTAAACAATAACCTTGCTGGATAAAGTATTCTAGGCTGCAGGTTTTTCCAATTCAGCATTTTGAATATATAATGTCACTCCCTTCTGTCTTGCAACATTTCTGTTCAAAAATATCCTGCTAACCTTATGGTTTTCCTTTGTAAGCTGCTGACATCTTTTATCTTGCTGCTTTTAAGATTTTTTTCTTTATCACTCTAGTTTTCCAATTAAATTAAAATATGTCTTGGTGTGGATCTGCTTGGTTGATTTTGATGGGACTTCTCTGTGCCTCCTGGGTCTGGATATCTGTGTCCTTTCCCAGATTAGGGAAGTTTTTAGCTGTTATTTCTTCAAATAAATTTTCTGACCCCTTTCCTCTCTCCTTTTCTTCAGGGATTCCAATAATAAAATATTATTACATTAGCTGGAGTTACTGAGTTCCCAATTTCTATTTGCATATTGTGTTATTCCTTTTTTCTCTTGTTCAACTTGATTACTTTCCTTTAGTCTGTCTTGAAGTCACTAAGTCATTCCTTTGCTTCTTCCAACCTGCTGTTCATTACATCAAGCATGTTTCTCATTTTGTTTATTGAGCCCTTTATCTTTGGTATGCTATTCATTATCTCTGTGTTAAGGATCTCACTCATGTCTTCCACTCTTCTCAAATCTTTTGAGTATCCTTCTTATCATTGCTTTAAATTCTCTATCAGGCATGCTATTTATATTTGTTTCATTTAGATATCTTTCTGTGGTCTTTTTCTGTTCTTCATTTGGGATAAATTTCTGTGTCCCTTCCTTTCACCCATCTCTCTCTTTTTGTTTCTCTGTCTTAAGAAAGTCACCTGTGTGTTCTGCTCTTCAAATTAGTGACTTTATGAAGAGGTTTTCTTGTCGTCCCCTGCAGTGTAGTGTCCCCTGTTCACCAGAACCTGACATTTTGGGAGAGTATCCTATGCACTTTGCTTATGCCCTGTTGTTGTGTCTGTGTCACTTTTACTGTCAGTGCTGTTGTGTGCACTGATTCTCTGCCTTTTGTTAGCTGTGCTTACTCTCTGTGATGTTCGTGGGAGGCCTGCTCTGAGGGTGCATGCTTGTTGGGGAACTTGGGAGTGGGACAGTGGTGTTAACAAATTTTCTCTGAACCATTAGTTCTTTCCTGGATTCCCCAAAGTGTTGTGGCATATTGGGGCTGTGTGTTGGGGCAACTGGAGACATGAAGTTGGGTGTGGGTCAAAATGGTGGCTGGGGCCACATGGTTGGGCATGGGTGTGGCAGTCAACAAGTGTTGTTCATCTCGTGGCTGGGCTTTAACAAAATCTGCTCTGAGCCCAGAGCCTAGGTTAGCAGGCTTAGAGTGGGTGAGTAGTCGAGAGAATTTGTGGGCAGGCCCCACTACTGGCAGGTTAGGTAGCAAGTGTCTGTGGAGCCTTGCCTCCCTTAGGTGTTTCTGTGTTTATGCTAGGGGGTGGGGGAGGAAAATGACACCTGACAACTCCCTCATTTTCAGAGAAGTCCACCAACACACTCTGAAATCAGTATGAACAGGTCTGTCTCCCATTCACCCCTGTGTTCTGTACACTGCCGTTTTTATGTTGTCTCTCCATGCAGGATGCTGTCTCTTTAAGGGTGGTGACCCAGCTATCACTAACCTTCCTGGCTTGCCCAGTGCTGAGTCAGCTAACTTTTAAAGCTCGAGGCTCCAAGTCCCGCTGGTTTTACAAATTCATGGAAATTAGTCTTTCTGATGTTTAAAGCCAAACACTATGGGATTAGTCTTCCCTGTGTGACCTCACTGGTGTGAGGGCCCATTCTCTGACCTCTCTGTGCTTATCTCCCTCCCTGCTGCAGGCAGCCTCCTTCTGCCTTTCTGACCTTCCTAAACTTTCAGATGCAACTTCTTCTCTATATTTAATTGTGAAGTTTGTACTGTCTTTGGATCACTCTCTAGCTTTTCCCCTTGGATGTATATGATATCAAGTTGTAAATGTGGGACAGGGTGAGCTCAGGGTCCTCCTCTTCTGCCATCTTCCCAAGCTCCTTCCTGTTTTATTCCTGATTTTGAGTTCTCTGTCCTGCTTTTCTTAGTGAGTCTAGGCAAAGGTTTGTCAATTTTATGTTCTCAAAAAGTCAGCTCTTAATTTCATTATTTCAATCGTTTTTATAGTTTTATTTCATTTATTTCTGCTCTTGTCTTTTTTTTTTTTTTTACCAAATTGGGGTTTATTTATTCTTCTTTTTCAAGTTCCATAAGGTGTGAAAATAGTTTATTTGAGATGTTTCTTGTTTATTTATGTAGGCATTTATTGCTCTGAATTTCCTTGTTTGAACTGATCTTGCTGCATCCCAGAAGTTTTCATATGTTGTATTTCCATTTTCATTTGCATCAAGATATTTAAAAATATTTTCTTTATTAAAATTTCTTCCTTGACCTACTGGTTGTTCAGTACCATGTTGTTTAATATCCACTCATTTGTGAAGTTTTCAGTTTTCTTCTTGTAATTGACTTGTTGTTTCATACAATTGTAGTCATACATGATTCTTGATATAATATCAATATTCTTAACTTTAATAATACTTTCTTTATGGCTTAAAATAAGATACATTCTGAAGAATGTTTCATATGTACATTAGAAGAATGTATATATACTTGCTTTTGAATGATATGTTCTATATATTTTATTGAGTCCATCTGCTCTAATGTGATTTATGGCCAATGTTTCCCTATTGATTTTCTGTCTGTTTGATATATCTATTGATGAAAGTGTAGTACTGAAGTTCTCTACTATTATTGTATTGCTGTCTATTTCTCCCTTTACTTCTGTTAATATTTGCTTTGGGTATAAAGTGCTTCTATGTTGATTGCATAATGTTTACAAAGGTTATATCACTTTGTTGCATCAACCTCTTTATCATTATGTAATGAACTTCTTTGTCTCATCACATTCTTTTTCTTAAAGTCCATTTTGTCTGATATAAGTATAGTTACCCTAGCTTTCTTTTGGCCTCCATTTGCATAGAATATCTTTTTCCATCCTTTCAACTTGACTCTGTGTGTGTCTTTACATCTGAAGTGAGTCATTTCCAGATAGTATATAGATGGGTCTTGTTTTTTAATCCATTCAACACTCAATATCTTTTGATCAGATAATTTAGTCCATTTACATTTAAAGTAATTATTGATATGTATGTATGTATTGCATTTTTTTCATTGTTTTCTGGCAGTTTTGTAATTCTTTTGTTTCTTTCTTCTTCTCTTGTTTTCTTTCTTTGTGATTTGATGATTTTCTGTACTTGTATGCTCAAATTCATTTCTCTTTTTATGTATCTACTATATTTTTTGTTTTGTGTTTATCATTAGGCTTACATCAAACAAGAGATATATGTCAATCTAAGTTGATAACAATTTGAGTTTGATTGTATTACAAAGCTCTACAGTTTTACTCTCCACTATAATTTTTTTTGATGTCACCATTTACATCTTTTTATCTTTTGTATCCCTTAAGATATTACTGCATTTACTGTTATTTTTGCTACTTTGTCCTTTAACCTTCATCTAGCTTTAAAGTTATTATCCCACCACCTTTTTAACAATATATTTTCTGAATTTTACTATATATTTACTTTTGCCAGTGAGATTTATACTTTCATTTCTTTTCCTGTTACTAATAAGCTTCTTTCACAAAGTGACTGGACACTTTAATCTGTTGCCTCTCTGCTGTGCCTCTCTACTGTGGGTAGCAGTTGGTTAAGAACTTTTTCTCTGTTACAATCTTATGGAACCTGCAATCATAAGCCCAACTGGCCCCTAGAGCCATGTGATCTAGAGGTGTCCTCTGGTTTCCAGCCACAATAATTGGAGTTCCTCACCATTATACAATCTACTCTCCAGAAGATACTGGTGACCTGGAACAAGGAACAGGAAGAGTGAAAATATGGTACCTGCTGGCCTCTGTCTTTCTAGAATATTTTGGTAGACCCCTAGATATGTGTTAAATTATGTGTCTGCCTCATGGAAAATGATTTAAATAAATAAATTAACCTCTTTCATAGAAAGTATTGGAGCTTTTCAGTCAGCTGCCTCTGCATTGGGCCCCAGGGTGGGTGGACCCACAAGTTTGGCCCTTTAAAATCATTTATCAGCCTCAAGAGCCTTGTGGATGCAAGCCCCACTGGCTTTCAAAGATAGATGCTTTTTCGCAGCCTCATTTCTCAGGTGTAGGACTTAAAAGTTGGAGTGCCAGATGTGGAATTCAGGCCTTTTGCTCCTCAGGGAGAAGCTTGGAATTTTGAGTTTACTACCAATTGTTGGCCACTGCTGTGTGGGTGGGGTTAATGGTAAGATTGTGTCTCAACTTCTACTTGTTTTAGTGTTTTTGTTTTTTTTCCTCATTCAACAACTGTGTAGGAGTCACTTAAGTAATTTTATTTTTTAAAGAAGAAACTGTACTGTATATAGCTATAGATGGAGTGTGTCTGTGGAAAGAGATGAATTCAGGATTCTCCTTCATTGCCATCTTGAACTAGGACCTCCAAATCAATTTTTTTAACACATCAAAGAGCTGAGGTTACAAGTCAACAAACGAGCAAAGGCGCGGAAATAGAAAGAAGGGCAAACCAAGAAACAGACTCTTAACTATAGAGAACAAACTGATAGTTACCAGAACAAAGATGGGAGGTGGGTTAAATAAGTAATGGGGATTAAGGAGTGCAGTTGTTATGAACACCCAGTGAGTATGGAATTGTTGAATCACCATATTGTACACAATGAAACTAATATTACATTGTATGTTAACTAATGGGAATTTAAATAAAAACTTAAAAAACTGAAAAAAAAATTAAAAAGGACCTGAATGCCAAATGATTTCAAGCCCCGTCAAGGAGAGATGAGAGACATGAATTTCTCCATCTTTGACAAAGCATAAAGAGGAAAAGGTAAGTATCATAGAAGTGGGAAAGAATCGATCAGTTAAAAGTTTAATTCCTAAAGACCTAATATGAGTTTGTGTATCAGTTTAGAATAAATGGGAGCCCCTTGACACAAAGCAAGTTTAAAATATCTCACAAACTTTTCCACAGGGGTATTCATAAAATAATCATGAAAAAGTTTGGGGACTGGGAAAGAAGAGAGAAAGAGAAAGAGGTAAAGAAAGTGATTGACAGTCACTGGCAATAACAAAAAAAAAATGATCTTTTTTTTTTGACCCTTCTTTTATACAAAGTATAAACCTTAAGCTGCTTGAAGGGGTATAGAAGAAAAAACCATTGAATTTTGAAAAAGTGACTGGAAATCTTTCTTCCCACCCCCAGGAATTAAGCAAAGATCCACTGTGCTAGGGGGAAGGGTAGAATCAAAAGCCATCCTGAGCCTGGAGGAAAGACAGGAAAACATCTCAAGCTCAGAATATTCTACCATTGTTATCATGGGAAGATTAAGAAAATTCTTTTCTACCAAATACTTACCATAGATACAAGGCATAATAGACTATCATGGGAAGGGACACTGGGATTCTGAGAAATCCTCATCCTGAAGTTCAAGAACATAAGCCCTGCCGAAGACTTAGACTAGGCCAGGAGAATAAGGAACCCCTACTGAGTCCACCAAGAACAGAGTTCCAAGTAACAAGCATCCAATGTCTGCTACTTGGAGAGGATCAAGACCATGGAGAGAGACTTCCTTCATAAAATAAGCATGCAGGTAGTAATGAAAGCTGGAAAGGGAACAGGAACAATGAAAAAAACTTTCTGGAGCCACAGATACACACTAAATAAAAAGTTATCACAACCCATTGCTGGGGTAATTTGAAACCTATGGTGCACTGAAGATAATGGCAATAGTCACAAAACCCAAATACAGATTAACTACTGACTTGATTGTCTCAAATTCTAAATGCAATGACCTAAGAGAAGTGGGCCCATTTCTTTGTGCAAATGGTATTTACTTCAATCTCTACTATTCTTATATACCTTTCAGCCAGCAGTCTATTAAAAACTACAATACAGAGGAAGAAGTAAAAACAAACAAACCCATATTTAAGAGACAAATCCAGAGAACCAGATACAGAGATGATCCAGATGTTGAAACTATAAGTAGAGCATTGTAAAATAAATTTTAATTTAGTGATATTAGGAGGAATAATGATGTAAGAATCTCCAAAATTTATCTCTTCCACAGAGCAATGAGATGAAAGGCAAAATATGTCAGAATTAACATTTTCAGATCTATGGAAATTAATTTTTTTCCAGAAATCCAGAGTACTTTGAAAAGAAAACAATAAATCTTGGTAATAACAGTGAATTCTGTGGCATTTTAACTTAAACTACTCCCATCGTCTCTTCAAATTCCCTCAGCAGCCTTGAAACACTACTACCTGCAGTTGGGGTGAAAACAAGCACCTTGGCAGCTGCTTTAAGAAACAGATTGGGTTTAATTGAATTAAAAGTAAATATATTAGACTTCTGGGTAAAATGGTGGAATATGAGGATCCTAAGCACACCTTATTCCATAGATACACATAGAAAACACTCACATCAGTGTAAATAATCCAGAAAATGACCCAGAGACTGGCAGAACAGACTCTCCACAGCTAAACTTGGAGAAGAGGCCACATCAAAAACAGTAGGAAGGACAGAGATGAGGTCAGGAACCAAAATGAGATTGTAGATGGGAGGGAGGGACACCACAAGCACAGAATAAAGAGCAGACTCCAACCTAGGCACCCTAGTCATGATGGATCTGCAAGCACTGGGAAGAAGAATTGCTATAACATTTGACTTTGAAAATAAGAGAAGTTTAACTTCATGAGTTCTTTTAATCAGTGGGGCTTAATACCTGAAACTTCAAATATCAGCAGGCTCAGCTCTGGGAGAGCTGGAAGGCAATAGGAAACTGTGAACCCACCCTTAAAGAGTAAGCATAACAAAAAAAAACCCCTTGGAGATAGAGCATAGAAGCAGCAGTTTGAAAAATGCCTCAGGTATATGGGAAGGAGATTTATTTACTAATCTCAGAACATGTGGTGGAAAGGCAAGGATCTTTCTTTTTTAACTTTATTTTATTATGTTATGTTAGTCACCATATAATACATCATTAGTTTTTGATGTGGTGATCCACGATCCATTGTTTTTGTATAACACCCAGTGCTCCATGGAGTATGGACCCTCCTTAATACCCATCACCGGAGTAACCCATTTCCCCACCCCCTTCCCCTCTAAAACCCTGTTTCTCAGAGTGCATAGTCTCTCATGGTTCATCTGTCCCTCTGATTTCCCCCCCTTCATTTTTCCCTTCCTTCTCCTAATGACCTCCATGCTATTCCTTATGTTCAACAAATAAGTGAAACCATATGATAATTGACTTTCTCTGCTTGACTTATTTCACTTAGCATAATCTCCTCCAGTCCCATCCATGTTGATGTAAAAGTTGGGTCTTCATCCTTTCTGATGGCTGACTCATATTCCATTGTATATATGGACCACATCTTCTTTATCCATTCATCTGTTGAAGGGCATCTCGGCTCTTTCACAGTTTGGCTATTGTGGACATTGCTGTTAGGAACATTGGGGTGCATATGGCCCTTCTTTTCACTACATCTGTGTCTTTGGGGTAAATGCCCAGGAGTGCCATTGCTGGGTCATAGGGTAGCTCTATTTTTAATTTTTTGAGGCACCTCCACACTGTTTTCCAAAGTGGCTGTACCAACTTGCATCCCACCAACAGTGTAAGAGGGTTCCCCTTTCCCCACAACCTCTCCAACATTTGCTGCTTCTTTCCCTGTCCATTTTTGTCATTCTAACTGGTGGAAGGTGGTATCTCAATGTGGTGTTGATTTGAATTTCCCTGATGGCTAATGATGATGAACATTTTTTCATGTGTCTGTTAGCCATTTGTATGTCTTCTTCAAAGAGGTGTCTGTTCATGTCTTCTGCCCATTTTTGACTGGGTTATTGGTTTTTTGGGTGTTGAGTTTGAGAAGTTCTTTATAGATCTTGGATACCACCTCATTATCTGTAGTGTCATTTGCAAATATCTTCTCCCATTCTGTGGGTTGCCTCTTTCTTTGTTGACTGTTTCCTTTGCTGTGCAGAAGCTTTTTATCTTGATGAAGTCCCAAAAGTTCATTTTTGCTTTTGTTTCACTAGCCTTTGGAGATGTATCTTGAAAGAAGTTGCTGTGGCCGATGTCAAAGAGTTTATTGCCTATGTTCTTCTCTAAGATTTTGATAGATTCCTGTCTCACATTGAGGTCTTTCATCCATTTTGTTTATCTTTGTGTATGGTGTTAGAGAATTGTCGAGTTTCATTCTTTGGCATGTGGCTGTCCATTTTCCCAGCACCATTTATTGAAGAGACTGTCTTTTCTCCATTGCATATTTTTTCCAGCTTTGTCGAAGATTATTTGACCATAGAGTTGAGGGTCCATATCTGGGTTCTCTATTCTGTTCCATTGGTCTATATGTCTGCTTTTGTGCCAGTACCATGCTGTCTTGGTGATCACTGCTTTGTAATATAATAGCTTGAAATCAGGCAACATGATGCCCCCAGCTTTGTTTTTCTTTTTCAACATTTCCTTGGCGATTCAGGGTCTTTTCTGATTCCATACACATTTTAGGATTGTTTGTTCTAGCACTTTGAGAAAATGTCATTGGAAGTTTGATCAGGATGGTATTGTAGGTATAGATTGCTTTGGGTAACATAGACATTTTAACAATGTTTATTCTTCCAATCCATGAGCATGGAAAGTTTTTCCATCTTTTTGTGTCTTCTTCAGTTTCTTTCATGAGTGTTCTGTAGTTCCTAGAGTGTAAATCATTTACCATTTTGGTTAGGTTTATTCCAAGGTATCTTATGGTTTTTGGTGCTATTGTAAATGGAATCGATTCTCTATATTTCTCTTTCTACAGTTACATTGTTAGTGTATAAGAAAGCAACTGATTTCTGTGCATTGATTTTGTATCCTGTCACATTACTGAATTGCTATATAAGTTCTAGTAATTTTAGGGTGGAGTCTTTTGGGTTTTCCACATAACATATCATATCATCTGTGAAAAGAGAGTTTGACTTCTTCTTTGCCAATTTGAATACCTTTTATTTCTTTTTGTTGACTGCTGTTGTAGGACTTCTAGTACTATGTTGAACAATAGTGGTGAGAGTGGGCATCTTTGACGTGTTCCTGATCTGAAGGTAAAGGCTCTCAGCTTTTCCCCATTGAGCATGATACTCGCTGTGGGTTTTTCATAGATGGATTTTAGGAACTTGAGGAATGTTCCTTCTATCCCTATACTCTGAAGAGTTTTAATCAGGAAAGGATGCTGTATTTTGTCAAACGTTTTTTCTGCATCAACTGAGAAAACCATATGGTTCTTCTCTCTCCTCTTATTAATGTGTTCTATCACACTGATTGATTTGCGAATGTTCAACCACCCTTGCATCCCAGGGGTAAATCCCACTTAGTCGTGGTGGATGATCCTTTTAATGTATTGTTGGATCCTATTAGCTAGGATTTTGTTGAGGATTTTGGAATCCATATTCATCAGGGATATCGGTCTGAAATTCTCCTTTTTGATGGGGTCTTTGCGTGGTTTGGGGAGTAAGGTAATGGCCTCATAGAATGAGTCTGGATTCCTTCTGTTTCTATTTTTTGAAACAGCTTCAGGAGAATAGGTATTATTTCTTCTTTGAATGTTTGGTAGAATTCTCCAGGGAATCCATCAGGCCCTGGACTCTTGTTTTTTGGGAGGTTTTTGATCACTGCTTCAATCTCGTTACTGGTTATTGGCCTATTCAGGTTGTCAATTTCTTCCTGTTTCAGTCTTGGCAGCTTATAGGTTTCCAGGAAGGCCTCCATTTCATCCAGATTGCTCAGTTTATTGGCATATAGTTGTTGATAATAATTTCTAATAATTGTTTCTATTTCTTTGGTGTTAGTCGTGATCTCTCCCTTTTCATTCATCATTTTATTAATTTGGGTCCTTTCTCATTTCTTTTGGATAAGTCTGGCCAGAGGTTTATCGATCTTATTAATTCTTTCAAAGAACCAACTTCTAGTTTCATTGATCTGATCTACTGTGTTTCTGGTTTCTAATTCATTGATCTCTGCTCTAATCTTAACTATTTATCTTCTAATCCATGGCTTAGGCATCATTTGTTGCTTTTTCTCTAGTTCTTTAAGGTGTAGAGTTAGTTGGTGAATTTGGGGTTTTTCTGTTTTTTTTTTTTTTTTTTTTTGATTGAGGTTTAGATGGCTATGTAGTTCCCCTTAGGACTGCCTTTGCAGTATCCCATGGTTTTGGACTGATGTGTGTTTTCATTCTCATTGGTTTCCATGAATTGTTTAAGTTCTTCTTTGATTTCCTGGTTGACCCAAACATTCTTGAGCAGAGTGGTCTTTAGCTTCCAAGTGTTTGAATTTCTGCCAATTTTTTTTCTTGTGATTGAGTTCCAGTTTTAAAGCATTGTGGTCTGAGAATATGCAGGGAATCATCTCAATCTTTTGGTATCGGTTGAAACCTGATTTGTGACCCAGCGTGTGGTCTATTCTGGAGAAAGTTCCATGTGCGCTCGAGAAGAATGAGTATTCTGTTGTTTTAAGGTGGAATGTTCTGTATATATCTATGAGGTCCATCTGGTCCAGTGTATCATTCAAAGCTCTTGTTTCCTTGTTGATTTTCTGCTTAGATGATCTGTCCATTGCTGAGAGTGGAGTATTCAGGTTTCCTACAATTAATGTATTGTTATCAATACGACTCTATTTTGGTGAATAATTGGCTTATGTAGATGACTGCGCCCATGTTGGGGGCGTAGATATTTACAATTGTTAGATCTTCTTGTTGGATAGACCTTTTAAGAAAGAATGATATAGTGTCCTTCTGTGTCTCTAACTACAGTCTTTAGTTTAAAATCTAATTTGTCTGATATGAGAATTGCTGTCCCAGCTTTCTTTTGAGGTCCGTTGGCATGGAAGATCGATCTCCATTCCTTCGCTTTCTGTCTGGATGTATCTTTAGGTTTAAAATGAATCTCTTGTAGACAGCATATAGATGGGTCCTGTCTTTTTACCCAATCTGCAACCCTGTGCCATTTTAAGGGAGTATTTAGGTTGTTCAGGTTGAGAGTGATTATTGAAATTATGAATTTGTTGTCATCATGTTGTCTGTGAAGACATTGTTTTTATAGATTGTCCCTGTAAATTTCTGTTGTATATCACTCTTGAGGTCTTTCTCCTTTTATAAAACCCCCCTTCATATTTTTTGCAGGGCCGGCTTGGTGGTCACATATTCTTTCAGTTTCTGCCAGTCTTAGAAGCTCTGCCTCTCTCCATCTGTTCTAAATGACAGCCTTGCCAGATAAAGTATTCTTGGCTGCATGTTCTTCTCATTTAGTAACCTGAATATGTCTTGCCAGGCCTTTCTGGCTTGCCAGGTCTCTGTGGATATGTCTGACATTATTCTGATGTTCCTCCCTCTGTACGTAAGGAATCTTTTCCCCCTAACTGCCCTTAAGATGGTTTCCTTGGTTCTAAGATTTGCAAGTTTTACTATTACATGCCAGGGTGTTGGCCAGTTTTGCTTGATCTTGGGAGGGGTCCTCTCTGCCTCTAGGACACGAATGCTTGTTTCATTCCCCAGATTAGGAAAGTTCTCAGCTATGATTTGCTCAAATATATCTTCTAGTCCTCTCTCTCTCTCCCCTCCTCCGGGATTCCAATAATTCTGACATTAGAATGATTCATGGTGTCACTTATTTCTCTGATTCTATTTTCATGGATTCTGAGTTGTTTTTCCTTGGCCTCCTCTTTTCCCTTTTTATCCATTATATTGTCTTCCAGGTCACTTATTCGTTCTTCTGCCTCACTTACCCTAGCTGTTAGATTATCTAGATTGGATTGGATCTCATTGATAGCATTTTTAAGTTCTGACAATTCAGCTTTCATTTCTGCCCTTAGAGACTCCGTGTTGCCATTCATTGATTTCTCCATTCTAGTGATTGTCTTCACAATTGCTAGCCTGAATTCCATCTCCGACATCTTGGTTATATCTGAATCCATTTGTAAATCTGTGGCATAAATCATAATCTCTGAGTCTTTCCTATTTTAGGGGTTCCTCCTTCTAGTCATTCTGTTGATGGGTGTTTGTGGGAATGTATAGAGTGCAAATTATTGACCAGAACCCAAGCAAGATGCACCTCTTTTCTAGGGACCTTAGGGTTGCTGGCCTCTTGTTTTCCCAGCCTGTCTTCTGGGGGAGGGGCCTGCCATCCTTTTACTCAGGCAACCCTGTTTGGGCAGAGTTGCCCTGTCCCCCTGTGGTGGGGAATGGGCTCAGTGAAAACCGTTTTGGGGGGGCTTTTGTCCTCTGGAAGCTTTCCCTGGCTGGTTTCCTCTTCTTTTCCAAGAGTCAGAGCAGAAGAGACCATTTCCAACCCTCTGCCTCAGAGCAGAGAGATTGAAGTTTGTTCTTCAGTGAGCTCTCCAGGCCACACTATCTCCATTTCTGTCTGTGCTGGTATAAACTGCAGTGTCCTGTGTTGTGCGCCCCTCAGCAGCATTCCCAGTCCTCACCTCCAGGTCAGGACACGTCTCTGCCCTTTGTGCTTCTAAGACTGCCAGTCATCCCCAGTTCCCATGCACGGCCCCGCCACTCATGGTTTCCTTCCAGGGGCTGCCTTAACGTCCTTTCCCCGCCACTACTGGTCTGCGAGTCTGTGCCTTGTCCCCAGTGCGGGAAGCTCTCACTCACTGGTGATATAGGATTCCCACAGCCAGGCTCCGTCCCGCTGCCATTTATTCTCCAATATCTGCCTGTGGAATCACAGCTCCCCGCTTTGTACTTTGAAACCAAACGCCTGCAATATTCTGTGTGTAGAGATCCAGTTCTAGCTTCTTACATCTCAGGCTGGTTTTGTGGATGTTCAGAGTGGTCTGGTAGATATCCAGCTCAATTCCGGACACAGGTTGGAATAGGGTCCCCTACTCCACCACCATCTTTTCCTCCTCTCAAGGGGCAAGGATCTTTAGGAGAATTTTCTAAGAACAAAAGAGTTGGCAGGCACCATTTGTGCCCCCCAATTGAGATACCCAGACACCTGTAGGGACCAGCACAAACACTTCCACCTAGCTTGCTAACAGCATGCCCCTCCCCCACATTCTCCTGCAGACCTGCCCTCACAAAACCACCCTTGGGTGGCGTTCTCCAAAGCATGCCACAAATATTTCATTGTGCAACCAGACCCAACAGTGACCAGCACCACTCCAAAGCAACTCCTGCCCTGGGGAGAAGGGATAATAACCACACACGTACTAGTTTGATAGCAGCCTCAGCAGTGGGCTGGGAGCGGACATCTGGTCTGACTGTAAACCCCACTTACCAATGGAAGCCTTTCATGGAACAACACAGGGAAAGCACAATGCAGGACAGTGGTATGCAGTTCTGGAAAGCACCTGGTCTGACCCAATTCAAGTCCAAAGCAGTCCCAGACTGGCCCATTAACAACAAAAGGACTAAACCCTGCCCACAACCCGCAAAGAGAACTATTGAAGATGACGGTATACACAGCTCAACCATAACAGTATGGTGCATGCAATGTATATGGGAGACACCCCTAAAGTGCCAGGTTCTGGTGAACAGGGAACATTGCGCTGAAGGACAGTACAGGACCTGTCCTTCATAAGGCCACTACTTTCAAGAGCAGGAGACATAGCTGATTTTCCCAACACATAGAAACAGACACAAAGAGTTAGAGAAAATGAAGAGTCAGAGAGATATGTTCCAAATGAAAGAACAAGACAAAATCACAGCAAGAGAACGAAATGAAATGAAGATAAGTAATATGCCTGATAGAGAATTTAAAGTAATGGTGATGAAGATACTGTACTTGAGAAAAAAGTGAAGGATCTCAGTGAAACCTTCAACAAAGAGATAGAAATCATAAAGAAAAAGAACCAATCAGAGACGAAGAACTCAATAACTGAAATTAAAAATACACTAGAGGGAATAAACAGCAGACTAGAGGAAACAGAACTAATCAGCCACCTGGCAGACAGAGTAATGGAAAGCAATTAAGTTGAACAGAAGAAAGAAAAAAAAAAAACAATTAAAAAATGAAAATAGAGAACTCAACGGCACCATCAGGCATAAAAATTTCACATTATAGGGATCCCAGAAGGAGAAGAAAGATAAAGGGGAGCAGGAAATACATTTGAAGAAATAATAGCTGAAAAATTCCTAATCTAGGGAAAGAAAAAGAAAATCCAGATCCAAGAGGCACAGAGAGCATCCCACAAAAATAACCCAAGGATGTCCAAACAAAGACACATAGTAATTAAAATGGTAAAAAGTAGTAATAAAGAGAAAATTTACAAAGCAGTAAATGAAAAGATAATAAACATACAAGGGATAGGCCAGAAGGCTATCAGTTGATTTTTTTTAGCAGAAACTTTACAGGAAAGAAGTGAGTGACACAATATATTCAAAGTGCTGAAAGGAAAAACAATGTGCAACCCAGAATACTCTATCCAGCAAAGTGATCATTCAGAATAGAAAGATATATAGAATTTCCCAGACAAATAAAAATTAAAAGACTTTATCACCAATAAATCAACTTAAAGAAAAGTTAAAGGGAATTCTTTGAGTGGAAAGGAAGGACCATAAGCAAGAGTAAGAAAATAGGAAGCACAAAAGCTGTAAAATTAAGCATATCTATAAAACTCAGTCAGGCAATTCACAAAATAAAAGGATATAAATTATGATACCATATAACTAAAGCATAGTGGTTCAGGGGAAGAGTAAATATTACTGTTTTCAGGATGGGTTCAATCTTAAGTGACCATCAGCTTAATATAGACTGCTATATACCTAAGATGTTAAATATAAACCTAATGGTAAACACAAATCACATACCAGTAATAGATATGCAAAATATTGATAGAAAAGAATACAAATGTATCACTAAAGAAAGTCTGTAAACCATGAGAGAAGACAGTAATAGAAGAATGAAGCAGAGAACTACAAAAACAACCATAAAACAAGTGATGAAATGGCAATAAGTACATACATAACAATAATGACTATGAATGTAAATGGACTAAATGCTCTAATCAAAAGACATGGGGTGATAGAATTGATAAAAAATAAAGCAAGACCATTAATATATTGCACACAAGAGATTCATTTCAGATCTAGAGACCCATGTAGATTGAAGGTGAAGGGCTAGAAAAACATGTATCATGCAAATGGAAATGACAAGAAAGCTGGGGTAGCAGAACCTATTTCAGACAAAAGAGACTTTAAAACAAGGGCTGAAATAAGAGATAAAAAAGGACACTACATAGTCATAAAGGGAAAAACTGTACATGAAAATATAACAATTTAAAATATTTATTCACCCAAATGGTAGCACCCAAAGACATAAAGCAGCTACTAACAAACATAAAGGAAGTAATCAAAGGTAATACAATAATAGTAGGAAAATTCAGTACCCCACTTTCATCAATGGAGAGATCATTCCAACAGAAAACCAATAAGGAAACAGTGGCTTTGAATGACATATTAGACCAGAAGGACCAGATATATTCAGAACATTCCGTCATAAAACAGCAGAATACACATACTTTCAAGTGCCCATAAAACATTCTTCAGAAGAGATCACATATTAGGGTACAAAACAAATCTCAACAAGTTCTAAAAGACTAAAAAATCATATCACACATCTTTTCTGACAATGCTATCAAACTAGAAGTCAACCGCAAGAAAAAATCTGGAAAGAACACAAATACATGGAGGTTAAACAACACGCAACTACACAATGAATGGGACAGTCAAGAAATCCAAAGGGAAATCAAAAAATACATGAAGACAAATACAGGAAAAAAATGAAAATACAAAATTCCAAAATCTTTGGGATGCCGCAAAAGCTGTTCTGAGAGGGAAGTTTATGAAAATATGGGCCTACTTCAAGAAGCAAGAAAAACCTCAAATAAACAACCTAACTTTACACCTAAAGAAGCTAGAAAAAGAACAAAAATACCCAAAACCAGTAGAAAGAAGGAAATAATAATGATTAGAGCAGAAATAAACAAAATAAACTAAAAACAAAGCAAAACACAAAACAACAACAACAAAAACAATAGAACACATCAATGAAACTAGAAGCTGGTTCTTTGAATAGATCAAAAACAAACAAACAAACAAACAAACAAACTTTAGCCAAACTCATCAAAGGAGAAAGAGAGGGAGGGAGGGAGGGATGGAGGGAGAGAGAGAGAGAGAGAGGACTCAAACAAAATCAGAAATGAAAGAGGGGAAATAACAACCAACACCACCAAATACAAAAGATTATAAGACAATATCATGAAAAATTATATGCCAACAAATTAAACTATCTAGAATAAACAAATAAATTCCTAGAAACATATAATCTCCCAAAACGGAGTCAGAAGGTAATACAAAATTAAACAGATTGATTACCAGCAATTAAAACAAATCAGTAATAAAAATCTCCCAACAAACAAAAGTGCAGGACTAGATTCTGGTTTTACAGGTGAATTCTACCAAACATTTAAAGAAGAGTTAATACCTATTCATAACAAACTATTCTAAAACATAAAAAGGAAGTAAAATTTCCAAATTCATTCTATGAGACCAGCATTATTCTGATACCAAGTCCAGAAAAAGACACCACTGAAAAAGAGAACTGTAGGGGTGCCTGGGCAGCTCAGTCAGTTAAGCGTCTGCCTTTGTCTCAGAAGTGCAATTGCTGGATCATAGGGTAGCTCTATTTTTAAATTTTTGAGGAACCGCCACACTGTTTTCCAAAGTGGCTGTACCAACTTGCATTCCCACCAACAGTGTAAGAGGGTTCCCCTTTCTCCACAACCTCTCCAACATTTGTTGTTTCTTTCCCTGTCCATTTTTGCCATTCTATTTGGTGTAAGGTGGTATCTCAATGTGGTGTTGATTTGAATTTCCCTGATGGCTAATGATGATGAACATTTTTTCATGTGTCTGTTAACCATTTGAATGTCTTGTTTGGAGAAGTGTCTTTCCATGTCTTCTGCCCATTTTTTGACTTGATTATTTGTTGTTTGGGTGTTGAGTTTGAGAAGTTCTTTATAGATCTTAGATACCAGCCCTTTATCTGTAGTGTCATTTGCAAATATCTTCTCCCATTCTGTGGGTTGCCTCTTTGTTTTGTTGACTGTTTCCTTTGCTGTGCAGAAGCTTTTTATCTTGATGAAGTCCCAAAAGTTCATTTTTGCTTTTGTTTCACTAGCTTTTGGAGATGTATCTTGAAAGAAGTTGCTCTGGCCGATGTCAAAGAGGTTACTGCCTATGTTCTCCTCTAGGATTTTGATGGATACCTGTCTCACATTGAGGTCTTTCATCCACTTTGAGATTATCCTTGTGTATGGTGTTAGGGAATGGTCGAGTTTCAATCTTCTGCATGTGGCTGTCCAATTTTCCCTGCACCATTTATTGAAGAGACTGTCTTTTTCCATTGCATGTTTTTGCCTGCTTTGTCGAAGATTATTTGACCATAGAGTTGAGGGTCCATATCTGGGCTCTCTATTCTGTTCCATTGGTCTATATGTCTGTTTTTGTGCCAGTACCATGCTGTCTTGGTGATTACAGCTTTGTAATATAGCTTGAAATCGGGCAACATGATGCCCCCAGCTTTGTTTTTCTTTTTCAACATTTCCTTGGCGATTCAGGGTCTTTTCTGATTCCATACAAATTTTAGGATTGTTTGTTCCAGCACTTTGAAAAATGTCATTGGAATTTTGATCGGGATGGCATTGAAGGTATAGATTGCTCTGGGTAGCATAGACATTTTAACAATGTTTATTCTTCTGATCCATGAGCATGGAATATTTTTCCATCTTTTTGTGTCTTCTTCAATTTCTTTCATGAGTGTTCTGTAGTTCCTAGAGTATAGATCCTTTACCTCTTTGGTTAAGTTTATTCTGAGGTATCTTATGGTTTTTGGTGCTATTGTAAATGGAATCGTTTCTCTAATTTCTCTTTCAACATTGCATTGTTAGTGTATAAGAAAGCAACTGATTTCTGTGCATTGATTTTGTATCCTGCCACATTACTGAATTGCTGTATGAGTTCTAGGAAATTGGGGGTGGAGTCTTTTAGGTTTTCCACATAAAGTATCATGTCGTCTGCAAAAAGAGAGAGTTTGACTTCTTCTTTGCCAATTTGAATACCTTTTATTTCTTTTTGTTGTCTGATTGCTGTTGCTAGGACTTCTAGTACTATATTGAACAACAGTGGTTAGAGTGGGCACCCTTGACGTGTTCCTGATCTTAAGGGAAAGGCTCTCAGCTTTTCCCCATTGAGGATAATATTCACTGTGGGTTTTTCATAGATGGATTTTATGAACTTGAGGAATGTTCCCTCTATCCTTATACTCTGAAGAATTTTAGTCAGGAAAGGATGCTGTATTTTGTCAAATGCTTTTTCTGCATCAATTGAGAGGACCATATGGTTCTTCTCCCTCCTCTTATTAATGTGTTCTATCACATTGATTGATTTGAGAATGCTGAACCACCCTTGCATCCTGGGGATAAATCCCACTTGGTCATGGTCTATGATCCTCTTAATGTATTGTTGGATCCTATTAGCTAGGATTTTGTTGAGGATTTTGGAATCCATACTCATCAGGGATATCGTCTGAAATTCTCCTTTTTGATGGGGTCTTTGCCTGGTTTGGTGATTAAGGTAATGCTGGCCTCATAGAATGAGTTTGGAAGTTTTCCTTCTGTTTCTCTTTTTTGAAACAGCTTTAGTAGAATAGGTATTATTTCTTCTTTGAATGTTTGGTAGAATTCCTCAGGGAATCCGTCAGGCCCTGGACTCTTGTTTTTTGGGAGGTTTTTGATCACTGCTTCAATCTCGTTACTGGTTATTGGCCTATTCAGGTTGTCAATTTCTTCCTGTTTCAGTCTTGGCAGCTTATAGGTTTCCAGGAAGGCCTCCATTTCATCCAGATTGCTCAGTTTATTGGCATATAGTTGTTGATAATAATTTCTAATAATTGTTTGTATTTCCTTGGTGTTAGTCGAGATCTCTCCCCTTTCATTCATAATTTTATTAATTTGGGTACTTTCTCTTTTCTTTTGGCTAAGTCTGGCCAGTGGTTTATTGATCTTATTAATTCTTTCAAAGAACCAACTTCTAGTTTCATTGATCTGATCTACTGTGTTTCTCGTTTCTCATTCATTGATTTCTGCTCTAATTTTAATTATTTCTCTTCTAATGCGTGGCTTAGGCATTGTTTGTTGCTTTTTCTCTAGTTCTTTAAGATGTAGAGTTAGTTAGTGAATTCGGGATTTTTCTATTTTTTTGATTGAGGCTTGGATGGCTATGTATTTCCCCGTTAGGACTGCCTTTGCAGTATCCCATAGGTTTTGGACTGATGTGCTTTTGTTCTCATTGATTTCCATGAATTGTTTAAGTTCTTCTTTGATTTCCTGGTTGACCCAAACATTCTTGAGCACAGTGGTCTTAGCTTCCAAGTGTTTGAATTTCTTCCAAATTTTTTCTTGTGATTGAGTTCCAGTTTTAAAGCATTATGGTCTGAGAATATGCAGGGAATCATCTCAATCTTTTGGTATCAGTTGAGACCTGATTTGTGACCCAGTATGTGGTCTATTCTGGAGAAAGTTCCATGTGCGCTCGAGAAGAATGAGTATTCTGTTGTTTTAGGGTGGAATGTTCTGTATATATCTATGAGGTCCATCTGGTCCAATGTATCTTTCAAAGCTCTTGTTTCCTTGTTGATTTTCTGCTTAGATGATCTGTCCATTGCTGAGAGGAGAGTATTGAGGTCTCTGACAATTAACATATTGTTATCAATATGACTCTTTATTTTGGTTAACAGTTGGCTTATGTAGATGGCTGCTCCCATGTTGGGGGCATAGATATTTACAATTGTTAGATCTTGTTGGATAGACCCTTTAAGAATGATATAGTGTCCTGTGTCTCTAATTACAGACTTATTTTAAAATCAACTTTGTCTGATATAAGAATTGCTGCCCCAGCTTTCTTTTGAGGTCCGCTGGTATGGAAGATGGATCTCCATCCCTTCACTTTCAGTCTAGATGTATCTTTAGGTTCCAAATGAGTCTCTTGTAGGCAGCATATGGATGGGTCCTGTCTTTTTATCCAATCTGCAACCCTTTGCTGTTTTATGGGAGCATTTAGGCCATTCACGTTGACAGTGATTATTGAAAGATATGAATTAATTGTCATCATGTTGCCTGTGAAGACGTTGTTTTTATAGATTGTCCCTGTAAATTTCTGTTGTAGATCACTCTTGGGGTCTTTCTCCTTTTATAGAACCCCCCTTAATATTTCTTGCAGGGCCGGCTTAGTTGTCACATCTTCTTTCAGTTTCTGCCGGTCGTGGAAGCTCTGCATCTCTCCATCCACTCTAAATGACAGCTTTGCCAGATAAAGTATTCTTGGCTGCATGTTCTTCTCATTTAGTACCTTGAATATGCCTTGCCAGGCCTTTCTGGCTTGCCAGGTCTCTGTGGATAGGTCTGATGTTATTCTGATGTTCCTCCCTTTGTACATAAGGAATCTCTCCCCCCTAAATGCCCTTAAAATGGTTTCCTTGGTTCTAAGATTTGCAAGTTTTACTATTACATGCCGGGGTGTTGGCCCGTTTTGCTTGACCTTGGGAGGGGTCTTCTCTGCCTCTAGGATGCGAATGTTTGTTTCATTCCCCAGATTAGGGAAGTTCTCAGCTATGATTTGCTGAAATACATCTTCTAGTCCTCTCTCTCTACACTCCCTCCAGGATTCCAATTATTCTGACATTGGAACACTTCATGGTGTCACTTATTTCTCTGATTCTATTTTCATGGATTCTGAGTTGTTTTTCCCTGGCCTCCTCTTTTCCCTTTTTATCCATTATATTGTCTTCCAGGTCGCTTATTCATTCTTCTGCCTCACTTATGCTAGCTGGTAGATTATCTAGATTGGATTGGATCTCATTGATAGCATTTTTAAGTTCTGACAATTCAGCTTTCATTTCTGCCCTTAGAGACACTATGTTGCCATTAATTGATTTCTCCATTCCAGCCATTGTCTTCACAATTGCTAGCCTGAATTCCATCTCCAACATCTTGGTTATATCTGAATCCATTTGTAAATCTGCAGCATAAATCATGATCTCTGAGTCTTTTCTATTTTGAGGGTTCCTTCTCTTACTCATTCTGTTGATGGGTGTTTGAGGGAATGTATAGAGTGCAAATTATTGACTAGAACCCAAGCAAGATGCACCTGTTTTCTTGGGACCTTAGGGTTGCTGGCCTCTTGTTTTCCCAGCCTGTCTTCTGGGGGAGGGGCCTGCCACGCTGTTACTCAGGCAACCCTGTTTGGGCGGAGTTGCCCTGCCCCCCTGTGGCCGGGGATGGGCTCAGCGGGAATCAGTCTTTGGGGCTTTTGTTCTCTGGCGCCTTTCCCTGGTGGCTTTCCGGGTCTCTTCCGTGAGTCAGAGCAGAAGAGACCATTTCCAGCCCTCTGCCTCAGAGACAAGAGACTGCAGTTTGTTCTTCAGTGAGCTCTCCAGGCCACACCATCTCCGTTTCTGTCCATGCTACTATAAACTGCAGCATCCTGGGTTGTGTGCCCCTCCGCAGCGCTCCCAGTCCTGCATCCAGGTCGGAGCACGTCTCTGCCCTTTGTGCTTCTAAAACCGCCAGCCGCTCCCAGTTCACATGCAGGACCCCGCTGCTCCGGGTTTCCACACCAGGGGCTGCCCTAAAGTCCTTTCCCTGCTGCTACCGGTCTTTGAGTGTGTGCCCCATCCCCAGCGTGAGAGGCTGTTGCTCACCGGCCGTGTAGGATCCCCATAGCCAGGCACCCTCCTGCTGCCATTTATCCTCCTCTATCTGCCTGCGGAATCAGGGCTTCCCGCTTCATACCTCAAAACCAACGGCCTGTGATATTCTGTTTGTAGAGATCCAGATCTTCTTACATATCTGGTAGATATCCAGCTCAATTTTGGGTACCATTTGAAATAGGGTGCCCTACTCCGCCATCTTTCCTTCTCCCCATATAAAAAATTTTTTAAAAAATAAAATAAAATTGGGGGAGGAGCAAGATGGAGGAGGAGTAAGAGACCTAAATTTCATCTGGTCCCAGGAATTTAGCTAGATAGGGATCAAACCATTCTGAACACCGACGAACTCAAAAGGAGATCCAAGAAAAGAATAGCAGCAACTCTCTGAACAGAAAAGCGACCACTTTCTGGAGTGTAGGACATGCGGAGAGGTGAATCTGAGGCGATATTCACGGAAGATAGACCAGACAGGGAGGGAATCTCCATCAGCCGCTACCGGCAAGTGATAGAGCAGCGGAGCACAAAATCGGAACTTTTGGAAGTCGGCTCCACTGAGGGACGTTGCTCCAGTGGCTAAGCGTGGGGTGGAAACCTCGCTGGGACAGTGTGGTTCCGGGACCTTCGGGGTCACAGAAAGACCGGGAGTGCCTGAGTGCGGCAGAGCTCCCAGGATCCAGAGCAGGAAAGCCGGCTGCAAAGACGGAGCCGAGGAGTGGGCTCGCAACTTGGGTTGCCATAAACTGTGATCTGTGGCACAATTGGGCCAAAGCGCTTCCAGCAGGGACCCAATAAGCGGAAGATCTGGGGAGATTCCCCTTCCTCCTCCCAGAGGAGCAGCACAGGAGCACACTGCAGCAATCTGCTGGGTTTGGAGACTCCAAATCGGGTCGTGTGCCAGAGATAAAACACTCGATCACAGGCTGGGTGAGCATGGAGGGTGGCCAGAGACCAGGGAGATGGGAGTGATTGCTTTTCTCTGGGGTGCACTGAGGAGTGGGGCCCGAGTTTTAGGCTCCTCAGGGTAGAGATTGGGAGGCCGCCATTTTCACTCTCATCCTCCAAAGGTGTACAGAAAGCTTGCAGGGGACAAAAACTCCCGAGAGCAAACCTGAGCAGATTACTTAGCCTGGCCCCTGGTAAGGGCAGGGCAATTCTGCCTCAGGCAAAGACATTGGAGAATTGTTGCAACAGGGGCCTCCCCCAGAAGATCCACAAGAACAGCCAGCCAAGACCAAGTTTACCCATCAATGAGAATGGCAGGACTCCAGCACTAGGGGAGTACAGCACATAGATTCATGGCTGTTTTTCCCATGATTCTTTAGTCTTTCAAAGTTAATTTTTTAAATTTTCTTTTTCTATTTTTTTTTAATTTTTTCTTTTTCCCTTTTTCAGCCAACATCTTATCAATCCCTTTTTTAAAAAACTTTTTTATTTTTCATTTTTAGAGTCATATTTTATCCCTTCATTGTAGTTAAACTTATTTTTGGTATACATATAAATTGAAGTCTCTTTAAAATTTTGGAATACAGTTTCTTCTAAAAGACCAAAATATACCCTAAATCTCTAGTGTATGGCTTTCTTCTAGTCTCCTGCCTGATCACATTCTCTCCTTTTTTTTTTTTTTAATTTCTCTTCTTTGTTTTTTCAACCAACTTCTTATCAATTCCTTTTATAAAATCTTTTACTATATTCATCTTTACAGTCATATTCCATCCCTTCATCGTATTTACCCTTATTTTTGTACATATATAAGTTTTTCTTTCTTTAAAATTTTGGGAGGCGCTTTCTTCTAACAGACCAAAATACACCCAAAATCTAGTGTGTGACACTGATCTATTCATCAGCCTGATCATATTTGATCATATTCTTTTTTTTTCTCTTTTTTCTTTCTTTCCCTTTCTTTTCCCCCAGTTTCAGGTCTCTTCTGATTTGTTTAGTGTATATTCTTCTGTGGTCATTGTTACCTTGTTAGCATTTTCTTCTCTCATTCATCTATTCTCCTCTGGACAAAATGACAAGATGGAAAAACTCACCTCAAAAAAAAGAACAAGAGGGGCGGTACCAACTGCCAGAGACCTAATCAATATGGACATTAGTAACATGTTGGAACTAGAGTTCAGAATGACTGTTATAAAGATAGTAGCTGGGCTTGAAAAAAGCATGGAAGATATTAGAGAAACCTAAAAAGAAAAGAAAGAAAAGAACTAAAATCTAACCAAGTTGAAATCAAAAAGGCTATTAATGAGGTGCAATCAAAAATGGAAGCTCTAACTGCTAGGATAAAGGAGGCAGAAGAGAAAATTATCGATACAGAAGACCAAATGATGGAGAATAAAGAAACTGAGAAAAAGAGAGATAAACAACTACTGGATCACGAGGGCAGAATTCGAGAGATAATTGATACCATAAGATGAAACATATTAGAATAATTGGGATCCCAGAAGAAGAAGAAAGAGAGAGAGGGCCAGAAGGTATATTGGAACAAGTTATAGCAGAGAACTTCCCTAATTTGGGGAAGGAAACAGGCATCAAAATCCAGGAGGCACAGAGAATCCCCCTCAAAATCAATAAAAATAGGGCAACACCCCAACATCTAATAGTAAAACTTACAAGTCTCAGAGACAAAGAGAAAATCCTGAAAGCAGCTCCGGACAAGAGGTCTGTAACCTACAATGATAGAAACATTAGATTGGAAGCAGACCTATCCACAGAGACCTGGCAGGCCAGAAAGGACTGACATGATATCTTCAGAGCACTACATGAGAAAAATATGCAACCAAGAATACTATATCCAGCTAGGCTGTCCTTGAAAATAGAAGGAGAGGGGCACCTGGGTGGCTCAGTCGTTAAGCGTCTGCCTTCGGTTCAGGTCATGGTCCCAGGGTCCTGGGATCAAGCCCCGCATCGGGCTCCCTGCTCTGCGGGAAGCCTGCTTCTCCTTCTCCCACTCCCCCTGCTTGTGTTCCCTCTCTGGCTGTCTCTCTCCCTCTGTCAAATAAATAAATAAAATCTTTAAAAAAAAAAAAAAAAAAGAAAATAGAAGGAGAGATGAAAAGCTTCCAGGACAAACAAAAACTAAAAGAATTTGCAAACACAAAACCAGCCCTACAAGAAATATTGAAAGGGGTCCTCTAAGCAAAGAGAGAGCCTAAAAGCAACATAGACCAGAAAACAACACAGACAATATACAGTAACAGTCACCTTACAAGCAATACAATGGCACTAAATTCATATCTTTCAATAGTTACCTTGAATGTAAATGGGCTAAATGCCACAATCAAAAGACGCAGGATATCAGATTGGATAAAAAAAACAAGACCCATCAATATGCTCTTTGCAAGAGACTCATTTTCGACCCAAAGACACCTCCAGATTGAAAGTGAGTGTGTGGAAAACCATTTACCATGCTAATGGACATCAAAAGAAAGCTGGGGTGGCAATCCTTATAAAAGACAAATTAGATTTTAAACCAAAGACTATAATAAGAGATGAGGAAGGGCACTATATCATACTTAAAGGGTCTATCCAACAAGAAGTTCTAACAGTTGTAAATATCTATGCCCCTAACATGGGAGCAGCCAATTATATAAGCCAATTAATAACAAAAGCAAAGAAACACATTGACAACAATACAATAATAGTGGGGGACTTTAACACCCCCTCACTGAAATGGACAGATCATCTAAGCAAAAGATCAACAAGGAAATAAAGACTTTAAATGACACACTAGACCAAATGGACTTCAAAGATATATTCAGAACATTCCATCCCAAAGCAACTGAATACACATTGTTCTCCAGTGTCCATGGAACATTCTCCAGAATAGATCACATCCTAGGTCATAAATCAGGTCTCAACCAGTACCAAAAGATTGGGATCATTCCCTGCATATTTTTGGACCACAAGGCTTTGAAATTAGAACTCAATCACAAGAGGAAAGTCAGAAAGAACTCAAATACAAGGAGGCTAAAGAGCATCCTACTAAAGAATGAATGGGTCAACCAGGAAATTAAAGAAGAATTAAAAACATTCATGGAAACCAATGAAAATGAAAACACAACTGTTCAAAATCTTTGGGATGCAGGAAAGGCGGTCCTAAGAGGAAAGTATATAGCAATACAAGCCTTTCTCAAGAAACAAGAAAGGTCTCAAGTACACAACCTAACCCTACACCTAAAGGAGCTGGAGAAAGAACAGCAAATAAAGCCTAAACCCAGCAGGAAAAGAGAAATAATAACGATCAGAACAGAAATCAATGAAATAGAAACCAAAAGAAGAGTAGAACAGATCAACGAAACTAGGAGCTGGTTCTCTGAAAGAATTAATAAGATTGATATACCTCTGGTCAGACTTAACAAAAAGAAAAGAGAAATGACCTAAATAAGTAAAATCATGAATGAAAGAGGAGAGATCACAACCAACACCAAAGAAATACAAACAGTTATAAGAACATGTTATGAGCAACTCTATGCCAGCACATTAGACAATCTGGAAGAAATGGATGCATTCCTAGAGATGTATCAACTACCAAAACTGAACCAGGAAGAAATAGAAAACCTGAACACACCCACACCAAGTAACGAAATTGAAGCAGTAATGAAAAATCTCCCAACAAAAAAAAGCCCAGGGCCAGATGGCTTCCCAGGGGAATTCTACCAAACATTTAAAGAAGAATTAATACCTATTCTTCTGAAAGTATTCCGAAAAATAGAAATGGAAGGAAAACTTCCAAACTCATTTTATGAGGCCAGCATTACCTTGATCCCAAAATCAGACAAAGACCCCATCAAAAAGGAGACTTACAGACCAATATCCTCAATGAATATGGATGCAAAAATTCTCACGAAAATACTAGCCAATAGGATCCAACAGTACATTAAAAGGATTATTCATCACGACCAAGTGGGATTTATTCATGGGCTGCAAGGTTGGTTCAACATCTGCAAATCAATCAATGTGATACAATACATTAATAAAAGAAAGAACAAGAACCATATGATCCTCTCAACAGATGCAGAAAAAGCATTTGACAAAGTACAGCATCCTTTCTTGATCAAAACTCTTCAGAGTATAGGGATAGAGAGTACCTACCTCAATAGCATAAAAGTCATCTATGAAAAACCCACAGCAAATATCATTCTCAATGGGGAAAAACTGAGAGCTTTCCCCCTAAGGTCAGGAACATGGCAGGGATGTGCACTATCACCACTGCTATTCAACATAGTACTAGAAGTCCTAGCCACAATAATCAGACAACAAAAAGAAATAAAAGGCATCCGAATCAGCAAAGAAGTCAAACTCTCACTCTTTGCAGATGATATGATACTTTATGTGGAAAACCCAAAAGACTCCACCCCAAAACTGCTAGAACTCATACAGGAATTCAGTAAAGTGGCAGGATATAAAAGCAATGCACAGAAATCAGGTGCATTTCTATACACCAGAAATCAGGTGCATTTCTATACACCAACAACAAGACGGAAGAAAGAGAAATTAAGGAGTTGATCCCATTTACAATTGCACCCAAAACCATAAGATACCTAGGAATAAATCTAACCAAAGAGGCAAAGAATCTGTCCTCAGAAAACTATAACATACTCATGAAAGAAATTGAGGAAGGTACAAGGAAATGGAAAAACGTTCCATGCTCATGGATTGGAAGAACAAATATTGTGAAGATGTGTATGCTACCTAGAGCAATCTACACATTTAATGCAATCCCTATCAAATACCACCAACTTTTTTCAAAGAAATGGAACAAATAATCCTAAAATTTGTATGGAACCAGAAAAGACCCCGAATAGCCAGAGGGATGATGAAAAAGAAAAGCAAAGCTGGTGGCATCACAATTCCAGACTTTAAGCTCTATTACAAAGCTGTAATCATCAAGACAGTGTGGTACTGGCACAAAAATAGACACATAGATCAATGGAACAGAATAGAGTGCCTGGAAATGGACCCTCAACTCTATGGTCAACTAATCTTTGACAAAGCAGGAAAAAATGTCCAATGGAAAAAAGACAGTCTCTTCAACAAATGGTGTTGGGAAAATTGGACAGCCACATGCAGAAGAATGAAACTGGACCATTTCCTTACACCACACACAAAAATAGACTCAAAATGGATGAAAGACCTCAATATGAGGCAGGAGTCCATCAAAATCCTAGAGAAGAACACAGGCAGCAACCTCTTCGACCTCAGCTGCAGCAACTTCTTCCTAGAAAAATCTCCAAAGGCAAGGGAAGCAAGGGAAAAATGAACTATTGGGACTTCATCAAGGTAAAAAGCTTTTGCACAGCAAAGGAAACAGTCAACAAAACCAAAAGACAACCGACAGAATGGGAGAAGATATTTGCAAATGACATATCAGATAAAGCGCTAATATCCAAGATCTATAAAGAACTTGTCAAACTCAACACCCAAAGAACAAATAATCCAGTCAAGAAATGGGCAGAAGACATGAACAGACATTTTTCCAAAGAAGACATCCAAATGGCCAACAGACACATGAAAAAGTGCTCAACATCACTTGGCATCAGGGAAATCCAAATCAAAAAGTTGATGAGATGCCACCTCAAACCAGTCGGAATGGCTAAAATTAACAAGTCAGGAGATGATAGATGTTGGCGGGGATGCAGAGAGAGGGGAACCCTCCTACACTGTTGGTGCGAATGCAAGCTGGTGCAGCCATTCTGAATAACAGTATGGAGGTTCCTGAAAAAGTTGAAAATAGAGCTACCATATGATCAAGCAATTGCACTACTGGGTATTTACCCCAAAGATACAAATGTAGTGATCCGAAGGGGTACGTGCACCCCAATATTTATAGTAGCAATGTCCACAATAGCCAAACTATGGAAAGAGCCAAGATGTCCATCAACAGATGAATGGATAAAGAAGAGGTGGTATATATATACAATGGAATATTATGCAGCCATCAAAAAAAAAACCCACGAAATCTTGCCATTTTCATTGACGTGGATGGGACTAAAGGGTATTATGCTAAGCAAAATAAGTCAATCAGAGAAAGACATGTATCATATGATCTCACTGATATGAGGAATTCTTTTTTTTTTTTTAAGATTTTATTTATTTATTTGACAGAGAGAGACACAGCGAGAGCAGGAACACAAGCAGGGGGAGTGGGAGAGGGAGAAGCAGGCTTCCCGTGGAGCAGGGAGCCCGATGCGGGGCTCGATCCCAGGACCCTGGGATCATGACCTGAGCCGAAGGCAGATGCTTAACGACTGAGCCACCCAGGCGCCCAATATGAGGAATTCTTAATCTCAGGAAACAAACTGAGGGTTGCTGGAGTGGTGGGGGGTGGGAGGGATGGGGTGGCTGGGTGATAGACATTGGGGGTTATGTGCTATGGTGAGCGCTGTGAATTGTGTGAGACTGATGAATCACAGACCTGTGCCTCTGAATGAAATAATATGTTAAAAAAAAAAGATAGTAGGAAGGGAAAAATGAAGGGGGGATATCGGAGGGGAAGATGAATCATGAGAGACAATGGACTCTGAGAAACAAACTGAGGGTTCTAGAGGGGAGGGGGGTGGGGGGATGTGTTAGCCTGGTAATAGGTATTAAAGAGGGCACATATTGAATGGAGCACTGGGTGTTATACGCAAACAATGGATCATGGAACGCTACATCAAAAACTAATGATGTAATGTATGGTGATTAACGTAATAAAATACAATTTAAAAAATAAAACAAAATAAAATCTTTACATTTATATATATAACAAAACATTTTTTAGGTAAGGAAAAGATAGAAAGAAGTGACATCTCAACAATAATTCCAAAACAAACACCAAATAATCATAGTCTTAAAGAGTAGAGAATTATAGATCGTGATTGTATTTCACTTTACACAGACTTTCTGACTGTTGTGACAAAATGAATTGAAAACAACAACAATGGAGTAGTGTGACAGAAAATATTTTTGGTTCAGTATATAATCATTGGCAATTCTTCCTGGGAATGACATGGGAAAGCCAGATCCAGGGACCTAGAGGGGGTCTCACAGGACCAGCCAAGAGGGTCCTTGGCTTTGCACAGTTTAGAAATCAGACAGGATCCAAGAGGAAGTGAAAGCAGAATTTATTGTAGATCAAGAGAGAGTGCAGATACAGACAGAGTACCTGGGAGACTTGGAAAAGAAAGGAGAGTGAGTCTCATCTTTGCTTGAGGTCTGGGGTTTTATTGGGGGTTGTAGTCTGGTGTATATGTCCACTCAGGCATCCAGGAACTGGTCAAAACAAAGATGATTGCCCAGGTGTCCTCCATATGTCACTTATGCCCTGGAGCCAGGGGTCTTGGCATCTAGGTGTCTGGAGTCACTGGTCTGGAAAACACACATGACGACCTCACCCAGTCACTCCTTAGATGTTATCTATTGTGCTGGAAGGCTCCAAAGAAATCATTAACTCCTTGACTCTTGGAAGGAAGATACATTATTTGTGGTATAAGGCATGTGTAGGGTGGGGTGCAGGTCCTAACAACAGAAGTAGGAAAAGGAACAAAAAAGCATTTCTACATGGAGTCCCTTCAGTATCCCTATCTTAAGAGTGAGCCCCAGTAAACTCCCTTGAGCTTTTCATAGCTTCTTCCTTTCTTACCTTTTCACCCTCCACCTAGAAACATAGATTCCTTCAAAGTATTCAGATTTTGTGACAGAGATGGGCCCTCTAGTGGAGTAAGAAGAGTCTAGGTCAATCCACTTAGGGTTTTGAATATCTCAGTATAAACCAGGATCTTTGTAAGCAGGCTGTAAAAATCAGGGACTGTGAGAGAGTCTTGAGGACAGTGGATTTCTGGGTAACTGGATTGGAAGGCTCAGGCTGAGTTGAATGTGCCATGTTATCGTAGGCATGGGGGTGAGGTGAATAGTGACTTTTCCTAGTTACTTTACATATCAACAGTAAAGCCATCCTTCTGCTCCAATTTGTGACGGAAGAGTCCAGTCAGAGTCTTATATCCCCAAACCACAATGACAAAGGGGTTTCTGACCATGATTAATCTGAAAAATAAAAACAAAAAACAACATTATTCCAACTGTTGAAGATGGGAATCCTGCTGCTTGGGGAGGATGGATGCAGTTTAAAAGAGAGGATCCAAGTCACCTAAATGTATACACTATTTAGGAATATAGATCATGGCATTTATACATAATAACAGCAGCATTTAACCTCACCCCACCCTCTGTGTCCCCAGAAATCTTGCCTATTTATAAGAGAAGAGCAACCAAGTAGAATAGTAAGGGGAGCACTGACATGGGTGTCAAAAGAGCCTGCCTCCTTTTTTTTTTTTTCCAAGTTTTTATTTCAATTCTGGTTATTTAACATACAGTGTAATATTAGTTTCAGGTGTAGTACTTAATGATTCATCACTTACATACAACACCCAGCGCTCATCACAAATGTTCTACTTATTTTTTAAGATTTTATTTATTTATTTGACAGAGAGCTAGAGAGCACAAGCAGGAGGAGTGGCAGAGGGATAGGGAGAAGCAGGCTCCCAGCTGAGCAGGGAGCCTGATGCAGGGCTTGAAACCACACCCTGGGATCATGACCTGAGCCGAGGGCATTCGCTTAACGACTGAGCCACCCAGGTGCCCCACAAGTGTTCTACTTAATACCCATCACCCATTTAACCCACCCCCCACCCACCTCCCTCCAGCAGCCCTCAGTTTATTCTCTATAGTTAAGAGTCTGTTTTATGATTTGCCTGCCTCTTTTTTCCCCTATGTTCATCTGTTTTGTTTCTTAAACTCCACATATGATCATCATATGGTATTTGTCTTTCCCAGACTGACTTATTTTGCTTAGCATAATACATTCTAGTTCCATCCATGTAGTTCAAATGACAAGATTTCATTCTTTCTTATGGCCAAGTAATATTCCAATGTGTATGTATATACATACCACATCTTTGTCCATCCAAAGTTGATGGACATTGGACTGTTTCTATAATTTGGCTATTGTTGATAATACTAATATAAACATTGGGGTGCATGTATCCCTTAGACTTAGTATTTTTATATCCTTTGGGTAAATACTTAGTAGTGCAGTTGCTGGATCATAAGGTAGTTCCATTTTTAATTTTTTGAGGAACCTCCTCACTCTTCATTCCAGAGTGGCTGCACCAAGTTTACAATCCCACCAACAGTGTAACAGGGTTCCTCTTTCTCTGCAATCTCATCAACACCTGTTGTTTCTTGTGTTATTAATTTTAGCCTTTCTGACTGTCATGAGGTGATAGCTCATTGTCATTTTGATGCTGTACTTTGTCAGATGCTTTTTTTTTTTTGCATCTATTGACAGGATCATATGATTCTTATTCTTTCTTTTATTAATGTGGTGTATCACATTGACTGATTTGTGAATATTGAAGCACCCTTGTACCACAGGAATAAATCCCACTTGGTCATGGTGAATGATTCTTTTAATGTACTGTTGGATTCCATTTGCTAGTATTTTATCGAGAATTTTTTCATACATGATCATCAGGGGTATTGGCCTGTAGTTCTCTTTTTGTGTGTGTGTGGAGACTTTATCTGTTTTTGGTACCATGGTTATGCTTTCTTCATAGACTGAGTTTGGAAGTTTTCCTTCCTTTTCTATTTTTTTTGGAATAGTTTGAGAAAAATAGGCATTAACTCTGCCTTAAATGTTTGGTAGAATTCATCTGTGAAGCATCTGGCCTTGGACTTTCATTTGTTGGCAGATTTTTTATTAATGATTTAATTTCTTTGCTGGTTAATGGTCTGTTCAAGTTTTCTATTTCTTCCTGTTTCCTATTTGGTAGTTTATATGTTTCTAGGAATTTATCCATTTCGTCCAGTTTGTCCAGTTTGTTGGCATGTAGTTTTTCATAATATTGTCTTGTAATTGTATTTCTGAGGTGTTGGTTATTATTTCTCCTCTCTCATTTGTGAATTTATTTATTTGGGTCCTTCCTCTTTACTTTTTGATAGGTCTGGCTAGAGATTTATCAATTTTATTAATTTTTTCAAAGAAGCAACTCTTGGCTTCATTGATCTGTTTTTTTTTTTTTTTTAGTTTCTATATAATCAATATCTGCTCTCATCTTTATTATTTCCGACCTTCTGCTGGCTTTAGGTTTCATTTGTTGTTCCTTTTCTAGCTCCTTTAGGTGTAAGATTAGGTTGTTTATTTGAGATTTTTCTTTCTTCTTGAGGTAGGCCTGTATTGCTCTATACTTCTCTCTTTGAACTGCTTTTGCTGCATTCCAAAGGGTTTTTACTGCTGTGTTTTCATTTTCATTTGTTTCCATGTATTTTTTAAATTTCTTCTTTGATTTCCTGATTGACCCCTTCATTGTTTAGTAGCAAGTTGTTTAACCTCCATGTATTTGTGGTCTTTCCAAATTTTTTCTTGTGGTTGAATTGAAGTTTCATAGTGTTGTGGTCAGAAAGGATGCATGGTATGATCTCAATCTTTCTGTACTTGCTGAGGCCTGATTTGCTATGTAGTATGTAATCTCTTCTGGAGAATGTCCCATGTGCACTTGAAAAGAATGTGTATTCTGCTGCTTCAGGATGGATTGTTCTGAATATAGCTGTTAAGTGCATCTGGTCTAGTGTGTCATTCCAAGCCATTGTTTCCTTGTTGATTTTCTGCTTAGATGATCTCCCCACCGATATAAATGGGGTGTTAAAGTCCCATACCATTGTATTATCAATGAGTTCCTTTATGTTTGTTATTAATCATTTTCTATATTTGGGTGCTCCAATGTTGGGGACATAAATATTTACAATTGTTAGATATTCTTGTTGGATAGTTCCCTTTATATGATATAGTGCCCTTCTTCATCTCTTATTACAGTCTTTGGTTTAAAGTCTAGTTCATCTGGTATAAGTATTGCTACTCTGGTTTCTTTTGACATCCATTTGGATGATAAATCTTTCTTGACCCCCTCACTTTCAATCTGCGGGTGTCTTTTGCCCTAAAATGAGTCTCTTGTAGACAGCATATAGATGGGTCTTGTTTTTCTATCCATTCTGACACCCTGTGTCTTTTGATTTGGGGCGTTTAGTGCATTTACTTTCAGAGTAATTACTGATATATATGTATGTAGTGCCATTTTATTACTTGTTTTTTCATCGCTTCTAGAGACTTTCTCTTTTCCTTTTGTGATTTTGTCACTTTTGGTCTTTGCTTGCCACCTGAAGAGTCCCCTTTAATATTTCTTGAAGGGCTGGTTTAATGGTCACAGACTCATTTGGTTTTTGTTTGTCTGTGAAACTCTTCATCTTTCCTTCTATTCTGAATGATAGCCTTGCTGGATAGAATATTTTTGGCTGCATATTTTTCCCATTCAGCAAGTTGAATATATCATGCCGCTCCCTTCTGGCTTGTCAAGTTTCTGTTCAGGAATCTCCAGCTAGCCTTATGGGTGTTCCCTTGTAACTCAGGGAGTTCTTTTGTCTTGCTCCTTTTCAGATTTCTTTTCTTATCACTATATTTTGCAAATCTAATTACAATATATCTTGGTGTTGGCCTGCTTTTAGATTCTGATGGGAGTGCTCTGTGCCTCCTGGATCAGGATTTCTGTTTTCTTCCCCAGATTAAGGAAGTTTTCAGCTGTGATTTCTTCATATAAATTGTCTCCCCCCTTTTCTCTCTCTTCTTCTTATGGAATTCCTGTAAGATGAGTGTTATTTCATTTGATGGAATCACTGAGTTCCTTACCTCTATTTTCCTGTTGCATATATCTTGTTTCTCTCTTTTATTCAGCTTCATTGCTTTCTATTACTTTGTCTTCCAGGTCCTTTATTCATGCCTCTGCTTCTTCCAGCCTGCTGTTCATTGCATTGAGCATGTTTCTCATCTTGTTTTTTGTATTCTTCATCTCTGATTCTTTTATAACTTATTTATCTCTGCAGTAATGGTCTCACTGATGTCTTCTATTCTTTCTAAAGCCCGGTGCGTATCTTTAAGATAGTTGCTTTTAATTATCCATCAAGCATGTTATTTATATCTGTTTTGCTTATATCTCTGTCCATGGCCTTATCTTATTCTTTCATTTGGGACAAATTCCTCTGTCTTCTCATTTTGTGTAAGTCTCTGTTTTCTTCCATGTGTTAGAAAAGCCAGTTATTTCTCTTTCTTCTTAAAAGTAATGGCATATAGATTAGAGGTCATGTAGTGCCCAGGGTCTGGTACTTTAGGAAAACTCTTTGCTGTGTGCTGTTCATGATCTGCTATTCTGTTCTGGCTGCTCTATGCTTCAGGACAATCATCTGCAGAGGTTCTCTTTGTCTGCTGTGGGCAGTGTTTTGTTCCTGGACTGAATATGGTGAGTTTTTACTAGGAGTGCTCTGATCTGCTTATGAAATGAGACCTGTCACCATGTCCACTGGAACTGAGGCCCAGCTAAAATCTCTGGTAAGGAGACTTGGTGTGGGAACAGGTTTGTGCTTGTCTTGAGGCTGGGGCCTGCCACACTGTGACTGAAGCAAGTGTGACTGAGAAAAGAAGTTCCAATGAAGTGCAGGAGGGTGAGGCTTGGTGTATGCAAAGTAGTCAGGCAGTGTGGGTCCTGCACTGCTTCCTGAAAGTGGCTCTGTGTTTATACTGAGGTATGGGGTAGGGAAATTGACCAGGCCAGCTGTAGAGGTGTCTCCATGAATGCTGCCTCTAAGGAACATGCTCTGAGAAGAATGTATAATCTCCCCACTTTGTGCCCCAGGTGCTCTTCAGATTGCTGTTTCCATGCTGTATGTTTATTATTATTATTATTTATTATTATTTTCAGTTAGCCAACATACAGTACATCATTAGTTTTTGATGTAGTGTTCAATGATTCATTAGCTGTGTATAACACCCAGTGCTCATCGCAACACATGCCCTCCTCAATACCCATCACCCAGTTACCACATCCCCCCACCCCCTCTCTTCTGTAAACCTCAGTTTGTTTCCTGGAATCCAGAGTCTCTCCATGCTGTATGTTTATGGACTGTTCACCTTGCTTTCTTTCCAAAAGCAGCCCCAATGTTCTCCATGATCTCCCAGAGCCAAACCCACTGACCTTTATACCTCCAGGCTTTGAGCCCAGTTTGTTCCCAGAAGTCATGAATTTATCCCCTCTGCTTTCCAAGCCAATTGCTATGGGGATTCATTTTCCCCATGTGCTTTCCTGAGTGTTAGTCTGTCTCTCATCCCCTTCCGTGACCACAGCTCCTTCCCCTCTACAACAGCCATAATCCATTTTTTTTCCAAACTGTCTTCATAATCTCTACCTTCTTCAAAGTATCCTCTTTTCTACCTTCTCTACCTTTAGTTATGGAGTTTGTTCTGCCTGACTTCAGGTCAATTTCTGGGGTATTTATGATGATTTGATGGCTATCTAGTAGTATTTGTTGGACAAGGGGAGCCTAGGGTCCTCCTACTCCACCACCATCTTACATCCTCTAGATTTTTGTTTGTTTTTTTGTTTTCCCTCTGCCCATTTATTAAATGTCAGCACTCTTTACTGTCCTATTCTCTGTGTTCTCTGGTGTTCTAGAATCAAGAAGTCCTGAATTTAAAGTTTCATAATCAACCAACTTCATTACCCTGAGCAAATTGTTTCCTCTCATAGAGATATTGTGAGAAATAAGTTACATAATGCATGTAGAGTACTTATCATAGTGCCTGACATATAGGAGATACTCAAAGGGTATTAGTTTTTGTTGTTGCTATCACCACCACCACCACCATGGCCATTGTCATCAATCGTCATCACTATCCTTATCTCATTTATAGTGATTGGCTCTGCTAAATCTTTGTTTGTCTTTTCCTACGTATAGCTTTTCTCCTTGAGTTCCAGGCCCAAATATTCCTATCTGACTGTCCCATAGGCATTTACAAATTCAACAAGTCCAAAACAGCATACATAATCCTGGCTATCCACTGAAAATCCTGGTCCTCCTTCTGTATTACAAATATTCATAAACAGCAGCTAGTTACACAAGCCAAAAGCTTCAGTTATGCTCAAGCTATCCTGTTCCTTTACATCCTTACTAAATGATGTTGGTGACCAAGTCTTGTCAACTCTTTTTTTTTAAATAATTTTTAAAAAATATTTTATTTATTTGAGAGAGAGAGAGAAATAGCATGAGAGGGGAGAGGGTCAGAGGGAGAAACAGGCTCCCCACTGAGCTCAGATCCCGATGTGGGACTCGATCCCAGGACTCTGGGATCATGACCTGAGCCGAAGGCAGTCGCTTAACCAACTGAGCCACCCAGGTGCCCCCAAGTCTTGCCAACTCTTTACATCTCTTGTATTTCATATCTATGCTAACTTGTTTTAATAAATTCTACCAAGTTAGTATTCTATGTTTTTACTCAAATGTAGTCTTTTTTGTTCTTAAACAACTTCTCTCAATGTTAGAGAACTATTAGATTAGTAGTCACCTCAGCTAAAATGTATGTTTCTTGCTTTATAATTTGCAAACCTGAGCTTCAGAGATCAATATTTTACACAAGTAGCAAACAGGATTTAGGCTTAATTATTTGACTACTAACCAATACATATCCCTTATAGAGAAATCCACCAGAAATTAGACAAAACCATTTGTAATTTTTTTTTTCTTGAAATCTCCTCAACTGGGGTGCCTGGGTGGCTCAGCCAGTTAAACATCTGCCTTTGGTTCGGGTCATGATCCAAGGGTCCTGAGATCGAGCCCCACGTTGGGTCCCCTGCTCAGCGGAGAGCTTGCTTCTCCCTCTCCCTCTCCCTCTGCTGTTCCCCCTGCTTCTGTGCACTCTCTCTCTCTCAAATAAATAAATGAATAAAATATTTTTAAAAAAAGAGAAAAGAAAGAAATCTCCTCAACCTTAGAATTTTGGGAGATAAGCTGGGTGGCTTTTGTTGTCATTGCTGCTGTTGTTGTTGTTACAAATTAAACTTTCCCTTTACTACTATATATTACAGCCATTCAAAATTTCTTAGAGTTGTCCATTTGTGCCAGGGTATTTCATACTCCTGCACACAGAAATAAGAATTCATTTGTCAAGGTGAGGAAAATTTCGAAGAATTATTTTTCTATAGAAAAGTGTTTTTCTGGGCTCCTGGGTGGCTCAGTTGGTTAAGCGACTGCCTTCGGCTCTCATGATCCTGGAGTCCCGGGATCGAGTCCCACATCGGGCTCCCTGCTCAGTGGGGGTCTGCTTCTCCCTCTGACCCTCTTCCCTCTCGTGCTCTCTGTCTCTCATTCTCTCTCTCTCAAATAAATAAATAAAATCTTTAAAAAAAAAAGAAAAGTGTTTTTCCTTTAGAAGAGATGCGAATGGTGAGTTTAATTCAAATATGTTCATGCATCACTCAGCTAGGGTACTATGCTAGTTTAGGCTACAGGAAGGTGATATCAGGTAATGCAAAGATAGTTTTGATAAAGGCTCTACCTTTGAGACACTCACCGTCAAGTAAGGGACTTAAGAAATGTCTGCATGTTATAAATAATGAGAATTGAGTACACAATACAGTGCATCATTGCTAAACTTTATAAAACAAAATGCTAATTTTTTTTAGGCGTTGGGAAGAAATGGATATCAATAAACACAGCATGACTCTGAGATACCTTTCTGGGTGAATAAAATACTTTGGAGAACATATCTTTTTTGTCCTGGTAATTTCTCTTTCTTTAAGATAACAATTTATAAAATAGATAATCTCAGAATGTCTGTAAAACCCCTAAAATCATTTTGGAATGTTGTGCATGTGTATTTTTGTAGGAAGAGTCCACTGCTTCCAGTATATCCTTGTACGAGTGCATGACTCAGAAAAGGTGGATAATCACAACTTAAAATCTCAAAATAAGGATTCTCAAAACAATTTTTGTGAGCTTTATTTCCCTTTACTAAATGTTTACACTGACATCTGCCAGAGCATGTACCTTGGGAATATACTTCTGTGTTCTATGCTTGGATATTTGATAACATTGCCAATATGCTGGGAAAGAGAACCCATTAGTGTGAGGGAGATGAGCAATAAGAAGAAGCACTCAAAATTCTATTTTTAGTTTTGAAACTCACTGTAGTATGTCACTAAACTTTTCTAGGTTTCATTTTTTCTCCTCCAAAAATGGAAGCATTAAAAGAAGAAAATAGTCTCTATCTGCTTACTTCACAGAGTTGTTTTCAGGATCCAATAAATTTGTATTCAAGGAGCAAGAAAAAGCTCAGGTTAGGACACCACCCATTCCTAGGTTTGAATCCCAGTTTATTCTCCAGCTGAAATTGTCTGAACTTTCACTTTCTAATCTGGAAAAAAGACATATAATCCCTTACTTAGTGAAGCTTGAGGGAGGTTGATGAACTAATATATATAAGGAAACCAGCACAGTGCTTCTGTGTAATAACTGCTCCATAAATATGTGATGAGCCCTCACTTCTGCTTCCCATTGAAACCTACTCTTAGGGAGGAGGAATGTCTCTCATTTACACTTGATTACAAGCATTGGGTGTTATATGCAACTAATGAATCACTAAACTAAACCTTTGAAACTAATAATACACTATATGTTAATTAATTGAATTTAAATTTAAAAAATCAGCAGAGAGCAGCCAGACAAGGCTTTAAAAACCTAAAAATAAAATTAAATAAATAAAATAAAATAATAAAACTCAATCTATGTGACCACTGTCCTAAATGTTGATGTATGGTATGTGTGGAGTATGATCTCCATTATAAGCTTGGAGATGGAAGGAATAGGTTTGGATCAATAACTGCATAGAGTCCTAAATGATTATAGAGTTGAAATGACAGAGAACTAACATGTGTGCAAATAATTACTATTATTATCCCCATTTCACAGGTAAGAACACAGAACCTCAGTGTGATTAACTGACTTGTCCAAGGCCACACAACCATTCACTGAAAGGGGTAGGATCCAAATCCCTATCTGCTCAACTTCTAAATTTTATTCCCTGAATTTATGGGCCATTTATCTTAATGTCTTACCTTCAACAGGTACTTCCTCTATGATATGTCCACCCTTGCCTTGAATACTACCTGGAAGTAATTAGTCTTTTTATGGTACCCTTATTCTACTTTGTTTGCATCCCCCTACTCTTCTTCTCTGCCCATGCTTTGGATGAGTTTCCATTGGAAGCTCAACTGCTTGAGCTGCCACTATGTATACTTAAGCTTTAGCTATCCAAAGTAGTCCAGCCAAGGCATTGTTTTTTCAAGGCTAAGAAATAAATAATGGCCACAGTAAGGCTCTTTGATGACCTCAACCAGCCACGCTGGTCACATATGAGAAGCACTTTGTACTGTACTGTCACTGGTGACAGTGCAACAATAATGTGCTAGGTTTTCTCCTCTTAGTCAACCAAAAGTGTCACAGCACAGAGTAACAAATATCTCATTCCTTACCCCAGTTCACTATTTTATATAAAAATCTAAAAGAGTCCCATACATCTGGCAGACCCATCCCAAATGCTTGGGAATGTTATGTTTTGAGCTAAAAATCTTCTGATTCAGAGTATCATGGAGACAAAGAAAAATGTGAAGTTTTGTGAGAATAAAAATTGCCATATTTATAGTCAGGCATCACAATTTAAAACCTTTCACATTTTGTTTTTGAAGACTGCACATCAGAGAATCATCTTGACATTTTTCCGTCTGAAAAGCAGTGACCCACTTTAGAAGATGAATATAAATTAAGCCATCATAGCCACGTTTCTTTATTCAAATATAAGAAGGATATATTTAGCCTTAAAATATTTTTGTAATTGTAAAATAGTTCATGTTTGCTATATAAATCAAAATAATCCAGAAAGGTGATCAGAAAAAAGTTGCAAAAATCACTCAAAATGCTACCACATTTTGATGATTCTCCTGAAATCTCTTTAAGTATGCACATACATACATACATATAGATCTATCTATTCTATAAATGGTATTATATAATTCATGTATGTTTCCAAGTATTTTTTAATCCACATTCTCTTTTGATTAACAGAAAAACTTATGCCCTAATGGGGCATTTACTGTGAAATTTCACAGTAAATTAACTAACATGACCTAAATCAATTTTATTTTATTTTATTTTATTTTTTTAGAGAGATATAGAGCATGAGTGGGGTGGGGGAGAGGAAAGGAGCAGAGGGAGAGGAATCTTAAGCAGGCTTCATGCTTAGCATGGAGCCTGATGCGGGGCTCCATCTCATGACCCTGAGTTTATGACATGAGTCAAAATCAGACACTTGACTGACTGAGCCCCCCAGGTGCCCTGACCAAAATTAATTTTAGACAGAAGTAATTTAAGAAAGGTGAAGCATTTTGATTTAATCTTAAAAGTTACAATTATTTCTTTAATCTTCGGGTTGACACTGGTTTGTTTTCCATGAATTTATTTATCCTGGGTAATATGGAGCATAGAGTATAGCATAGGTATTTAAAATAATTTGATAAACATTTTGTTAGAGGAGAAGCTGAGAGCTGCTTATAAAAAAAGACTTGTTATGGCAGCTTGCCTTTCCACTGTGGCCTCAAATGGTTCAGCTTTTGGTATCAAATCTGCATATTCCTCTCAACAAAATAAAAATCTTATAATTAACTTGCCTCATTACCCCTTCTTGAGAAAACTTAGGGAATATCCATTTTAATTTGGGTATGCTGTTTTCTTTTGAGAGTATTATTGTCCCAATTCCACACTAAATAAATGATCTTTCCAACAACACAAAACACTATGTCTAAAGGGAGTTTGGTAAATACATTTTTCTTCTATTTTTTCATAGGTGTTTAATGGTGCTTATAGATTAAGTAGCTCACTTGTTGATTTGGTTCTGTTTCCATATAAGATATGAATGACATCTCAAGTACCACACTCTTCATTTTCCTTCTCCCTTTCCTTCCTATTTTCTCTCCTACCTCAGACTTCCCAATTTCATCAATCTATTTGTCTCCATAACCCATGCTGCTACTCTAGCTCAAGAGTCCACTGTATTTCCTGTCCAAAGTGGCTTCCTACTGGTCTCCCTGTTTCCATCTTACCTCCTTATAGTATATCCTTACAATGGAGTAAGGATAAAACACAAAATTAAATAATATCACACTCATGTCTGAAACTATTCATTACACTTGGAATAAAAACTGAACTAATTGTTACTTCCTAAAATGCCTTTCATGATCTGTTCCCTGCTTGCTGCTCCTTCTGAAATACAGGCACGTGCTGTGATGAGCACTGGGTATTATACTTAACTAAATGTAAAAATGTTCTAATTTCTCCATATCCTCACCAACCGTTGTTATGGTTTCCATTTTTTTTTTCTAATAATTCAAGCCAAAAAGGCACTGGTGCTTATATTTATTTGGATGTTTGTTTTGTTTTGTTTTAAAGATTTTATTTATTTATTTGTCAGAGAGAGAGAGAGAGAGCACGGGCACAAGCAAGGGGAGTTGACATTTGGACTAATGTCTGAATTTTAAGGCTTAAAAATTTTTAAGAAATACAGGCACGTGCTGTGATGAACACTGGGTGTTATACTTAACTAATGAATCATTGACACTACATCAAAAACTAATTATGTACTAAACAGTGGCTAACTGAACATAATAAAAAAAGAAATACAGTTGACATACCATAAAATTCTCGCTTTTAAATTATACAATTCAGTGTTTTTTTAAAAAAATATTGTTCATGAATTTGTACAACTATCACCACTATCCAATTTTAGAACATTTTCATAACTGCAAAAAATAAACAAAGAGACAAAACAACAACCTTGTATCCATTTGTAGTCACTTTCCATTCCTCCTCTTCCTAGACACTAACAACCACAAATATACTTTCTCTTTCTGGATCTGCCTATTCTAGACATCCCATAAAAATTAAATCATATAATATGTGATCTTTTGGGTCTGGCTTCTTTTACTGGGCATAATTCTTAAGGTTCATCCATATTGTAATGTGCATTAGAACTTCATTCCTTTTATATGAATGAATAAAATTTTACTTTATGTATATGCCATGTTTTGTTTATCCCCTTTTCCATTGGTGGATATTTAGATTGTTTCCACTTTTTAGCTATTATGAATAATGCTGCTATTAGTGATTATATATAAGTTTTTGTGTGGAAATATGTTCTCAGTTCCTCTGAGTAGATATCTAGCAGTAGAGTTGCTAGGCCATATGGTAACTCCATATTTACTTTTTGGAGGAACTGTCAAACTGTTTTTCACAGTGGATGCACCATTTTTCATTCCTTGTGGCAGTGTAAAAATGTTCTAATTTCTCCACATCCTCACCAACCGTTGTTATGGTTTCCTTTTTTTTTTTCCTAATAATTCAAGCCAAAAAGGCACTGGTGCTTATATTTATTTGGATGTTTGTTTTGTTTTAAAGATTTTATTTATCTATTTGTCAGAGAGAGAAAGTGCAGGAGCACAAGCAGGGGGAGTTGGCAGAGGCAGAGGGAGAAGCAGGCTCCCCGCTGAGCAAGGAGTCAGATTCGGGACTTGATCGCAGGACCCTGGGATCATGACCTGAGCCAAAGGCAGACGCTTAACCAACTGAGCCACCCACGTATCCCTATTTGGATGTTTTAAGACACAGAAACTTTGAGCTGAAAAGGGAAAGGAATATACACTCATCCTTCTAAGTCAAAAGGCAAGTAGTAAAATATGGTGGATTACATTAATAACCTTGATTCTTTTTTTTATTATAGCAATTCTAGTGTATGAAGTGCTATCCCACTGTGGATCTGATTTGCATTTATCTAGTGACTAATGTTGTGGAGGATATTTTTATATTTGTTGCTCATGTGTATGTCTTTTGACAAACATCTATTCAGGTCATTTGTACATCTTTATATCAGATTATTTTTAAATTTTTGTTATTGAATCATGTGAGTTCCTTTTTAGTTTGATGCATTTCTACTTGTCTGCATTTGCTTTTGTTGTCTGTGCCTTTGGTGTCATACCCCAAAAAATCATTGCCTAGACCAATGCCAAGAAGATTTTCCACTATGTTTTCTTCTAGTATTTTTACAATTTCAGGTCTTACATTTAAGTCTTAAATCCATTTTGGGTTAATTTTTGTATATGATATGAGATAAAGGTGCAATTTCCTTCTTATGCAGTTGAATACCCTGTTTTGTCACCACCATTTATCCAAGACAACACCCTTTCCCCATTGTGTGTTTTTGGCACTCTTAGCAAAGATAAGTTGATCATAGATATGTGGACTTATTAATGGGCTTATTCTGTTTGGATGGTTTATATGCCAATGCCATACTGTTTTGATTGTAGATTTTATAATGTATTTTGGAATCAAGAAGTGTGTTGTCTTCAACTTTGTTCTTGCTTAAGATTCTTTTGGCTATTCATGATCATTTGTTTCCATATGAATTTTAGGATACATTTAAAAAATTATTTCTCTAAGAATACCATTAGGATTTTGATAGGGATTGCTTTAAATGTGAAGACCACTTTGGGTATTATGGACATTTTAACAATATTAATTCATCCAAGCCACAAACCTGAACATCTTTCCATTTCTCTGTGTTTTTTTAAAAATTCCCTTCATTAATGTTTTATAATTTTCAGTGTAAAAGTTTTTTTTAACCTCTGTAGTTAATTCCTAAATTCTTCCTATTACTATTGTAAGTGGGATTGTATTCTCTTTTTCTTTTCTTTTTTAAAATTTGACTATAGTTGACACACACTGTTCCATTCATTTCAGGTATACAACACAGTGATTCAACTTCTTTATACATTAGGCTATGTTCACCACAAGTGTAGCTATTACCTGACACCATAAAATGCTATTAAAATTTCATTGAATATATTCTCTATGCTGTGACTTTCATTTCCATGACTTATTTATTCCATAACTAAAAACCTGTATCTCCCACTTACCTTCATCCATTTTGCTCATTTCTCCTTCTTTCTTCCCCACCCTCAGCAACCATCAGTTTGTTCTCGTTTATAGGTCTGATTCTGCTTGTTTGTTTATTCATTTGTTTTGTTTTTTTCAGATTCCACATATGAGTGAAATTACATGGTATCTCTTTCTCAGTCTGATTTGCTTCACTTAACATAATACATAATAGGTTCACCCATCTTGTTGCAAATGGCACAATTTCATGCTTTTATAAGGCTGCATAATATTCCACTGTGCACGTGTGCACACACACACACTCACACACACCACATATTCCTTATCCATTTGTCTAACAATGGACACCACTTAGGTTGCCTCAATATCTTGGCTATTGTACATAATGCTGCAATAAAATGGACAAAAGTTCCAAATAGACATTTTTTTTTCCCAAAGAAGACACACTGATGGCAAACAGACACATGAAAAGATGCTCAACATCATAAATCATCAAATGCAAGTCAAAACTACAATGAGATATTGCCCTACACTTGTCAGAATGGCTAAAATCAAGAAGACAAGAAATAGAAAGTGTTGGTGAGGATGTGGAGAAAAAGGAACACTTGTACAATTTTGGTGGAAATGTAAAGTGGTACAGCCACTGTCGAAACAGTATATAGGTTTCTCAAAAATTAAAAATAGAAATACTATATGACCCAATAATTTTACTCCTATTTACTCCTATAAAATGAAAGCAGTAATTCAAAAAGATATATGTACCTTATGTTTACTATTGCAGCATTACTTACAATAGCCAAGATATGGAATTGTCTTAAATTACTTTTCAGATTGTTTTTTGTGTATAGAAATGTCACTGCTTCTGTATGTTGACTCAGTATCCTGACACTTGGCTGAATTTGGTTTTTAGTTCTAATACTTTCCTTGTGTTTTGTATTTTCTACACCACATTATTTATTATATGATATCATAAATAAATAAAATAAAAATATTTTAACTTATTTTCCAATTTGGATGCCTTCATTTCATTTTCTATTTGCTTGGCTATGACTTCCAGCACTATATTGAATAGAAATGGTGAGAATGGGCATTCTTGAATGTACAGATGTTAGAGGAAAACCATCCAAGTTTTTCCATTGATTATGTTAGCTCTGGGCTATTAATATATGGTCTTTATCATATTCAGGTAAGTTCATTCCATACTTATTTTGTCAAGAATGTTTTCATGAATGAATGTTAAATCTTGTGAAATGTCTTTTCTAGATATATTGAGGTGATCATGAGGGTTTCATTTTCCATTCTGTTAATGTGGCATATCACATTGATTGATTTGCATATATTGAATCATCTTTGCATTCTAGGTATATAGCTCACTTGGTCATGGTGTGCAATCCTTTCAATGTAGTATTAAATTGAGTTTGATGGTAATTTATTGAGGATTTTTGCATTTAAGTTCATCAGGGATAGTGACCTGTGGTTTCGTGTGTGTGTGTGTGTGTGTGTGTGTGTGTGTGTGTGTTGTCTTTTCTGGCTTTGATGTCAGGGTGATGCTGGCCTTATGAAATGAGTTCAGAAGTATTCCCTCTTTGGGGTGCCTGGGTGGCTTAATTGGTTAAGCGGCCAACTCTTGGTTTTGACTCAGGTCAAGATCTCAGGGTTGTGAGATTGAGCCCTAAGATGGGCTCCATGCTCAGTGTGGAGTCTACTTGAGATTCTCCCTCTCCCTCAGCCCCTCCCCTTGCTCATGCTGGAACGTGCACATGTGCTCTCTCCCTCTTTCTCCCTCTCTCTCAAATAATAAATAAATAAATAAATAAATAAATAAATAAATAAATAAATAAAATCTTAAAAAATAAGTGTTCCTTCTATTTGGGGGAATAATTTAAGAAGGGTTGGTATTAATTTGAGTGTTTTTTAGAATTTACCTGTGACACTATCTAGTCTTATGTTTTTCGTATTGGGGTGTGTGTGTTTGTTTTTAAATTTCAGTATAATTGACACACAGTGTTACTTTAGTTTTAGGTGTACAACATAATGATTTGACAAGTTTATATATTATGCTATGTTTATCACAAGGGTACCTATCATCTGTCACCACACATCACTATTTTATTCTCATTGACTATATTTGTTAGCAGGTTTTTTTTTTTTTTTTTTTTTACGAACGAGGCAATTTATTGACCCAGCATTTGTTCTAATGCTTCTTGTTGGCAGCTGCCACCTGTCCAGCGATTCTGTCCAGATCTCTCTGTCCCTGAGGTGTCAGTTTGCATCCCCCATCTTGGTCCTTTTCCACCATTTTCAGCCCCTCTAGGGCTTGGAGGACCCTGCGGGCCACGCTCTTGGAGCCTCTACTGAAGTGGCTGGGCATGACCCCGTTTCTCTGACGTCCCCCGTAGATCTTGGTCATGGAGCCGACCCCAGCGCCGCCCCGGAGGTACAGGTGCCGTGCTGTGGAAGCAGCTCGTGTGTAGAACCAGTTCTCATCGTAGGGAGCAAGCTCTTTATGCTTGGCCAGCTTGACAGTGTCCACCCATTCAGGGACTTTCAGCTTCCCAGACTTTTTGAGGAAGGCTGCCAGAGCTCTGACGAACTCCTGCTGGTTCACGTCTTTTACAGTAACTCCAGGCATCGTGCGGCCTCCGCGCTGCCAGCCAGGGGAAAAAACTTGTTAGCAGGTTTTTGATTACTGTTTAAATCTCCTGAAATATTATTGGTCTATTCAGGCTTTCTATTTATTCTTGATTCAATTTTGTGCATTGTATGTTTCTAAAATTTACTCATTTCTTCTAGGTTGCTCAAATTGTTGGTGTATAATTATTCATAGTAGTCCCTTATGATTATTTTTATTTCTGAGGTATATGTAATGTCTCCTCATTTGTTTCATACTATTTATTTGAGTGTTCTTTATTTCTTAGTGTAAGAATTGATTAATTTGTATATAATTTTAAGAACTCAACACTTAGTTTTATTGTTTTTTCTATTGTTTCTGTATTTAATTTATTTCTACTCTTTCCTTTAATTCCCTTCTTATGTTAATTTTGGTTTTAGTTTGTTCTTTTTTCCAGTTCCATGAGGCATAAATTCAAGTTGTTTATATGAGATCTTTCTTTTCTATTAATGCAGGTGATTATCACTATAAACTTCTATACTAATAATGTTTTTGTTATATTACACAAGGTTTGGTATGTTGTGTTTTTAATTTCATTTGTCTTGAGAAGATCTGTTAAATTCTGTTTTGATTTCCTCTTCAACCAAATAGTTTTTGAGAGTATAATGCTACTGTAATAGACACACAAAAAATAAAGAGGAAGAAATCCAAACATAACACTAAAGAAATCCATCAAAGCACAAAAGAAGAGAAATAGAGAAAAACAAAGGAACAGGGAACAACTACAGAAGTAACCAGAAAACAAATTAACAAAATGGCAATAAGTGGGTACCTATCAGTAATTAATTTAAATGTATATGGAGTAAATGCTCCAATCAAGACATAGAGTGACTGAATGGACAAAAAAACAAGACCCATCTATATGCTGCCTACAAGCATCTCAATTCAGATTTAAAGACACATACAGATTGGAAGTGAAGGAATGGAAAAAGATATTTCATGCAAATGGAAGTGAAAAAAATAGCTGGGGTAGTAATACTTATATCAGATAAAATAGACTTTAAAAAACGCGTAGTAAGAGACAAAGAAGGGCATTATATAATGACAAAGGGATCAACCTAACAAAAGGATATAACAATTGTCAATTTCTATGTACCCAACATTGGAGTCCCTAAATGATAAAGGAAATACTAACAGATAAAGGGAGAAATTGACAGTAATACAATAATAGTAGGGGGATTTAACAGTCCGCTTGTATCAAAGGGTAGATCATCCAGGCAAAAAATCAATAAGAAAACAGTGGCTTTGATTTACACAATTAGACCAAATGGACCTAACTGATATATACAGAACATTTCATCCAAAAACAACAGAATACACACTCTTTTCAAGTGCATATGGAATATTCTCCAGAATAGACCATATATATTTTTTAAATTTTTTATTAACATGTAATGTATTATTTGTTTCAGGGGTACAGGTCTGTGATTCATCAGTCATACACAATTCACAGTGCTTACCATAGTACATACCCTCCCCAATGTCCATCACCCAGCTACCCCATCCCTCCCACTCCCCTCCACTCCAGCAACCCTCAGTTTGTTTCCTGAAATTAAGACTCTATTATGGTTTGTCTCCCTCTCTGGTTTCATCTTGTTTCATTTTTCCCTCTCTTCCCCTATGATCCTCTCTCTTGTTTCTCAAATTCCTCATATCAGGGAGATTATATGATACTTGTCTTTCCCTGATTAACTTATTTCACTTAGCATAATACCCTCTAGTTCCATCCACGTCATTGCAAACAGCAAAATTTCATTTTTTTGATGGCTGCATAATATTCCATTGTATACACATACCACATCTTCTTTATCCATTCATCTGTTGATGGACATCTAGGCACTTTCCATTGTTTGGCTATTGTGGACATTGCTGCTATAAACATAGAGGTGCATGTGCCCCTTCGGATCACTACATTTGTATCTTTGGGGTAAATACCCAGTAGTGCAATTGCTGGGTCATATGGTAGCTCTATATTCAACTTTTTGAGGAACCTCCATACTGTTTTCCAGAGTGGCTGTATCAGCTTGCATTCCCACCAACAGTGTAGGAGCGTTCCCCTTTCTCCACATCCTTGCCAACAACTGTCTTTCCTGACTTGTTAATTTTAGCCATTCTAACTGGTGTGAGGTGCTATCTCATTGACGTTTTGATTTGTAGTTCCCTGATGCCAAGTGATGTTGAGCACTTTTTCATGTGTCTGTTGGCCTTTTGGATGTCTTCTTTGGAGAAATGTCTGTTCATGTCTTCTGCCCATTTCTTGATTGGATTATTTGTTCTTTGGGTGTTAAGTTTGGTAAGTTCTTTATAGATTTTGCATATCAGCCCTTTATCTGATATGTCATTTGCAAATATCTTCTCCCATTCTGTTGGTTGTCTTTTGGTTTTGTTGACTGTTTCCTTTGCTGTGCAAAGCTTTTTATCTTGATGAAGTCCCAATAGTTCATTTTTGCCCTTGCTTCCCTTGCCTTTGGTGATGTTTCTAGGAAGAAGTTGCTGCAGCTGAAGTGGAAGAGGTTGTTGCCTGTGGACCATATGTTAACCATAAAACAAGTCTTGATACATTTAAGAAGATTGAAATCATACCAAGCATCTTTTATGACAATAGTATGAAACCAGAAATTGATTACAAGAAAAAAAAAAAAAAAACCTGGAAGAAACACAAACATGTGGAGGCTAAATCATATGCTACTAACAACCAAAAGGTCAAAGAAGAAATCAAAGAGGACATAAAAGCAAATACATGGAGATAAATTAAAATGGAAACACATGGTCCAAAATATTTTGGATGCAATAAAAGCAGTTTTAAGATGCACGTTTATAGCAATACACTCTACTTCAAGAAGAAAGAAAAATCTTAAGTAGACAACTTAAACTTATACCTAAAAAAGCTAGAAAAAGAAAAACAAATCCCAAAGGTAGTAGAACAAAGAAAACAATAAAGATCAGAACAGCAATAAATGAAATAGAGTCTACAAAAAGCAATAGAAATGGTTAGTGAAACCAAGAGCTTGTCCTTTCAAAAGATAAACAAAATTAGTAAAACCTTAGTCACACACATCAAATAAATAGAGAAATAGAACTCAAAAATAAAATAAAAATCAGTAAAATATGAAAGAGAGAAAGGCAAGAAAGGATAAGAGAAAATCTTCAGGAACAAACATAAACCAAGAAATAAAATGGCAATAAATACATATCTATCAATAGTTACTTTGAACGTAAAAGGAATAAATACTCAAAAGACATAGGATGTCAGAATGGATAAAAATCAAGACCCATCTATATGCTCCCTACAAGAGACACATTTTAGACCTAAACCACTCATAGGTTGAAAGTAAAGGGATGTCTCACATCTATTATGCAAGTGGATGTCAAAAGAAAGCTGGAGTAACAACATTTATATCAGAAAAAAAAATTATATGTTAGCTAACTGAACATAATTAAAAAAAAAGAAAAAATAGAGTTTAAAACAAAGACTATAACAAGTGACAAAGAAGGACACTATAGATAATAAAAGGAACAATCCAACAGGAAGATATAACAATTGTAAATACTTATACACCAAACGTAGGAATACCCAAATACATAAAATGTTTAATAACAAATGTAAAGGAACTCATTGATAATAATACAATAACAGTAGGGGACTTTAACACCCCACTTAAATAAATGGACAGATCATCTAAACAGAAAATAAACAAGGAAAAAATGGCATTGAACAACACACTAGGATAGATGGAATTAACAGACATATTCAGAACATTTCATCCCAAAGCAGCAGAATACACATTCTTTTCAAGCACACATGTAACATTTTCCAGAATAGATCACATATTAGCCCACAAAACCAGGCTCAACAAGTTCAAGAAAGTTGAAGACATACCATACATCTTTTCTGAACACAATACTATGAAAGTGGAAATCAACCACAAGAAAAAATCTGGAAAGACCACGAATGCATGGAAGTTAAATAACATGCTACTAAACAATGAATGGGTCAACCAGTAAATAAAAGAAGGAATTAAAATACATTGAAACGAATGAAAATGTAAACACAACAGTCTAAAACCTTTGGGATGCAGCAAAAATGGTCCTAAGAGGGAAGACCTACCTTAAGAAGCAAGAAAGCTCTCAAATAAACAACATAACTTTACACCTAAAGGAGCTAGAAAAAGAACAACAAACAAAACCTAGAACCAGCAGAAAGATGGAAATGATCAAGATTGGAGCAGAAAAATAATTATATAGAAACTAAAGCAACAAGAACAACAAACAGATCAATGAAACCAGCAGTTGGTTCTTTGAAAAGATAAACAAAATTGATAAACCTGTAGTTCTTTTCATAAGTCATATGTATTCATAAGGGTGTTAAAGTCCCCTACTGTTATTGTATTATGAAAAAGAACAGACAAAGGACCCAAATAAATAAAATTACAAATGAGAGAGGAGAAATAACAACCAACACTGCAGAAATACAATTATAAGAGGATATTATAAAAAACTATATGCCAACAAATTGGACAACCTGGAAGAAATGGACACATTTCTAGAAACATATGAGCTACCAAAACTGAAACAAGAAGAAATAGAAAATTTGAATGGACCAACAACCAGCAAAGAAATTGAATCAGTAATCAAAAAGCTCCCAGCCAAAACCAAACCAAAACAAAACTCCCAACCAAAATAAAAACAAAACAAAACAGAACTCCCAACAAAAGTCCAGGACCAGATGGCTTCACAGGTGAATTATACCAGGCATTTAAAAAAGAGGTAATAACTGTTTTCCTTAAAGTCTTTCAAGAAATAAAAGAACAAGGAAAGTTTTCAAATCCATTTTATTAAGCCATGATTAACTTGATACCAAAACCAGATAAAAACACCACAAGAAAAAGAAAGAAAACTACAGGCCAATATCCTTGATGCAAACATAGATGCAACAACCTCCAGCAAAATATTAGCAAAGTATTGCTATCCTGGCTTTCTTTTTACTACCATTTGCATAATAAATACATTTCCATCTCTTCAATTTTTTTAAAAAGATTTTATTTATTCATTTGACAGAGAAAGAGAGAAAGCACAAGCAGGCAGAGTAGCAGACAGAAGCAAAGGGAGAAGCAGGCTTCCCACTGAGCGAGGACCCCGACATGGGGCTCGATTCCAGGGCCCCGGGATCTTGACCTGAGCCAAAGGCAGATGCTTAACCGACTGAGCCACCCAGGTGCCCCTTCATCTCTTCAATTTTGATTTGCATGTTGCTTTAGATGTGAAATGAGTCTCTTGCAGGCAGCATGTAGACAGGTCTTGATTTTTATCCATTCAGTCACCCTCTGTCTTTTTATTGGGATATTTAGTCCATTTACAATAAAAGCAATTATTGATAGGTATGTAATTATTGCCATTTTGTTACTTGCTTTATGGTATTTTTTGTAGTTCTTCTCTTGCTCTCTTTGCTCATGGTCTGGTGGCTTTCTTAATGATATAGTGTATTCTTTCTTCTTTATTTTTTTGTATATTTATTTCTGGTTTTTCATTTGTGGTTACTATTAAGTTTTTACATAATATTTTGTGCATATAGCAGTTTATGTTAACTTGATGATTAATTTTGAAAATTATGTTTGAACTAATTATTTACTTCTCTCCCACCATGTTTTAGGTATATGATGATACTTTACATCCTTTCATTTTGTGAATACCTTGACTGATTGTTATGGATATACTTAATTTTACTGCTTTTGTGCTTTCTACTTTTCTTACTCCTGCTTATGGTCTTTCCTTTCTACTCAGAGTCCCCTTTAACATTTCTTGTAGGGCTGGTTAAGCAGTCATGAGTTTCTTTAACTTTTTTTTTAAAGATTTTATTTATTTATTTGACAGAGAGAGAGAGAGAAAGGTAGAGAGACAGCATGCACACAAGCAGGGGGAGTGGCAGAAGGAGAGGGAGAAGCAGAGTCTCTGCTGAGCAGGGAGCCTGACATGGGGCTCGATCCCAGGACCCAGAGATCATGACCTGAGTCAAAGACAGATGCTTAACCAACTGAGCCACCCAGGTGCCCCGAGTTTCTTTATCTTTTATTTGTCTGGGAAATGATCTCTCCTTCTATTCAGAATGATAAACTTGATGGATAAAGTATTCTTGGCTGCAGGTTTTTTTCTTTCGGAACTTTGAATATATCATGCCATTCTCTTCTGGCCTGCAAAGTTTCTGCTGAAAAATCAGCTGATAGCCTTATTGGATTTTCCTTGCATATGACTGTTTTCTCTTGCTGCTTTTAAAATTCTATCATTATCACTACTTTATGCCATTTCAATTACTATGTGTCTAGGTATGGACCTCCTTGGGGTTTTGTTGTTGTTGTTGTTGAGGGCACTCTGTGTTTCCTGGGTCTGGATTTCTGTTTCCTTCCCCATATTAGGGAAGATTTCATCATTATTTCTTCAAATAAGTTTTGTGCCCTTCTTTCTCTCTCTTCTCTTTCAGGGATCTCTAAAATGTGTATGTTTCTATGATTGATGGTGATGTGGAGTTCCCTAAGTCTATTTTCATTTTATTATTATTCAGCTTGATTGTTTTCCATTACTCTCTCTTCCAGGTTGCTGATCAGCATTAGGGGTGAGGGTTCCCTTTGTTACCATGTCTCCATCTCTCTTGCTGTTCTTTTTTGCCACTCTCTTGTCTTTAGTTGCGCATGGATGAAGTGAGTTCAGGGTCTTCTTACACTGCCATCTTGGACCAATACCCGACCACTTTCAGTCTTGATGGGATGATATTTTGCAGGGCATAAATCTCATCAATCAGCACATTTTGTGTTCTTGATTGTCTCTTAAACCTTTTGATTGCTCAAGCCTCCTTCTTTTTTCTTTGTAGTTCTCAGTAGTTGAGGGTATGCCCAAACCCATCAGTGTCCTAAAGGAGTGGATTGCAGTCAGCACTTAGATTCAGGCTGGTTGTAAGCCAGACCCTCACACAGATGCTGGAAAAGTATGTAATACAGTCCCTTTCAGGGAGCAACTGGGAGGTAAGCACTTTTATTGCTCCTCTGCACAGAGCTGGTGTACAGCTATGTGTGTGGTGTATTCCTGAGCTCTTTAAGCATTTTTTTTTATTTGCTACAGACCTGAGGGACTCCTGAATGCAAACCCCATTAGCTACTAGATTATGGTTACCTGAAGACACATTTTTTTTTAAAGATTTCATTTATTTATTTGACAGAGAGGGACACAGTGAGAGAGGGAACACAAGCAGGGGCAGAGGGAGAAGCAGGCTTCCTGCCTAGCAGGGAGCCCGATGTGGGGCTCGATCCCAGGACCCTGGGATCACGACCTGAGCTGAAGGCAGACACTTAACGACTGAGCCACCCGGGTGCCCCCTGAAGACACATTTTTTAGGCAGTAGCCACAAGTGCTGTGGTGTCAGATGTGTGTCTTAGTTCATTCCAAGAAGATATTGGCAACTTGGATTGAGCCAGAGGGAGAGGGCAAAAGAGGTGTCTACAGGTTTCCTGGTTTCTGGGGGAAATCACAGTCAACCCCTAGATTTGTGTAAATTAAAAGCCTGACCTTCAGGCAGCAGGTTTTGAGGTATGCAAATAGATTTCTTTTAGGAAAAGACTGGGAGATGGGCATTTCTACCCATTCCCTCTGTGCTGAGTTCTGTTGGGATGACCAATTAAGAAATGTTTCTTTGTTTGCTATGATTTGTGTGACTTCTCAATGGAAGGGCCAGTGGCTATCAGAGCCAGATAATCTGTGGACCCATCCATTGGGTGGAAGCCAGGGAAACTGTGGCACAAATATATACTAGCTTCTTCCAGGGAGATACTGTTAACTTAGAGCAGCCTGTTTTAATAGTATTTTCCTCTTCACCCAATGTGTATGAACCACTCTGCTAGTTTCTGAATTCCCTTCAGAGGGAATTACTGTGTGTGTAACCATTCATTTAGTGTATTCATGGGAGGAGGGGAGTCAGGAGCCACTTATGCCACCATCTTTGAAGACTGCCTTATTGAAGAGAGTATTTTTTTAAAAGTAGACTGTTTAACCATTTGAGATGATGCAGAGAAAAAAATATCTGTATCACATTTATTGATTTTCAATTACTAAATGGCTTTGCATTCCTGGGTAAATCTCATTCAGTTATGGTATATTATCATTTTTCCTATGTTGTTAGATTTGGTTTGATTGTACTTTGTTGAGGAATTTTGAGTCTATCTTTATATATACAGCACAATTAGTCTATATTTTTCTTTTCATGTGATGTCTTTGTCTAATTTTTAAAAAGATTTTATTTATTTATTTGGGGGAGAGAGAGAGTGAGAGAGAGAGCAAGCAGGGGAAGAGCAAAGGGCGCTGCAGAGGGAGAGGGAGAAGCTGACTCTGCTGGGCAGGGAGCCCGATGTGGGGTGCGATCCCAGGATGCCAAGATCATGACCTGAGCAGAAGGCAGACACTTAACCGACTGAGCCACATAGGGACCCCATCTTTGTCTAATTTTGACATAAGGATAAAAATGTCCCATGGAAAGAATATCAAAGTGTTCCCTCCACTTCAATTTTCTCAAAGAATTTGTTTTCAAAGAATTTTTGTTGGTTCTTCTTTAAAGTTTTGGTAGAGCAAAGGAAACAATCAATAAAACTAAAAGACACCCCATGGAATGGGAGAAGATATTTGCAAATGACACATCTGATAAAGGGTTAGTATCCAAAATCTACAAAGAACTTATCAAACTCAACACCCAAAAAACAAATAGTCTTGTTAAGAAATGGGCAGAAGACATAAATAAACACTTTTCCAAAGAAGACATCCAGATGCCTAACAGACACATGAAAAGATGCTCAACATCACTCATCATCCGGGAAATAAAAATCAACACCATGATGAGATACTATATCACACCTGTCAGGATGGCTAAAATTAACAACACAAGAAACAACAGGTGTTGGCAAGGATGTGGAGAAAGAGGAGCCCTCTTGCACTGTTGGTGGGAATGCAAACTGGTGCAGCCACTCTGGAAAACAGTATGGAGTTTCCTCAAAATGTTAAAAATAGAACTACCCTACAATCCAGCAATTGCATTACTAGGTATTTACCCAAAGGATACAAAAATACAGTTTCGAAGGGATACATGCACCCTGATGTTTATAGCAACATTATCAATAAGAACCAAACTATGGAGAGAGCCCAAATGATGTCCATCAACTAATGAATGGATAAAAAAGATGTGATTATATATATCCATCCACACAATGGAGTATTACTCAGCCTTCAAAAAGAATGAAATCTTATTTGCTAAGAACATGGATGGAGCTAGAGTGTATAATGCTAAGTGAAATGAGTCAGTCAGAGAAAGACAAATACCATATGATTTCACTCATTTGTGAAATTTAAGAAAGAAAACAGATGGGCATAAGGGAAGGGGGAAAAGAGAAAAAAGGAGAGAGGGAAATAAGCCCTAAAAGACTCTTAATGATAGAGAATGAACTGAGGGTTGATGGAGGGAGGTAAGTGGGGGATGGGCTAGATAGGTGATGGGTATTAAGGAGGGCATTTGTTATGATGAGCACTGGGTGTTGTATGTAAGTGATGAATCACTTAATACTACTCCAGAACCCAATATTGTACTGTATGTTAACTACTTAAAATTTAAATTAAAAAACAAATAAAAATAAAAATAAAAATAAATAAGATGATTTTGGTATAATTCACTAGTGAAGTCACACAGTCTTGGGGTTTTCTTTGTACAAAGTTTTTCAAACTATGAAGCCAATATCTTCTATTCCAATTTTCTATTTTTTCTTGATTCAGTTTTTGTAGTTTCTTCTATGAATTTTTCCATTTCATTTAGGTTATCTGATTTGTTGGCATACTGGTGCTCATAGTATTCCACTATAATTTTTTTTTTCTGTAAGATTAGTAATGACATCCTCTACTTTTTGATTTCAACAATTTGCTCTTCTGACCTTTACCTTGGTCTGTACAGTTAAAAGTTGGTCTGTATAGTTAAAAGTTTGTCAATTTTTAAAAAATTTTTTCAAAGATCCTTCTTTTGGTTTCATTGATTTATTTTTATATTTTGTTATTTCCACTTTAAACTTTATTATTTCCTTTCTTCCACTTCTTTTGGGTTTAATGTGCCCTTTTACTAATGATGAATTCTCTGTTTTTGTTTATGTGAGAATGCCTTAATTTCTTCTTTATTTTTGAAAGGTATTATTGCTAAAGTTAAAATTGTTGGTTGATAGGGGGTTTTTTCCATTTAGTATTTTGAATATCTCATCCTAACATTTTTTGTCCTGTACAGTTTTTTAAAAAGATTTTATTTATTTATTTGAGACAGAGAGAGAGAGAGAGCACAAGCCAGGGGGAGGGGCAGAAGGAGAGGGAGGGAGAAGCAGACTCTGCTGAGCAGGAAGCCTGATGCATGGTTCGATTCCAGGACCCAGAGATCATGACCTGAGCTGAAGGAAGATGCTTAACCAACTGAGCCACCCAGGCAACCCCCCCACCTTTTTTTTTTTTAAATGAGAAGTCATCTTCTAACCTTATTAAGTATACCTTGTACATGATGAGTCATTTTTCTCTTGGAGCTTTCAAGATTATCTTTTTCTTTGGTATTTGACAGTTAGATGTGTCTAAATGTGGAGATCTTTGATTTCATCCTACATGAAGATCATTAAGAAACTAGAATACTTTTCCCCAAATTTGGGAAGTTTTCAGCCACTATTTCTTTTTTGTTGTTTGTTTTAAGTTTTTATTTAAATTCAAGTTAGTTAACATATAGTGTAATATTAGTTTCAGGAGTAGAATTTAGTGATTCATCACTTACATACAACATACAATGCTCATCACAACAAGTGTCCCCCTTAATACCCATCACTCATTTAACCGATCCCCCTTCCCACCTCCCCTCCAGCAACCCTCAGTTTGTTCTTTATAGTTAGTCTGTTTGATGGTTTGCCTAACTCTTTTTTCCCCTATATTCATCTGTTTTGTTTCTTAAAGTCCACATGAGTGAAATCATATGGTATTTGTTTTTCTCTGACTGACTTATTTGGCTTAACATAATACACGCTAGCTCCATCCATGTCATTGCAAATGACAAGATTTTGTTCTTTTTTTATGTTGAGTAATATTCAATTGTATATATATACCTCTTCTTCTTTATCCATTCATCAGTTGATGGGCATTTGGACTCTTTCCATAATTTGGTTATTGCTTATAATGCTGCTATAAACATCAGGGTGCGTGTGTCCCTTCAAATGAGTATTTTTGTATTCTTTGGATAAATACCTAGTAGTGCAATTGCTGGATCATAGGGTAGTTCTATTTTTGACTTTTGAGGAACCTCCATACTGTATTCCAGAGTGGCTGCATGTTTTCAGCCACTATTTCTTTACATATTATTTCTGCTTATTACTCTCTCTTCTTTATTTTCAGGATACCCATTACATGTATGTTGGTACAGGTGATGATGGCCCAAAGTTTTTTGATGCTCTGTTCATTTTTTTTCATTACTTTTTTCTGTTATTGAAATATCAGTCGATCTATCTTCAAGTTTGCTGGTTGATTTTTCTGACAATTAAAATCTTCTATGGATTATCTCTAGTGAGTTTTTTAATTAAGGTTTTGCACTTTTCTAGTCCTTAATTTCTTCTTGGTTCTTTTAAATAATTTTTACTTTTTAATTGATATTCTCCATTTGGTTAGACATCATTATTATCCAAAAGAGGAAGATACATAGCTTGTATTTAAATGGCAGAAGTAACAATTTCCTACAAAGAATGCGGCAAAAAGCCTGCTTGAATGGGAATCCTACTTTGCATGACTGACTTTGTATTACCTGGACTGTTTGGAGAATTCTAGAATTTTGGGGAACTTTATTTTCAGATTTCAACAAAATTTTGCCTTCTTACAGTAGTTCTGTATTTCTTTTGACATTCTTTCTTACTTGCTGCTGCTCTTCTATTCTTTAAAATTTTGGTAACCATACAAAATTTTTATACTGTGTTCTGGTTTTTTTTTTTTTGTTGTTGTTTGTTTGTTTGTTTTTTAATCCTGTGTTACCTATCCTTCTTAGACTGTCCTCCCTCCAACCAGCTTTGGCTTATACTCACAAATCAGCATTCATTTTTTCCTCTTTTTTTCCTACAGTAGAAGCCCCTTCCTTTTTCTAGACTCAGCTTAGGGTTAAAAAGAAAGCATAAGTTTTAAATATATTTCCAGTAGGATATTGATAAAAACTTTACCTCCTCAAAGGTACAAGCTTCTTAAAATCAGTGTCCTGAAACCAAAACAATCACAAGCTGGAAGAATTTTATACTTACTGTAAGAATTTCTATTAGTTGGAGAGAAGTCACATCATGTCGACCACTAGTTATTCCACATTGACTATTTCTTTGCATAGTCTATCTTGTTTGGAGTCAGCAATTAAGGTTTGGAATGAGAGATGCTGAAGGTTTGGATGAAGGATGCTAGTTTTAGCTTATAAATTTTAGACCGAATTTGTTTGAGAGAAGATTGAAATCAATCTTTGAATAGTTGTATTTTTCTTAAATGTGAATCTTTACTTATGCTTATCCATGGTTGGCAGTTTTGGACTGAGGTGCCCATGGTTGAAAGTACTTGATCTATGGGCCAGTTGTTAAAAGGGCTCTCTCCACAGAATATTTTAAGTCTGAGTTTGCTTCAGGAAAATATTTGTGAAATTTTTCTTCCATGAATTTGTTTGCTTATCAATGAACAATTATTTTCAAAGATAGAATCAGATCCAGGCTAAGGCTGAGAGGCATTCCAGGAGGTCCTTTCTGTGTTTCCTGGTGCTCCCGGTGCAGTCACGATGGTATCTGATCTCTGGCAGCAGGGCTAAGTAGTGGCTAGGGGTTCTGATGCTGGCTTCCAGTAGTGCCCATATCTAAATAGAATATCATGGTAAAGACAACGACTGGATTAACCTGTGAAATCTCAAGAGTCTAAGCTATTCCCTAGACTAAAGGGCTGGGCTTCACAAAACAGGCAAGTTGGTTGTTTGTTTCCACCTTTTTTCCCCCTTAACCCTTCCCCTGGTTTAACCCCATTTATCATTCTAAATATACACAGTGCTTTCCTAAACCATACTTTAGCCCTCTAGATAGCCCTTACTCCCATAATTTAACTTAGTCTCTGTCTCCGAAGCAAAATTTCCATTCACATAAGTAAGACTTTCCTACTGCTAACTACTCTTTGATGTGCTTATCATTGCAAAGCATTAAAATGTGTATAAATAAAAAAGTTTGACTTTGATGAGCTGGCATTTCTTTGGTATCTTCTTATCAGATAGTTGTCAATAAATGTCTAAATCTTTAACAGAACAAACTGTGTACCCATGTCTGTACTAAGAATTCAACATACCCAACAAATATTTATTGGATATTTTCTATGTCTCAGGCACTCTGCTAGGTGCTCAGAGATATAAGTTGAGTCAAGTCCCTTAGAATCCTGGGTCAGAGACAGAATCAAGCATAAGAGTCATAGAAAAATGTATTGAACACACAGTGAGTACAAGAAAATGAAGACAACAATGTTTGCACAGAAGATGCCAGATTTAGTATGGTTCTTTAAAGGGGAAAATATTAGATTAGGTAGAGGGGAGGACAGTGGGTACTTTAGGTTGGAACAACAATGTGAACAAAGAGTCAAAGAAAATGGGCACAAAATTTGTCAACAGCTGAGATGAGGTTAGTTGGTTGAGTATTAGAGAGGGTGGTGGAATACTTGGGTAAGTTGGGAAATTGAATTTGATAGATGTGTGGGAAAGCTTAAAGTAATCTTGAAAAGGCAGGCAAAGGAGTTGAGACTTAATTTGATAAATGATAAGGAGTCATTATAAGCTCTTGAATAAAAGAGTGACCTGGCAAAAGCTAAATTTACAAAAATTACATTAAACTGTGATTAATGTGTAAGAAAAAAATAGGAGAGGACAATGCCTGAGGTCAGGGAAGACAACAAAAGACTGCTAAAAATATTTCAGATATGGGTTTATGATGAAAAGACTAGGGAACTGAAGAGGCACTGAGAAAGGAGAGCAAGAGGCAAATCCAAAAAGCATTTTACAACAGCAGACAAAATATGGTTTTGTCATGTTGGTAACAGAAGATGGAAAAGAAGGAAATAGTAAGAGAGCAGTCTGAAATTTTTAATCTTGGGGACTAAAAGAAAGATGTATGTAGACAGAAATGACTACAGGAATGTGTATCCAGTTTTGTAGTTGGAAAAAAAAAAAGAGTATTGATTCATCTTGAAATTGTTGATGGGGCTCCTAGGGATTCCTTGCATGCATTTGGACACACATCATTTGTGTGGCACAGGTGAGAAAGAGAGAAAGAGAGAGACAGAGAGATAGAGACAGATGAAGAGAGAGAGAAGAGAAGGGAAGGGAAGGGAAAAGGAAGGGAAAGGAAAGGAAGGGAGAGAATGAAAGGAAGATAGAGGAGTGATTTCCGAATCATGACAGCATAAGATGTCTCCCTATTCAAAAACAATGATTCAGCATCCATCCACAAATAGAAGTACCTCTGTGGGAGTTGTGGGACACCCAAGGAACCAGAGCATTCTTGCCCATTGGTGCATTGGTTAATAGGCAGACAGACTTTGCTACCAGGTGTGGGACCTACAAAAGACTGTGAACCTATTATGGCCCATCTGAGGTGCAGTCTAGGAGTGCCTGTAGAACACTGACATGGGTTATCTCTTATAGAGGAGAGAGTCTTTGTGGAAATCTAGGCTTCAAGAAAATTTCTAGCAGTCCATTGGAGATAGGGGAGAGAGAGACAGAGAGAAAGAGAGAGAGAGAGAGAGAGGAGAAATTGGATACATGGGTTAGAGAAACATGGGTAAGAAAAACAGCCTGACTTTATCACTATCATTATTCCCCCAAAGTGGCACAGCTTATAACTAGACGGACAGTGATTTCTCCCACAGGGGAAAGGGAAAATCAATAAGTGAATGCACAACATGCTTCCCTAGCTATGTTGGATGCTTTAAAGAGATTCATTTCTATCTTACAGTATCCAGAGCATTAAAGTGTGAGCTTCATAATTGGGAGAGCAAGCAGATCAGAAGAGTGGTATATAAGATTCCTGGAGGGCCTTGAAGGAGCATGGTCCCTGCTGACTGTGTTCTGGACTTCATCAGAAAGCCTGCCCATGAGCCTCCATGGGAAAAACTCAACAATGGATTTCCCCAAATGACACACAGTCACCCCTAGTGCAACACATGACAAATACATTTACCCCCGTTCTTTGGCTGGCTTCTTGTGCATGCTTCTGAGAGTTGTGGTGAGGGAGAGATCTAGTAGACAGTGAACATGCACAGAGAAAAAACCATGGTGTGCATGCAAGGGAGAAACCACAAATTTGAGCTATCATGTCACCCTTCGGAAAACAAAAAGAAGATATCAGCAGCAGGCATGGTGCATTGTAGGATGAAAGGAAGACACACAAGCTTAAAAATTCTGCCACATAGAAGAGCATGAGGTGTGGAGCAGATGTATACATACAAGGTCTCAGAAAGCCTCAGCAGGACTGGTGAAAGTTATTTTTACCCTAAAAGAAGTTAGTAAAAATTGAAGGGCTAAACTGTTACTTTAAATGTGAAGACAGAAAAGTGAAATTCCAAGAAACATGAAAACTCGAGGAAACATAACTTCAACAAAAAGTTACAATAATCTTCCAGTAACTGAACCCCAAAATATGAAGATCTATGATTTATCTGAAAATTCAAAATAGCTGTTTTACAAACACTCAGTGAGGTATAAGAAAACACAGACACAAAATCTAAAGGAATTATGAACACATTACATGATCAAAATAAGAAATCTAACAAAGAGATAGAAATCATAAAAAAAGAATCAAATTATGGAGCAAAAGAATTCAATGAATGAAATAAAAATTCAACAGCATTAGTACCACACTAGAGCAAATAAAAGAAAGAATACATGACTTACATGATAGAAATTTTGAAATAACCCAGGCTGTGGAGAAAAAAGAAAAAAAATGAAAAAAAGTAGAAAAAGCCTATGTGATTTATGGGACACCCATCAAAACAACAACAATAAGAACAACACAATATCCAAATCACTTAAATTCAAGAACAAAAGAAGGAGAAGAGGGTAGAAAGATTACTAAAAACAAACAAACAACAACTTAAAACACAAAAAAAGAAAAACAGAAAACAGTGCTGAGATCTTCCCAAACTTGGGGATAGATTTGGACATCCAAGTTTATGAAGCCAATAGATTATCCCATTTTCCCAGTCTAAAATGCCCTTCTTCAAGACACTTTATAAGAGGAGGGTTAAGATGGCAGAGGAGTGGGTAACCCTAAGCTTGCCTCCTCCCTTGAACACAGCTAGACAAATATCAAATCATTTTGAACACCCAAGAAATCAAATGGAGGACTGAGACAACGAAGCTGCAAGCAGAAAAAATGATCACCTGGTGAAAGGTAGGAACTGTGGAGAGTTGATTTGTGGGAGAAAAAAAAGAGCCTCAGGTATTGCAGAGGGGAGGGAGACCTAACTGCAGAGAGAGGAATGAGAGAGAAGAGAGAGAGAGAAAATGAGGGAACAAAGAGTGAAAACATGCCCAGGAAATTGCACAAGAAAAACTTCCCCATTGACTGGGAAGAAGGAGGGGGTTTAAATATTGCAACTCTTTAATAAACTTCAGAGCACAGAGTCTGAAGTTTCAGAGGTCAGTGCCATTGCCAGGGTTGTGCCTGTTGAGCTAAGCGGTGCTCTGGTGGGGAAGGAGGGTGGAGACATGGGAACAGACAGTGTGGTCTGAGGATCCCCTGGGTTGCACAGGGAGAAAGAGTTTCCCTGCTTGGAGTGCATTTGGTAGAGGGGATATGGCCTCTTCAGGGCCAAAAGACCCAGGGGGCACCATTGAGGTGCCCCATTCACCAGCATAGGAACAAAGACACTGGCTGAAGGCAGCAACCTTGGCACTGGCTTTGTCCTGCAATTTATCATAAACTCTGAACTACTGCATAGTTGTGCAACCCTTTCTGGGACAAGCCAGCAGCAATCATAGCACAGCAAAACCTTCCCCCAAAGGATCAGTGTGGGTCCATGACATGGGGGTCTCTGAAATTTGGAGTTTTGAAACACAGCCACATGCTTGAGATAAAACACAGCAGTGCTGTCCCACCTGGGCAGGTGGACAGCTCAGGGTGAAGGTGGGGGATCTGATAGAAGCTGGGGACACAGGAGGGGTGATTGCTCATCTGTGAAGGCTTCCTGAGGAGTGTCAGGCACAAGCTCCCCACTCCAGAGACAAGAGAGGGGGGGTGAAGGAATTTTCACTGTCCGCTCACCAGCAATGACCCACCTCAGTGAAAAAATCAGTGCCACCAAGTGGAGGTTGGAGCAGCTTACAAGCCCTACCCCCTGTGCTCTGCAGTTTCATCTCCACTAGGGCAAGTAACCTTGAGAATCAGAGCAGCAAGCCCCTCCCCCAGAAGACCAGCACAAACTCCTCGAAGGCAGCAAGTCTACTGATCATAGAGTGCTGCAAAGCATCAGCTCTAGGGTGAACAGGTTGTAGCTTCCTTTGCTTATTTTTTTGATACAGAAAAAAGAAATTATTAATTAATTAATTTTATTTTTTATTAATTTTTATTTTTTGGATCAAGCTTCTTTTAACAAGGAGACCAAAACACACCTAGGATATAGCTTCCTTTATTTTACTTTATTTTTTTAAATCTAATATTTTTTTTATTTGACCTCCAAAATGACAAGGCAGAGGAATTCACATGAGAAGAAAGAACAGGACGAAGTGATGGGCAAGAATTGAAACAATACAGATATAAGTAAGATGTCTGAACTAGATTGTAAAACAATTATAACGATACTAACTGGACTTGAAAAAAGCATAACACTGGAGAACCCCTTATTACAGAGATAAAAGAACTGAAAACTAGTCAGGCACTAGTATATGCTAGTAAAATGCTGTAAGCAAGATGCAAACCTGAATGGATGCCATGATGGGGAGGGATGAAGCAGAGGATGACTCACTGAATATAGAAGATAAAATTATGGAAAATAATGAAGCTGAAAAGAAGAGGGAAAGAAAGGCATTGGATCATGAATGTAGACATAGGGAACTTAAAATCCTTAAAACATAATAACATTCATATCACAGGAGTCCCAGAAGAAAAAAGGGAAAATGGGGCAGAAGGTTTACTTGAGCAAATTATAGTTGAAAACTTCCCTAATCTGGGAAAGGAAAAAGACACTGAAATCCAAGAAGCACAGAGAACTCCCATCAAATTCAACAAAAGCCATCCCACATCAAGACATTAGCCTGGTGATGGATATTAAAGAGGGCACATATTGAATGGAGCACTGGGTGTTATACGCAAACAATGAATCATGGAACATTACACCAAAAACTAATGATGTAATGTATGGTGATTAACATAACACAATAAAATTAAATTAAAAAAAAAAACAAAAAAACATACTGTAGTAAAATTCACAAAATACACAGAGGAGGAAAGAATCCTGAAAGCAGCAAGGGAAAGAAAAGTCCTTGACAGACAAGGGAATGCAAATCAGGTTCATAGCAGATCTGTCCACAGAAACTTAGCAGACCAGAAGAAAGTGGCATGACATATTCAAGGTGAGGAATGGGAAAAATATGTAGCCAAGAATACTTTATCTAGGAACACTGTCATTCAGAATAGAAGGAGAGATAAAGAGTTTCCCAGACAAACAAAAACTAAAGGAGTTCATGACCACTAAACCAGCCTTGCAAGAAATATTAAAGGGGACTCTTTGAGTGGGAAAGAAAGATCAAAAGCAACAAAGACTATAAAGGAACAGAGAACATCACCAGAAAAACCAAATTTACAGGTAACACAATGGCACTAAGTTTATATCTATCAATAATCACTCTGAATGTAAATAGGCCAAGAGCTCCAATCAAAAGACACGGGGTATCAGAATGGATAAAAAAAACAAGACCAATCTATAAGCTGCCTACAAGAGACTCATTTTAGACCTAAAGACACCATTGAAAATGAGGGGATGGAGAATCGTCTATCATGCTAATGGACATAAAAAGAAAGTCGGAGTAGCCATACTTATATCAGACAAACTAGATTTTAAACCAAAGACTTGTGGGAATTCGTAATGCCTGGTTAGATAAGATTTAATAAACATACGCCTCCCTGGGTGAGACTAGATGAAAAGCAAAGGAGTGTCCAGAAAACTGGGACTCCTTTAAGGTTTCTGGGCTGAAAACAGCCAGATCCTTGTGTGGCTCAATGCACTCATCTGAGGAGTAAATGCTTAGGAGACACATTTATCTTTGGTGGTCATGTGCTTCCTGTCTGTATGTGTGTCACAAGCAAAGCTTGTTCTAATCACAGGATATTCCCTATATTATTGTTCTGATTATTAAACCTTGATACTTCTTTTTGTTTTTCTTATTCCCTTGATATATTGATAATGTTCACAATAAAAGTGGAGGAAGAGCTTGGCTTGGGACTTTTCACCACTAGAGTGTCTGGTCCCCATGCCCTCTCCTTTCTTCTACTAAGGTGTCTGGACTAATCTTTTCATTCTTCACCTCAGGGTTTGCTGGCCAAACCCAACAAAGTCTGTCACAAGATATGAAGAAACTCACTATATCATAATGGGGTCTATCCATCAAGAAGATCATTAAAACACAGCATCTGAAAACAGCTACAATCCTAGGGAAAATGCCAAAGCTTTGAGTTGAAGGCCTACTTTTTTCTTTAGTTCTCCTGTTCCTCCATAAACACATAGGCTCAGACACATGAGTTTAACTCTAAGGTCTCCTTTCTCAGATGGAATGTGATTAGTTCTCAAGCTCTTGCAATAAAGGAGCTACTGAAGCAAGATGTTTAGCCATAGAGCCAAGAAAAGGAGATAAATAAAGTATTTGTTTCAGTCTTTCCATTTACTACTCTCTTTAAATAACAATGAAAAGACCACCATTAGGTTGAGGTTTTCTGAAAAAAAAGAGAAGGTCTGGGTTTCTGGACACAGCATTGTAGAACTATACGGTCACAACCTACATGGCTGAACTTTATGTTCTTCCTTGTATAATCATGTTAGCTTAGAGTGACAGAAATTTTCCCAGAAATTTTAGGCTTATGCCCCATAGACTGAAAAACCTATCTAGTGTTCTACCACATTTACCTTGGACAACTGGGCTATAAAGATGCTTCTTGGGGAGTGACATTGCCAAGATGGCAACATAGGTTATTTCTGACTTCACTCTCCCTTAAAATAACATCTGATAACTATTCATGGAAAAGAAAATATTGAGAAATCCTAGAACATGAGGGTGAGACTGAAACACCCCTGTGTAACACAGAGACTGAGACAGACCACCTTAGAAGAATAAGAGAAATGGCTACTCACTGACTGCATTGTCCTTTTCCTAAGCAATCACAGCACCACACCAAAAGGTCTCCACTGAGGTCTTCCTCCAGTGGGAAAAGAGAACCTAGAGTAGATATGCAGCTCCACCAGTATTGTGGTTTGCTTCTTGGGACCTCCATTATGGTCTCACCTCCTGGGGATCATGGGGAAATCTGCAGGGCCTGGCCTGTGGGAATCAGATTGTGACAGAGTAGGGGAAAGGGATTTCCAACAACCAGCATTCAGATCTTGGCAAACAGAATTCCTACCTGTAGCACCCAAGTATTGGTCCCAACCAGCAGTTTTATTCATTTATAGAGCTAAAATGATGGTGTGGCCTGACCAGGGAACTCAGCAGGGCATAGATTTGCCTCACTTGGGACCTTAAACAAAGAGCCTAATTGTCCATTGAGCCTGGTCTGCCCCTCTTGCCACACAGGGAAACTAAGTCATAACCTTGCCCACTGTTATGTGTAGGTCTTAGCCCTGCCCAACCAGAAAATCTTGCCAGAATACCTGGTGAGCCATGTCGCTCAGCAATGCTTGATTGCAGAGTCCAGCAGGCAGAGATGATCAGAAGAATAAATCCAGTAATCCCATTTGGCAAGGGAACATGAGGTGCAGGTTGGCTGGAGTCAAGAGCACAAAGAGCCTTGGAGACTTGAAATTGGTTCTTCTACTCCACTCAGGCATGGGAGCTAATTTATAACCCTACTGACTGCTGGGTATAGCTCTCAGTCCCAGTCACCGAAAAAGCCATGACAGAGAACCTGAGAATCTGCTTGGAGCAGGCTCTCCTTCTCCACCATGAGAGCGGAGTTAGTTCATAGCCCCAATCACAGCTGAGTGTAGCTCTCAGGCATGCCCAACCAGAAAACCTTGAGTGAGCTCCTGAGAAGCTCAATAGACCATAAATACTTGAGTGGAGATTTTGGCTGGCAGCACTGCTTTTTGCAGAGCAAAACTGGTGGTCCCATCTGGCCAAGAAATTCAGCGTACAGTCTTGCCCAATTTGGGTACCCAAACAATGGGTAGTGCAAGACTATGGGTCTGTTCTGGTGCCTTGCCAAGGCAGGGAAGATAATTAATAATACCACCTACTTCGTGTTTTTTTGTATTTATGAAAATATCTTTATTTTGCCTTCATTTTTGGTCATTACTTTTCTAGATATAGAATTGTATTTTTTTTTTTAAATAGCATTTTTAGGCAGGGTGGAAAGATGGCAGAGGAGTAGGGGACCTGTTTCAACTGGTCCCCGGAACTGAGCTGGATATCTACCAGACCACTCTGAGCACCCACGAAACCAGCCTGAGATGTAAGAATATCTGGATCTCTACAAACAGAATATCGCAGTCGGTTGGTTTTGAGGTAGGAAGCAGGGAGCCGTGATTCCACCGGCAGATATCAGAGGATAAACGGCAGCGGGAGGGTGCCTGGCCATGGGGATCCTACACTACTGGTGAGCAACAGCCTTGCACGCTGCAGACGGGGCACAGACTCGCAGACCGGTAGTGGCGGGGAAAGGACTTTAGGGCAGTACCACGGAAACCCGGAACCTTGTGGTCGCGTGCGTGCGTGCGCGACCTGGGAGCAGCTGGCGGTTTTAGAAGCACAAAGGGCAGAGATGTGCCCCAACCTGGAGGCAGGACCGGGAGCGCTGCGGAGGGGCGCACAACCCAGGACGCTGCAGTTTATAGCAGCACAGACAGAAACGGAGACGGTTTGGCCTGGAGAGCTCACTGAAGAACAGACTGCGATCTCTGCGCTCTGAGCAGAGGGTTGGAAACGGTCTCTTCTGCTCTGACTCGCGGAAGAGATGTGGAAAGCCGCCAGGGAAAGCCGCCAGAGAACAAAAGCCCCCAAAACTGATTCCCGCTGAGCCCATCCCCCACCACAGGGGGGCAGGGCAACTCCGCCCAAACAGGGTTGCCTGAGTAACAGCATGGCAGGCCCCACCCCCAGAAGACAGGCTGGGAAAACAAGAGGCCAGCAACCCTAAGGTCCCAAGAAAACAGGTGCATCTTGCATGGGTTCTGGTCAATAATTTGCACTCTATACATTCCCTCAAACACCCATCAACAGAATGACTAGGAGGAGGAACCTCCAAAATAGAAAAGACTCAGAGATTATGACTTACGCTGCAGATTTACAAATGGATGCAGATATAACCAAGATGTCAGAGTTGGAATTCAGGTTAGCAATTCTGAAGACAATGGCTAGAACGGAGAAATCAATTAATGGCAGCATAAAGTCTCTAAGGGCAGAAATAAAAGGTGAATTGGCAGAACTTAAAAATGCTATCAATGAGATCCAATCCAATCTAGAAAATCTAACAGCTAGGGTAACTGAGGCAGAAGAATGAATATGTGACCCCGAAGACAATATAATAGATAAAAAAGGAAAAGAGGAGGCCAGGGAAAAACAACTCAGAATCCATGAAAATAGAATCAGAGAAATAAGTGACACCATGAAGCGTTCCAATGTCAGAATAATTGGAATCCTGGGGGCGCCTGGGTGGCTCAGCCGTTAAGCGTCTGCCTTTGGCTCAGGTCGTGATCTCAGGGTCCTGGGATCGAGCCCCGCATCAGGCTCTCTGCTCGGTGGGAAGTCTGCTTCTCCCTCTCCCACTCCCCCTGCTTGTGTTCCCTCTCTCGCTGTGTCTCTCTCTGTCAAATAAATAAATAAAATCTTTAAAAAAAATAATAATAATTGGAATCCTGGAGGGAGTGGAGAGAGAGAGGACTAGAAGATGTATTTGAGCAAATCGTAGCTGAGAACCTCCCTAATCTGGGGAATGAAACAAACATTCGCATCCTAGAGGCAAAGAGGACCCCTCCCAGGATCAAGGAAAACAGGCCAACACCCCGGCATGTAATAGTAAAACTTGCAAATCTTAGAACCAAGGAAACCATCTTAAGGGCAGTTAGGGGGAAGAGATTCCTTACGTACAGAGGGAGGAACATCAGAATAATGTCAGACCTATCCACAGAGACCTGGCAAGCCAGAAAGGCCTGGCAAGACATATTCAGGTTACTAAATGAGAAGAACATGCAGCCAAGAATACTTTATCCAGCAAGGCTTTCATTTAGAATGGATGGAGAGATGCAGAGCTTCCAAGACTGGCAGAAACTGAAAGAATACGTGACCACTAAGCCGGCCCTGCAAGAAATATTAAGGGGGGTTCTATAAAAAGAGGAAGACCCCAAGAGTGATCTACAACAGAAATTTACAGGGACAATCTATAAAAACAACATCTTCACAGGCAACGTGATGACAATTAATTCATATCTTTCAATAATCACTCTCAACGTGAATGGCCTAAACACTCCCATAAAATGGCACAGGGTTGCAGAATGGAAAAAAAGACAGGACCCATCCATATGCTGCCTACAAGAGACTCATTTTGAACCTAACGATACATCCAGACTGAAAGTGAAGGGATGGAGATCCATCTTCCATGCCAGCGGACCTCAAAAGAAAGCTGGGGTAGCAATTCTTATATCAGACAAATTAGATTTTAAACTAAAGACTGTAGTTAGAGACACAGAAGGACACTATATCATTCTTAAAGGGTCTATCCGACAAGATGATCTAACACTTGTAAATATCTATGCCCCCAACATGGGAGCAGCCATCTACATAAGCCAACTGTTAACCAAAATAAAGAGTCATATTGATAACAATACGTTAATTGCAGGAGACCTCAATACTCCACTCTCAGCAATGGACAGATCATCTAAGCAGAAAATCAACAAGGAAACAAGAGCTTTGAATGATACATTGGACCAGATGGACCTCATAGATATTTACAGAACATTTCACCCTAAAACAACAGAATACTCATTCTTCTCGAGCGGACATGGAACTTTCTCCAGAATAGACCACATACTGGGTCACAAATCAGGTCTCAACCAATACCAAAAGATTGAGATTATTCCCTGCATATTCTCAGACCACAATGCTCTAAAACTGGAACTCAATCACAAGAAAAAATTTGGCAGAAATTCAAACACTTGGAAGCTAAAGACCACTCTGCTCAAGAATGTTTGGGTCAACCAGGAAATCAAAGAAGAACTTAAACAATTCATGGGAATCAATGAGAATGAACACACATCGGTCCAAAACCTATGAGATACTGTAAAGAAGGTCCTAAGGGGGAAACACATAACCATCCAAGCCTCACTCAAAAAAATAGAAAAATCCCGAATTCACCAACTAACTCTACAACTTAAAGAACTAGAGAAAAAGCAACAAATGATGCCTAAGCCACGCATTAGAAGTGAAATAATTAAAATTAGAGCAGAAATCAATGAATTAGAAACCAGAAACACAGTAGATCAGATCAACAAAAGTAGAAGTTGGTTCTTTGAAAGAATTAATAAGATCGATAAACCACTGGCCAGACTTATCCAAAAGAAAAGAGAAAGGACCCAAATTTATAAAATTATGAATGAAAAGGGAGAGATCACGACTAACACCAAGGAAATAGAAACAAGTATTAGAAATTATTATCAACGACTATATGCCAATAAACTGAGCAATCTCGATGAAATGGAGGCCTTCCTGGAAACCTATAAGCTGCCAAGACTGAAACAGGAAGAAATTGACAACCTGAATAGGCCAATAACCAGTAACGAGATTGAAGCAGTGATCAAAAACCTCCCAAAACAAGAGTCCAGGCCTGATGGATTCCCTGGGGAATTCTACCGAACATTCAAAGAAGAAATAATACCTATTCTACTAAAGCTGTTTCAAAAAAGAGAAACAGAAGGAAAACTTCCAAACTCATTCTATGAGGCCAGCATTACCTTAATCCCCAAACCAGGCAAAGACCCCATCAAAAAGGAGAATTTCAGACCGATATCCCTGATGAATATGGATTCCAAAATCCTCAACAAAATCTTAGCTAATAGCATCCAACAATACATTAAAAGGATCATCCACCATGACCAAGTGGGATTTATCCCTGGGATGCAAGGGTGGTTCAACATTCTCAAATCAATCAATGTGATAGAACACATTAATAAGAGGAGGGAGAAGAACCATATGGTCCTCTCAACTGATGCAGAAAAATCATTTGACAAAATACAACATCCTTTCCTGATTAAAACTCTTCAGAGTATAGGGATAGAGGGAACATTCCTCAAGTTCATAAAATCCATCTATGAAAAACCCACAGCGAATATCATCCTCAATGGGGAAAAGCTGAGAGCCTTTCCCTTAAGATCAAGAACACGTCAAGGATGCCCACTCTCCCCACTACTGTTCAACATAGTACTAGAAGTCCTAGCAACAGCAATCAGACAACAAAAAGAAATAAAAGGTATTCAAATTGGCAAAGAAGAAGTCAAACTCTCTCTTTTCGCAGATGACATGATACCTTATGTGGAAAACCGAAAAGACTCCACCCCCACATTACTAGAACTCATACAGCAATTCAGTAATGTGGCAGGATACAAAATCAATGCACAGAAATCAGTTGCTTTTTTATACACTAACAACGCAATTGTAGAAAGAGAAATTAGAGAAACGATTCCATTTACAATAGCACCAAAAACCATAAGATACCTTGGAATAAACCTAACCAAAGTGATAAAGGATCTATACTCTAGGAGCTACAGAACACTCATGAAAGAAATGGAAGAAGACACAAAAAGATGGAAAAATATTCCATGCTCATGGATCGGAAGAATAAACATTGTTAAAATGTCTATGCTACCCAGAGCAATCTATACCTTCAGTGCTATCCTGATCAAAATTCCAATGAAATTTTTCAAAGTGCTGGAACAAACAATCCTAAAATTTGTATGGAATTAGAAAAGACCCCGAATTGCCAAGGAAATGTTGAAAAAGAAAAACAAAGCTGGAGCATCACGTTGCCCAATTTCAAGCTATATTACAAAGCAGTGATCACCAAGACAGCATGGTACTGGCACAAAAACAGACATATAGACCAATGGAATAGAAGAGAGAACCCAGATATGGACCCTCAACTCTATGGTCAAATAATCTTTGACAAAGCAGGAAAAAACATGCAATGGAAAAAAGACAGTCTCTTCAATAAATGGTGCTGGGAAAATTGGACAGCCACTGCAGAAGAATGAAACTCGACCATTCTCTAACACCATTCACAGAGATAAACTCAAAGTGGATGAAAGACCTCCATGTGAGACAGGAATCCATCAAAATCCTAGAGAACATAGGCAGTAACCTCTTTGACATCGGCCACAGCAACTTCTTTCAAGATACATCTCCAAAAGCTAGTGAAACAAAAGTGAAAATGAACTTTTGGGACTGCATCAAGATAAAAAGCTTCTGCACAGTAAAGGAAACAGTCAACAAAACAAAGAGGCACCCCACAGAATGGGAGAAGATATTTGCAGATGACACTACAGATAAAGGGCTGGTATCCAAGATCTATAAAGAACTTCTCAAACTCAACACCCAAAAAACAAATAATCAAGTCCAGAAGTGGGCAGAAGAGATGAACAGACACTTCTCTGAAGAAGACATACAAATGGCTAACAGACACATGAAAAAATGTTCATCATCATTAGCCATCAGGGAAATCCAAATCAAAACCACATTGAGATACCATCTTACACCAGTTAGAATGGCAAAAATGGACAGGGAAAGAAACAATAAATGTTGGAGAGGTTGTGGAGAAAGGGGAACCCTCTTACACTGTTGGTGGAAATGCAAGTTGGTATAGCCACTTTGGAAAACAGTGTGGAGGTGCCTCAGAAAATTAAAAATAGAGCTACCCTATGACCCAGCAATTGCACTCCTGGGTATTTACCCCAAAGACACAGATGTAGTGAAAAGAAGGGCCATATGCACCCCAATGTTCATAGCAGCAATGTCCACAAT